>NC_077237.1:82188340-82504535 GCF_947179165.1 Solanum dulcamara | reverse complement strand
AAAAGATTTTACATGAACAAAGCACATCCATTAAGTACTCCAATGATTGTTCGATCACTTGAAGTGGAAAAAGATCAATTTCGACCTCCAGAAAAGGATGAGGAAATTCTTGGTCCTGAAGTACCATATCTCAGTGCTATTGGTGCACTTATGTATCTTGCTAATGCAACTAGACCTGACATAACATTTTCTGTTAATTTGCTAGCAAGGTATAGTTCATCCCCAACGCGAAGGCATTGGAACGGTATCAAACATATTTTGCGATACCTGAAGGGTACTATTGATATGGGTTTGTTTTATACTAACAAAGGTTACGCAGACCTTATTGGTTATGCAGATGCAGGTTATTTATCAGACCCACATAAAGCTCGATCTCAGACAGGTTATCTGTTTACACACGGAGGGACTGCTATATCATGGCGATCTACAAAACAGTCCATTGTTGCTACTTCTTCAAATCATGCTGAAATAATAGCAATTCATGAAGCAAGTAGAGAATGTGTGTGGTTGAGATCGATGATACAGTTCATCAAAGAAAGATGTGGTCTGGAAAATAATGTTAAAATACCCACAATTATATTCGAAGACAATGTCGCGTGCATAGCTCAATTGAAAGGTGGCTTCATAAAAGGAGACAGAACGAAACACATTTCACCAAAATTATTCTTCACACATGATCTTCAGAAGAATGGTGAAATTGATGTACAACAAGTTCGTTCAAGTGATAATCTTGCAGATTTATTCACAAAGGCATTACCAACATCAACTTTTGAGAAGCTAAGGCATAAGGTTGGAATGCGCCGTCTCCAAAATATCAAATGAAGTTTTCATCAGGGGGAGTAAAATACGCGCTGCACTCTTTTTTCCTTAACCACGGTTTTGTCCCACTGGGTTTTCCTGGTAAGGTTTTTAATGAGGCAGCAATCAAGGCGTATTATCAGATGTGTGTACTCTTTTCCTTCATTAGGCTTTTTTCCACTGATTTTTTTTTAGTAAGGTTTTAACGAGGCACACAACATCTATGATGTTCAGAATAACTATGTAAATTATTTCTTGTAATTTTTTTTTTTGAG
The DNA here is from genome assembly GCF_947179165.1 of Solanum dulcamara. Classification (NCBI taxonomy): domain Eukaryota; kingdom Viridiplantae; phylum Streptophyta; class Magnoliopsida; order Solanales; family Solanaceae; genus Solanum; species Solanum dulcamara. The sequence goes on along the minus strand of NC_077237.1, from coordinate 82,503,462 downwards.
GCACATTACACGTGGACATCCAAGGGGGAGTATTAGGAAGTGGATATTCCACTACCTCCTTTTTCCTTTCTTTATGTCCCTTTCCCTTTTTCTTTTCCCCTTATTTCCCTCATATATGTCCCCTCAACTTTCTAATACTCTGCCTGCAGTGGCTATAAAAGGCCACTGCTATTATGCATATGAGTACACAGAAACAAAAATAAGAATATCAATTCTACTCTCTCTAAATTCTCTTACTCTCCTTTTCTTTATTAATTGTCGAGTTAATTAAGTTTATATTTATAACACTATTCCTTTTCTAAATATAATAGTACTAACTTTTCCAACCTTGGGGCAGCACCCTCACATGAATTCTACTGTGCAATTCAAATTTAATTGAGTACTCTAATGGAGAATTCGAACACCGGATGAAAGATTAAAGAAAAAATTTTCAAATAATTTTCACTGGAAAACGGTCAAACTAAATTTCTTATGAAAATTAATAAAAGTTAAATGATATTGTTATTATAAAATAAATAATTGAATGACTTTTTTTTAATAATAATACTATAAGTTGACCTTACGTTAAATTAATTAAGGTCTTTCAGCTTTTTCATCATTATTTCTTTTCGATATATTTAGTGCGCATTTAAATCCGTGTTATGTTCTCCACGATTTGTTTCTTTTTTTTCCTTCCATATGATTATATTTACCTTGAATTAAATATCAACCATTTATCACCCATCTTTCTGTCTTTGACCTTTCTCATCCATTATTCCATAAATGTGCTTTGAATCCCAACTTTAATGATACGCATAATACCTACTGCCCCTAACATTTGAAAGTAAGTGTTGTTTGAATTTTTTTTTTATGTTAAATAATAATTATTACAAAATATCAGTTACCTCTACTTATCAGTTGTTTCTTGAATATTGGGCATGATTAAAAATAAGACTTTCTTTGTTTATTTTTTATTTGTTGATATTTGATTTGTCACATTCTTTAAGAGGCAAAAAATAAAATGATAATCTAACTATACTATTCATATTAGTTATTAGTCATTTAAATGTTGGAAAATGATGAATAGTATTTAATAATAAGAGTAAATTATGTATAAAATGATAAATTATCCCTTGATTTTTTAAACTGGACAAGTAAAAAGGGACATCTTATAGTAGATATTAGACAAATAAAAGTGGACAGAGTGGAATATAAGAATATAATCAAAAATAATTATCATACTAATTATTGTCTTGAATTGAATTTCGAAAGCAATAATTATTTTGGGTCAAATATTATTTTGCTATAATGACACTTATTTTGAAATAGAAGAAGCGTAATCAACAAGCAATAAAGGGGTTACGACAACTGCCTATTGGGTTAGGGAGTAACAGGGTATTAAGTGATTGAATTGAATTTAATTTGAACCGATCAAAATAAATTCAATTAATAAATAAATAAGTTCTTAGCCCGGTTCACAAATTACTGGGATAAAACTGCCCAATAAATAATCAACTTTAAATAGGAAAGGAGCTATTAAATTGCCTTACAAATGGACAAAGATGAGCAAATCATTGTATAAAAAAAGAAAAAATACGAGAGAAATTACTTCACAAAATTCATTAAAAAGTGTGAAGACAATATTTGTGCCTCACTAATCCTTCCTTAACAAAGACTCTAACCGGTTAGAATTACCTTATTTTATGTGGATGCAACCAAATTAGAAGTAACGTAACTCGATTTTATAGAAATTCAAAACCATTTTATTTGAAGAAAAGAATCGGTCAAATAAAAAAGATTTATTTTTTACTTTATTTTACTAAACACGAAAAAGGATCAAAATTACCTTCGAACTATATATTTTTCAAATATTTTTGGGATTAAATATATTCTTGCCGTTACCAAAAGAGACCACATATACTCTTCCACTTAATAGTTGGCCGTTAAAGCTGACGTGACAGTGCCACATGGAAAAAATATTCACATGGACGGCCACGTCAGGGTCTTTCCCTCTTCCTCTTTAGTTCATGGGTATTTTTGAACCCTTTTTTTAATTTTATAATTTTAGTTTTTTTTTCTAAATTTCGTATCCCACCACATACCCCCTCCCTCCACAACTCCATCCACTTTTTTTAATAATTAATAATTAAAAAATAGTTAAATAAATCGTTAAGTGAAAGGATATTTGTGGTCTCTTTTGATAACGACGAGTGTATATTTGATCCCAAAAATAATTAAATAATATATTTGAGCTATTTCGAATAGTTCAAAAATAATTTTGACCCTTTTACACACATAAAATAGAAATTAGAAGTAGCTTTCACTAGCGGCAAAAATCTTTTAGATAAGAAATAGAGGTGTCCAAGAAAGTCTTTCTTTAAATTATGCTATTCAATTGTGGTGTCATGAATAGTAAGCGTTAAATTAAGTACATTATTGCAAATTTTCCACAATTAGTCATATAAAAAAAGCATTTACTGGAACAATGGAAAATTTTCAACTATATTACTGTAGATTTAAAAGCAACAGCAAGAGTGCCAAAAAAAATGAAGGAAAACGACGTCCATGATTTTTTATTTGAATATTCGTTCTTACGTATCGTTTCATATGGTATAGTATCGTAATGTGACATATTAGCAATCTAAAAGAAAAAAATTACAATATGACAAAGATAAAAGTATTGTTTTAGCAGGATATATTTTTTTTTCAAAGTAGGGTACAAGGATAAAAATGTTTACTTATTAAATAATACCAAGTAATCAAGGGCGATCACACCAACTTTGTCACAATACGATACAATAAAACAGATAACAAACCATGAATAGTACGTCAAACAGATTGGGTTTGCGTTGTTGTTGTTGTCGTCATCTCATTTTCTTGATTTTTCATCTTCTCAACTTTCTTTCTTTGTTTAAACTCTCCATAGAAATATGAGACAAAACCCCAAAGAGAAAGGAAAAGAGAAAGTCCCTTTTCACCTGAGAATTTTTCACTAAAGAAAATTACACCTAATATCTCAGTTACTGGGAGTAAAGCTGCGATCATGACGCCAGACATTAAAGCAGAAGAGAGGTAAATAACTCCAACAGCACCAACAAAGAAACATTGCCAAATTATGGCACTCCATATTACAACTATATAATAACTAGCTTCTCCTAGGTTAAATTGTTTTGCCTCCCTTGATATTGCCTGCAAAAATAATTAGTATCTAGAATTAATAGAGATAGCAAACATGACATAACATGTTAAATGAATTAAATGAAGAGAATATAGAGAATGCAATTAAGATGTGATGGATATATCCATATGAGTTGAGGGTATATCTAGATTCGGGGGTGGAGCTACCATGAAAAGTACGAGTTTCAACAAAATCCTAGTCCAAACTCGACAACAGTAATAACATATTTTAGTGAAATCTCACAAGTAAAGTTTGGGAGGGTATAGAGTGTACATAGACCTTATGACTATCTTGTGGAGATAAAGATGTTTCCGGAATACCCTCGACTAGAGCACAATAATCAGAGTAAGAATGAAAAGAAAAAATGACAGTGGAAAATATAGTAACTACTAGGAAAATAGTAACAATAAAAAAATATTACAATAACCGAAACATCGTAAAAATAGATGGTGGTAGAAAGCCAAACCAAGGCACTACAAGAATAAAGCTATGACAGACAATATTAAGCCTAAACCCTTTTGAGAAGCAAGAGAACACTCCACTACCTATTAACCTTGTACCTTAAAATCCGCAATCTCCACGCCCTCATATCAACCCTAATCCAAACCCTACACATTTATTTATAAGATCAAGTCGACTAAATATGTACATATAACAACGCAACTTCCTTTAACTATACAAAAATGAACTTTAGACCATATAAATTATAAATTCTGAATCGATCTCTATTTAAGATGGGTTAAAAAAGATACCTGAAAGTCTTTATTAGCAATCATTCCTATGGTACAAAAAGCAGTAGAAGCAAAACACATGACCATTTGAATCTCCAATACCAACGTTGCAGTAATAGATTGTTTTGCCTTCAAATAAATCAACTCAACACAAGGCAAAATAAGTCCATACAAAGCCGCAGCCAAAAATGTCAAAATAAAACCAATAATATAGTCTTTACTAGTCACACCCTCCGGTCGATCACCGTTCGATCGAATACCCAATAAAACCGCGGCAAATGTCAACAAAACCACCGCATTAATCGAATATGACGTGAATTTTAGCTTCACTATGAAGTAAGCGCCTATCGCCGTGAACGCAAGTTGAGCAGCGATAATAAGTGAAGAAGTTGACACGGGGAGTTTTGACCCACCCCACGAATAGAGGTAAGCGTCAAGTCCCGTGAAAACGCCAATACCGAATGATGCAAAAAAAATCCGAGGCGTTATAAAGTAAAATTTGGTGTCAGGGCCCTCGGTTTTTCGTCGATAAAAGTATAGGATGGCTAGAGGTATAAGGGTAAGTGGCCATCCACCGGTTTGTAACCAACTATTAAACCAAATTCTTAAACCACCTTCGACAAAATATAAACGCATCATTAGAGGACCACCACAAGTACCAACGGACAATAACAAAGAATTTATAATCAAAAGGAACCTCTTCATATTGATGCTTAAAATTCCTTTTTCTTCCATTTTATTTTTTTTTGGCTTTAATTAGTTGTAGTGAGAACTATGCTTTTATAATTGAGAAGAATGTGTCTATTGATGCAATTGGTTTGACAAATAATGGAGTGGTCCCTTTCAGACAGTACATTTGAAAGTGTATGGTTTAGCAATTTCTACCTACAACCTTTATCATGTGTTATATAGACAAGTATGTAGGTAAATGTTTTAATTGTACATAGTAAATTGGGATGGCTACGTACATCAATCATCATTAATTCCTATAGCAACATGTAACTAGACTTTTAAGAATTTGGGTAAAATAGGAAAGAAAAAAAAGATATTGTCATTGTTGAAGATAAGGAAAGCTGAAGATATTTATGGAACACGAAGCTGAAGATATATATGGAACAAGTTATACAACCTGGTCTAATCAACGCACAACTGAAGTTCGAGTTACACTAGGACTAGACTCCTATATCGACTAGGCTATTACTTTCTGTACTATCTGAAGTCGACTAGGATTAAATTATTTATAAATTGCAGTATTATCATAGTAGTAATAATTATTGTAGTACGACTCTAACTATACCTAGCTTAGGACTCTACAATTCACTCTTAAATAAAGAGCATGTACTCTATAGTTTTAATCATCAATACAATCTTTGATTTCTCGTATTCTTTTGCTTAGAATTCTACAATCATGTTTTATGTTCGGTTTAAGTGAAAATAAACCTCCAAAAGATGAACAAAAAAATTACTACATCTACTTGGTGAATTTACAGCATATAGCTTGAACAAAATATGGCTCCAGCCATGAAGACTAAGGGCTTATTTGTTTTCATTAGGATTAAGGCATATGTATATTTGAATAATTAAGATATTATTTCTAGATTTAAACATAAAATGATTAAGACCGTATGTTTTTCAACATTTGAATATGCTTAATTTATTTAATTTTAAAAAATAATAAATATATCATTTAAATAAAAAAATAAAAAGTATAAATATAATATAATAAAATAATTATTTGTGAAACATCTATGTTCACTAGTAGTTATAAAAATGATTTGTAGTGGTGGTTGGTGTTGTAGTGGCTCATGGTAGTAATGGTTGGTGTTAATGACTAGTAATAATGGTGGTGATAGTTGTCATGGTGGAGATGGTCGGTGTTGTACTGATTGACGCGATAGTGGTAATTGGCAGCGGTGCTAATAGTAGGGATTGACTGTAGTAGTGGTAGTGATTGATAGTTGTGGTGGAGGTGGTGACAGCAAGCGTGATGGTGGCGGTGGTGATTGACGATGTGTTGGCGGTAATTGGCGGCGTAATTGTGGAGGTGGTTGGTAGTAAAAATTGGCCGGAGTGGTGATGGAGGTGGCAGTAGAAGTGGAGGTATGGTGGTGACAGTTGATATAATTATAATGATGAAAATCGTAGGTGTGGTAGCAACTGATAATAGTGATTAACAATGATGGTAATTTGTTAGTGATGGTTATGTTGGTATAGGTGGTTAGTGGTGGTGACATTTGATATAATTATAATGATGGAGATGATAGGCGTTGTAACGACTGACAACAGTGATTGATAATGATGATAATTGTTAGTGATGGTTGTGCTCCAGAGATAGTTAGTGATGGTGAGTGATAATTGTGGTGATAAAAATTACCCACACAAAAGTACTTCTTATTCGTATTGAAATTTTTTCCCCAATCTTAAAATTAATATCCATTTAAAACAATTAAGTGTTTGAATCTTAATAAAAATAAATGTATTCAATCAATGACCTAAAGCCTGAACCATTTAAATTCATACTTTATTAAGTGCAAAAGGCCTAAGAACATTACGGAGGTTTAAAGTATTTTTTTTGGCTCTGATTCTGCAAGCAGGAATTTGCATAGGAATTAACGAATATTCAAATAGGTTGGTGGAGTTGAATTGAAATGAGTCAAAATGGATTTCTAAATAAGCTCATGTGAGAACCGTAGTAAAAACATAATTAAATAAATTAATTAATCAAAAATTATCTTTAATCATTTAGATGAAATGACCACAATATTAAAAGAGGTTTGGTGAGCTCTAGAGGAAGTTCGTTAGCCATAATTTTCGTGCTTCTAATGATTTATATAGTTGCAGGTGAGACATAAGGTGGAATGATATTATTATGCTTCAAAATGGAAGATGATAACAATTAGAAAAAAGATTTTAAGTTGTATATATACACAAATAATATAAAGATTTTTTATATTATCAGTATAATTTAACCAGTTCTAACAAATTATTCCTCTATTTTTCAGATTATAAAATGAAACTTGATGAAAAGAATTATTCTTTGGTGTAAGTCAAGTTTATAACTATATCCAAACCACTGTGGCGTAGATTTTTGCATTTGATTTCCACTTGATCTTTAAATCATACCCAACTTGTGAAGAGAAAAATTGATTGAAAATAACAAGGATGGGACAAATATGGTTAGTCAACTTTGTTTTCTTATTGAATAATTGAAACTGGTCACTCATATGTCAGCAATTTTAAGCTTTGGTGTTATAACAAGAACGTTGTAAAAGATTAAGAACAGCTGTAAATATTAACGAGGCTATACATTAATATATGTCACATCTATGTACAACTAATTGATAAAGAGTGCTCATTATGATTTAATAAATAGAATAACCATCCCACGCTAAACATGTGACTAGCTAATAAAATAAAATTAGCTTAAGTCATGGATGGCACCTTAAAATTATTCACATAATTTATTTAGATATTTTAACTAAAATTAATATCTATTAAACATTTAAAATACTCAAAAAATGTAGATATTAAACGCCAAACATTGATAAGGCAAAAACTTATATCTCACTAAGGGCGTGAATAGATCCAAATAATATTTTATTTCTTATTTCTTATTACAAGTTTTCTTTTATTCGTCTTCTTCACCCATTTTCTTTTTTATCAAACTTCTGCACTTTTTCCCATCTTCTTCCCCCATTTTCAGTTCTCAATCTTCTTCCCTTATTTTCAGTTCTCAAACTTCTTCCCTTTTTTGTTTCTTCGTTAATTATTTTTCATACTTCATAATAAAAAAAACTGAATCTATTGATGATTGAATTTGTAAGAAGAAAGTGCAGAAGGAAAATCCATGAACTGTTGAAAAGTTCATGGGTTTAAAAAAATGAACGTCCGTCCATTTCTATTTTCAGAGGAAACATTATCATTCAAATTAAAATGTAAACTCATTAAATTTATTAAAATGATATCAGAGAATTTGATAAAATTAATTTGAATACTCTTGATTTCTCTTCACCGACGTCGATTTTCACAAACGTCTCAAGAATCGCTCCGTTAAGCTACAGATACTTCACAACTTAATTCACTATTTTTATTAGGCTTAATCCCCATAGTCTGTAATAATAATAAGAAATTTTTTTGATATCATTGGTGGAGGCGAGAACAGTGGCGATAATGCCGACAGAGGAAGAAGAAGAAGAAAGGTCAAAGGTTTAAGTGGGTTGGATTTGCAGGGGTAGGGGGATATTTTCCTATTTCTTCTTTTTGTTGATTAAACTTTTGAATTATTAATGATTGAAAATTGTTTTTTATTTTTTTAATTGAAAATTCTTTTTTTATAGTTAGATTGGACCCACGTGCCACATGTACTTTTATTTGTTACTTTTTCAAGACATAGCGTGTGAATTATATGCATATTATTTTTTAAAGTAATTGTCATTTTGTGTTCAATAGATACATATTTGTTAATATTAGAGTGTCATTATAGTTAAAGTATCTAAGTAATAATGCGAACAATTTTAAATAGTTATCGATGACTTAAGCGAATAAAGTTTGTCTGTCATATCTACTAAATCTAACACCTGGCATTTGGCATTTATCCAAAAGGAAATAAAGGGCCTACTTGGTAAGTCATGGAAAGAGTAATAGTAGGCAGTAGGCACCTTATTGGCTATCTCTATTCTCTAGCCATTTTAGCAAGATGATGTGCAACTTCATTGACTCTCCAGATTAGCTGATCAATAGAACTGCCTGCATATTTCAATATTCTCAATGTTATGCACAAGGTAACTATATGAAGAAGTTCACAACTTGTAACAATCCCAAACACCATTAGTGATGAACACATTAACCAGTGTTTTAATTTGGTGCTTTTAAAAGTCTATGGAAGAGTGTCCAATTGTCCCACCAAAAGACTACTCCCTTCGTCTCAATTTATGTGGCACCTTTCGAATTTCAAGATTCAAACAAATCTTTCTTTGATCGTATTTGTTTTCTTATATGTTTTAAATATTTTGAATTATCAATTACCGTGACTTATAGAACTTTTTATGTAGTATCCAAATATGTAAATTTTATTTCAAAAAATTTAACTATGTCATGCCAAAATTCATGATCAAAGTTAAACAGGTTGAGTCTCAAATTTCGAATTCATGAGACGTTATTGCAGTAGGGTGAGCACTCACAATATTTATGCTTAAAAAGATTATAGCCAGTAAAAAAGGTTAGGACGTAAATCTCCACCACCTTTTAATAGACAAAGTGATACTAATGTATCTTCCATTCTCTTTATGCTAATCTCACTTTCATCAGTAGGGTAGCAAAGATTTTGCAAGAAGATCTAATCGTATTTTTTTTAATTATCATGACTATTAAGGCCTCGAAAAGTTGTATGCAATGTGCTTTTCTAAAAGTTTAAACACTCTTTTGGGAGCACTTAAGGAGTAGATAGGAAATGACTAAAACACATTTTTGATATGTGCTTTGATAGGGGTCACTCTAGCCACCTTATCAAGAAAACCTAGCTGAGATATTGGTGCCCATTCTTAATCAGTTCTAGAAAGATTGTTGGGTGGTTGTCTTGACTTTTCTAGCATAAGTGAGTTTTCCTTTTTCTAAAAGAAAAACATAGTGTCTTCATATTTAGCTAGTCTTTTTTTTTGTAGAAAAAGATTTATGACTATAAATAGAGGTTCATTCCTTCTAACATGGTAGCATTCACAATGAAGTCCTAGGGGCTTTGAGAATTTTGTTTAGGGGGATAATTTGTGAGACACAAGTGTTACATCAACACTTGTGTAATCTCTTTCTCTCAATATTGTGTACTATCTTTTAATTTATATAGTGAATTGTTCATATTCTTTTGTGGACGTAGGTCAGTTGATCGAACCACGTTAAATGTTTGTCTCTTTTGATATATTTATCGTTTATCTTATTACTCATGGTCTATGGAGGTTTGCGTTGCTATCTTTTGCAAGACGCCTGATTATTTCGGTCTTAACAAAGAGTTCGCTCATGCTGAAGGAAGCGAAACTCCTATTACAAAACGAACTCAACCTTAAAGGTAGATGTAATTTAGTTCGAATGAAGTGAGACGAAGTCACGTCCGTGCTTTGTGGTCTTGTGTAAAAGCTTTTCCGTAGCAAATAAAATGGACTAATAATTCAGATTGGAGACATTTCATAAACGTAATAAATAAATAAATGACACTTATTATTTGCTGATATTTATTTAATTATATGCCAGAAAATTCCGAATATTATCGAAATTTTGACATTTGAACCAATTACTGTAAAATAAATGTCGGTAAATCAATATATGTTGATATTTATATGACTTATTAATACAATATTTATAAAATAAAATTTGGTCATAATTTCAATTTCTTGTAATGAAGGACTACACATCAATTCTTGAGAGTAATTTTGTTAGTATTAAATTGCAGCACTGACTTTCTACAACAGTTAGCACCAGCTACTATATGGTCTACGCTGTGTAAATATTCATATCCATAGACTATAGAGACCATACTGCTGATCATTGGAGTTGAATTTTTTTATCCTTCCTCGTTCAGTGTCCGATATCTGCTAATTTGGATTCCGATTAAGCTGAAAGTCAATTTTTAGGAATAAAGCTTCCCTATCAAACGTGATTTTTTTATATTCAAGACTTGAAATAATATTTACCACTCTACAACCATCTTTAGTGATTAGAATTTTGTATTTCTGCTTGTTTCTTAAAATTATATTATTCCACTTGTGAATAGAAAAATTGATAGAAATTGAGGAGGACGGTATAAACGTGGGTTTTAGTCAACTTAGTTTTCTAATTGAATAATTGAAACATTTTGATTTTAAAAAAAAGGTTGAATAATTGAAACTGTGATATATTGTAAAAAATAGCTTATACACGTAGCAGAACTCAAAATGAACACGTAATATATAAAAATAGGGAAAGAGTATCCATGATGATTTTATTGATAGAGTGCTTGGATTGAAGACTAGTTGGTTTGCTTAACCTTGGCTCATTATCGGAATTACAAGATGATAGCTTTCGGAGAAAAGGTGGAATCTTGTGTTTCGAAATCAGTAAAAGATACGTGTCTAAATGATAGAATAAAAGGACGAAAGAACAAATACGCTAAATATATTAGTATGAGATCCTACAAATTATAGAAGAATATTAGCTGGCACATGTAACAGTAGTTTCAGTTGGAGCATATCTATTGGACATTGTACTTTATGGCTCAAGTGGAACTTTTCTATTGGTGAACATATTTCCTTTGTTGCCTATAAATAGTAATCTTAACGTATTTGTAAAGGATCAAATTCTGGACAATACTAAAACAATATATACTTATCAAATTCTTATGCTCCAAGCTTTCTATATTTTACTATGTCTTAGTTCTAGCTAGATCTCAAGAACTTCCATATTAATTCATCTTCGGATTTGAGACTGGCTACTCTTTAACGTATTCGGATCTTTCTCAAACATCTAGAAACTAATCTATTGTTTCATTCGATTCGATTACTTTTCGTTACTGTCTTTATTAAATTTACAAACATATTAAACTGCTAATACATTAATCAACAAGTGAAATCGAAACATATGTCTTTTAACGTATTCGGATCTTTCTCAAACATCTAGAAACTAATCTATTGTTTCATTCGATTCGATTACTTTTCGTTACTGTCTTTATTAAATTTACAAACATATTAAACTGCTAATACATTAATCAACAAGTGAAATCGAAACATATGTCTTTTAACGTATTCAGATCTTTCTCAAACATCAAAACTAATCTATTGTTTCATTCGATTCGATTACTTTTCGTTACTGTCTTTATTAAATTTACAAACATATTAAACTGCTAATACATTAATCAACAAGTGAAATCGAAACATATGTCTTTTAACGTATTCGGATCTTTCTCAAACATCAAGAAACTAATCTATTATTTTATTTGATTCGATTACTTTTCGTTACTGTCTTTATTAAATTTACAAACATATTAAACTGCTAATACATTATTCAACAAGTGAAATCGAAGCATATGTCTTTTGACCTCATAACAAATCTAATTGTACCATATAACAATTAATGTAATAAAATTCAAACAGACTCATTAGTATACATTGTTGTGATCATCTCACTTTCTTGATTTATTTTCTTCTCTACTTTCTTTGCTTGTTTGTAGTCTCCATACATGTATGAGACAAAACCCCAAAGAGATAGGAAAAGAGCAAGTCCCTTTTCACCTGAAAATTTTTCATTAAAGAAAATTACCGCTAATATTTCAGTAACCGGCAGTAAAACTGCAAGTAAAACCCCAGACATCAAAGAAGAAGAAGAGTAAATAATTCCAATAGCACCCACAAAGAAGCATTGCCAAATTATGGCACTCCATATTAGGATTATATAATATCTATCTTCTCCCAAATTATATTGTTTTGCCTCCCTTGATATTGCCTGCAAAAATTTCAATATGTTTTAGTTCTAGAACAAAATTAGTACTCCTTTCGTTCCATTTTTATATATGACAGTGTTTGAGTGAATATAATTTGACATGTGCAAATTTAATACAAACCATAGTACCCAAAATGTGAAAGTCCACTAAAGAAAAATGTATTAGTATATGACAAATTAAAAGTGTAGCTCCATCCCTCTTGGGATCTAAATAATTTTGGGCTTCGAGCTACGTCCTTAATTAATGTCCTACTTAAAAGTCAACCCAAAAGCTTCTATTTCCTTTTTTTTTTATATAGAAAAATTTAAAAATATGAAGGAAAAGGAAAAGCAATCTTCACGCAAATAGCCGAGCAGCTAAGTGGACAACTATTTTGAATAATTATACTTCCGATAAATGCCGCTCTTTCAAAATTTGGAAATAATTTATCTTAAAACTTTTTATTTTATATTAGTATAATACATAAATATAACTCTTAATTTAGTTTCAGCTGACAACTATGACCTCTAACTTTACTAATGCACAAGTAGGCACTTTAAATAAACACATTCGTCCTACGTACCATCCTACATAACAATTTTGTGTCCCACGTGCCATCCTACGTGTATTGTGTCACATAGGACACGTGTGTTTACTTGTTCAATTTTATACGAATTTAAGAGTCTAATTGTGCACATTCAAAGTTGGATGCATAAATATGAAATGAGGCTAAGTTAAAGGGCATATTTATGTATTATGCATTTTATATTTAATGAAAAACTATTATAGTACTTCACACCAAGTGCTTAAGGAAAAGTTTGAAACATTTCATAACTATGTAAACATTATAACAGATTTAAGATCAAAATTTTTTATTTCTTCTTCTTGTGTTCAGTCAAATAAATTCAAATAAATCTGAACGGAAGAAACCTGAAAGTCCTTATTGGCTATCATTGCAACAGTGCAAAAGGCAGTAGCTGCAAAACACATGACCATTTGAATCTCTAACACCAATGTTGCGGTAATAGCCTGTTTTGCCTTCAAATAAATCAACTCAATACAAGGCATAATAAGTCCATACAAAGCTGCAGCCAAGAGTGTCATAATAAAACCAATAACATAAGCTTTACTAGTCACACCCTCGGGCCTATCACCGTTCGCCCGAATACCCAATAAAATCGCGCCAACTGTCAACACGACGATCCCATTAATAGAATATGAAGTCAACTTTATTTTTACTATGAAGAAAGCCCCTATTGCCGTGAAGCTAAGTTGAGCGGCGATAAGAAGCGAAGAAGTTGACACGGGGAGTTTCGACCCGCCCCACGAATAAAAAAAATTGTCAAGTCCCGTGACAATGCCAATCAAGAATGATGCAATGAAAATTCGGGGCGTTATGAAATAAAATTTGGTATCAGAGCCTTCGATTTTTCTACGATAGAAGTATAGGATGGCTAGAGGTATAAGTGTGAGTGGCCATCCACCGGTTTGTAACCAACTACTAAGCCAAATTCTTGAACCTCCTTCGACAAAATATAAGCGCATCAACAAAGGACCACCACAAACACCAATAGAAAATATTAGACAATTAATCACAAGTAGAATTCTCTTCATACTTTGATCTTCCCTTTTCAAGATATTTTTAATTTGGATATTTGGACCTCTATGTAGCGTGCTATTTATAATTGAGAAATTGTTTTGTTTATTCCATTGAAATTATTGGTTTCACAATATGGAGTTGTCCCCACTTTAATTAAGACGAATCAAATTATTACCGTGGAAAGGAAATTATAGTGTGTACTCCCCTAAAAGTTTGGAAAACGTGTATATAGGTTAGCCTGTTTATACAACTTGACATCAAATGATACAACATGCTAAGTTAAAATATAAGGGATGGCTATAATTCTGAGAGAGAACTATGGGCTAATATGAAGCACATGTACAAGTTATGCTTCAAATGAAAGATAATTCTAAATCTGTTTTGCCTACGAACAAGAGAGTGAGTAAGGTCACAAAAGTTTGTGGCTAACTTAGCTAGGAATCAGCCACCATGTTGGCTTCTCACGACAAGAAAATAATGAACTAGCGATGGATCAAATTTCGTAGTTAAACAACAAATATCTCATGCTAATTTCATTCAGCTATAAATTAGCAATGAATTATATAAAAATCCGATTAGCCAAAAATTATTTAGCGACAGATTAATTAAAAATTACTAATAAATTTCGTAGTTAATTCTATGATTTCTAGTAATTTCTATGTAGTAGTGGGAGAAGTAAGTTAAGTATAATCAATCAAGTTAGTAATGTCAACAGCCTTCAATTGCAGCGTTGAATTTCTAGAAAAACTAGTATTGCGACCTTAGCCTGTATCCGTGTAAATAGCCTTACTGCCCATGCTTATTGGTTGGCATTACAATTTTGCATTGAACTATAATTACTTAATTAACTTGTCAAGAGAAAATTATTATTTTTTTTCTTTGCTTTTGCCGTTACAAAGTATGGGACAAATAAATAATTATGACAACTGTCCAATATATATATACACTAGATATGGGAGCTCGGGTTAGTATGAGTTTAATATATGAATTCTTTCACTATTAAAAACAGTCCCAAAAATGATGAAAAAAACAGCGATGGCTTCGCTCAAAAAAACAACAAAATTTGAGATGTTGTCCGTTATTTTTTTATTTTTTTTAATAAACAACGACGGACATGGATTTCTTGTCCGTTGCTTTTTTTTGGCGGATTTTTCCGTCATATGTAAATGTAATTAAAAATTAATTATAAAATATAAATAGTGACGGAGTCCGTCGTTTTTAATTTAAAATAATTAAATATTATTTAAAAATTGCGTCTCCGTCCGTCGTTTATTATATTTTATTTATCAATTTTTTTTTAAATAAGCGACGGACAACGTCTCTCATTTCGTCGCTTTTTTGGTCAAAATAGCGGTTAACTATTTAAAATTTGCGAAGGACAGGGCGATGCTGTCCGTCGCTTTTTCTGAAATATTACACATCAGTGCTCGACTTTTCTTATTTTCTGGTGTCTCTCTCTCTAAAAACCCTCCTCCTTCTCTCTAAACTTCCAACCCCCGCCCCCTTCGTCACCCTTCGCCGCCGCCACTCCCTCCCCCGTCTCTGTTATTGCTGCCGCCACTTTCCTCCGCCAGCCTTCTCTCTCCTTATTGTTAATAAGGTTAGCTAGTTAGGGTTTTAATTTTGAAAAAAATTAATTAATTTGTTGATTTTTTAGTTAATTTATGTCATTTAATTTGTTTAATGTATGTTATTAACATAGTTAATTTGTATATGTGATTTTGAATTGGTGAATGTTAGAAATTAAATTTTAGGTCTTCGCTTTGATTTGATTTTTTTTTTTTGAATTAAATTGTGAATTGAATATTTTTTGAGTTGGAATTAAAGTGTTCTTGATGTTCAAATGTTATTAACATAGTTGGTTAGTTCTTGAAGTTAGAATGTGAATGAAGATTTTAGGGCTTTAGTTTGAATTGTGGATTTTTAAAATTAGAATGTGAATTGGGTATTGTTTTAGTTGGACTTGAAGTATTTTTGAAGATAAAATTAAGTAAACTTTACCTAAATCCCATAATGGAAAAGTTTAATTACTATACATCCCACATTGTATCAAAATTACCCGATATCCCCTTTTTTTCAACTTTTCTGATACATTAGATTTGTATCTGATACATCAATTATCCAATCAGTAATTAATGAAGATCATCTATTTATGGATATTATCTTAATATAAGGGATGATTGGTATCAAATCAATTATTGATCTAATTAATGGGATTAATTTGGTTAAAAAAAGAACGGTTGTGCAGTTGAAGATTTAAGCCAAAAAAAACAGAGCATAAAAACAAACCAACTTCGTTTCCATTTTTTTTTCCAGTTTGGGTTATGTATCTGATAGATCAGTTATGTATATGATACATCAATTGTTAAAAAAAACAATTGTTATGTCCATGAAGATTCAAGCCAAAAAACACAGCGTCGTCTCGAATGGAAAAAACAGAGCATCAAATCATACCGAAGTTGATTTCAATTATTTTTCAACTTTTGCTGATTCATAGGTTATGTATCTGATACATAACTTTAGCTATATAATAGTTAATGCACATCAGCTATTTATGGATAAAAAATTGGCTCTTTATATCAATTACTAATCTATTAAAGAAGGCGACAGTTATGTAGATGAATTTTGAAGTCAAAAGTCAGAGCATCGTACAAGAAAAACAACAGAGCATCAATTCAAAGCAAACTTCGCATTTCATCAATTAATCGATATGAATATCCCGATACTACTGAGACATTCTGGAGTTTGGCAATCCGATATTACTTATGAACAATACAAAAGTGATGGAATCGTTGTCGGTGACAATGTATCTTACTCAAATTTAAAAGCAGCAATCGCTGCTGAATTGAGTGTGGATGAATCAGAGAAAGAAATTGAAATCCGATACATAGTTGAAGGTAACTCGTCGCCAATATATATTCGTAATGATATGGGTGTTAATCTTTACGTAGAGTTGAAGAAGAAAGAGCCTGGTTTCGTGAATTATCCCCTGTGCATATCAAGCTTTGATATAAAAAGATGTGAGATAAAATCATTCGACAGTACATCTGGAGCAATCGTTTGTGCCGAATCAAATGCGAATGAGTTCCATAATTTTGGTGTAGAAGAATCTGGTAAAGTTGCAAGTTGTTATATAGCAGAATTGGAGTTGACGAACTACATAGATGATACAAATGGTGCGGAAGTGAAGGAGAATCAATTCTATAAGGATAAAGCAACTCTAGTTGATGTAATGGCCAAATACAAAATCAATAATGAATTTAATTTCAAGGTTAAAAGATCCGACAGTAAAAGGTATGCGCATATTCTGCATTTGAAAATTTTGATGTTGTTTAGTATCCAACAGTATGTATCAGATACATATTACTGTGTGTATCTGATACATTCTTAAAGTAAAATGATTTTTCATGTCATGATACATCAAAACTACATTTCTGCATCTGGAAATTTTGATGTTGTTTAGTATCCAACAGTATGTATCAGATACATATACATGTGTGTATCTGATACATTCTTAAAGTAAAATGATTTTTCATGTCATGATACATCAAAACTACATTTCTGCATCTGGAAATTTTGATGTTGGATAGTATCCAACAGTATGTATCAGATACATATTACTGTGTGTATCTGATACATTCTTAAAATAAAATAATTTTTCATGTCATGATACATCAAAACTCCATTTCTGCATTTGGAAATTTTGATGTTGGATAGTATCCAACAGTATGTATCAGATACATATTGCTGTGTGTATCTGATACATTCTTAAATTAAAATAATTTTTCATGTCATGATACATCAAAACTCCATTTCTGCATTTGGAAATTTTGATGTTGGATAGTATCCAACAGTATGTATCAGATACATATTACTGTGTGTATCTGATACATTCTTAAAGTAAAATAATTTTCATGTCATGATACATCAAAACTCCATTTCTGCATTTGGAAATTTTGATGTTGGATAGTATCCAACAGTATGTATCAGATACATATTACTGTGTGTATCTGATACATTCTTAAAATAAAATAATTTTTCATGTCATGATACATCAAAACTACATTCCTGTAACTCAGTTAAAAAATGATAATAATGCTGTCAGTATGTATCAGATTCATAATACTCTATGTATCAGATGTTTTTTTTTAACAATACATACAAAGAAGCATGTATCAAGTACATGGGTTGACACACTTCCTATCAGTATGTCACTGTATTTGTTCATATTATAAATGAAAAAATATTGATATGATACATGTCATTTTTTTAATACAAATGCAGTTATGTGATAGTATGCCTTTCAGAAGGATGTTGTTGGAGAATGAAAGCTTCATGTTGGAAAAAAACGGATATATTCAAAGTTAGATATTTCAATAGTGAACATTCATGTGCACTGAGAGATAGGATTTTCAACAAAGTTCATGCTACAAAGGCTTTTGTTAGTGCATTCACAGCCCCTAAATTGGTTAATCATAAGAGAATTGTCACCCCTAATGATATACGAGAGGATATTAAATCAGCGTATGGAATTGATATTACCTATCAACAGGCATGGCGTTCAAAAGAGCATGCTTTGCAGATGTTAAGGGGAAAACCTGCTGATGGATATAGACAGCTGCCTGTATATATACATATTCTAAAAACCGTATATCCAAATTCGTACATAAGTATGCACAAGTCATCAACTGATGAATTCATGTATTTGTTCATAGCGTTAAGGCCCTTGATGAGGGGGTTTCAGTTTTGTCGACCAGTAGTTGTTGTTGACGGTGCACATCTTGATGGACCTTATAAAGGGACGTTTGTATCAGCTAGCACACTTGATGGGGCAGGTATTACTTTCTTATACTGTGTCTTATTGAATAATAGTATGTCATCTCATTTTTCACGTTTGTTGTGATTCTGATGAATTCTAATAACTATTGTATCGCTATTATTGATTTATTAGGTTGCATATTGCCGTTGGCGTATGGTATTGTTGATACGGAAAATGATTCATCATGGACGTGGATTTTTCAGAATTTCAAGAATGCATTTGGAGAGAGGGACAATATGTGTGTTGTATCAGATAGGAACGAAAGCATAATCAAGAGTGTAAGCATGGTATTTCCCAATGTTCCTCATTTTGCATGCATATGGCATATATGGAAAAATGTGTGTACTAAATACAGAAGGAGCAAAGCTGTACTAAGTGACATCTTCTATTCAATGGCCAAGGCATACCGAAAAGATGAAGTCGATAAATTAATGGCCAAAGTTGAAAGAATCGATTAACGGGTGGCACAATATTTAAAAAATGCAGGATACGAAAAGTGGTCAAGGGTTCATGCCACTGTCAACAGGGGTAGAATGATGACTTCTAACATCGCAGAATGTATCAATGGATGTCTTGTTGAAGCACGAGAGCTGCCTATAATTGACTTTTTGGAGCAAACGAGAATGTTATTTGGTTCTTGGAACTGCAAAAATCGAGAAATAGCATCTTATACAAAACATACTTTGGGTAGAAAATTCGAAGATATCCTAGTTTCAAACACGATCAAGTGTTCGAGAATGAAGGTACACGATACATACTTTCTGACGCATATATACTGATACATCAGTGTAGATACATGATAGATACTTTCTGATACATACTTTCTGATACATATATATTGATACATCCGTTCTAATACATCATTTCTGTAATTGAATCATACTTTATGATACATATATGTGTTATTTATTTCTTGGTGGCTGATGATTCATCAGTTATGTATAACATGTGCTAATTAAATAATGAAACTTCAATTATGATACATAAGTTCTATATTTGATACATAAGTTCTGATACATATATGTAAAGATTATTTTCCTTCAGGATGATGATTAATCAGTTATGCATAAATTGTTCTAAATATATACTGATACATCAGTGTAGATACATTATTAGTGTAGATGATACATAAGTACTATTAGATATATGTGAAGTTTATTTATATCAGTTTGTTGCTTCGTCATTCAAGTAAAGCCTGTGTTCATTATACACTGATATATCAATGCGGATACATCAAATGTGTAGTTGATACATAAGTACTGACACATATAAACATAACATGTTTAAAATACATACTGATACATCAGTTCTGATACATCATTTCTGTAGTTGATACGTACTTTCTGATACATATATGTGAAATTTATTTCTTGCTTATTGTTGATTCACCTGATATGTATATCCTGTGATAATTATTACCCTTTAACATACGTTCTGATACATAGTTGTGTATGTGAAGAAGCAATACTGATACATAAATTTGAAATATAATTCCTGCAGGTTGTTGCTTCATCAGAGTATCTTTATTCTGTTTACGAATTAGGTATAAGATACATTGTGTGTCTAGAGAGAAAAACATGCACTTGTGGTAGATTTCAACTAGACGAGATACCATGTCCACATGCAATTGCAGTGTTGAAGAGCAAGAACATTACTGACCTGCACCCATATTGTTCTGATTACTACAAACCAGAGGCGTTGGCAAATACTTATGAATTACCAATGGTTCCAATGCCAGATAAGAAAGACTGGACTGCTCCGAAGGAAATTTTGGAAGAAATTGTCTTGCCGCCAATATACAAAAGGATGCCAGGAAGACCAAAGAAAGGGAGAAAAAAGTTTGCTAGTGAGAAAATAACAAGTAGCACAAATTCTTGTGGACGTTGTGGCCACGAAGGCCACAACAGAAAGACTTGTAATTTCATTCCTAAATAGATATGATGTTTGTGGTATCTCGGTGTACATTCTAATTAAATCATAAAATAACATCTATTATTATATTTTATATTTGAATTTGACACGTGACATACATATAAAAATCTTTTAGTGACAATTTTTTTATGTATCAAGATTAGAACATTTTATTGCTACAATTTTTTTAAAATAAAATACAGGACTTCCATCGGTTCGCCATGACTTGGATTAATGACAAATCTCACATGGTTTATTTTTTGGATCGTTATTTTTCCAAACATAAACATTCTTGTCTTTTCGACAACCATAATTACACAAAAGTTGTTGGTGATACATAAGATCCTATTTGATATAGGTTGTAGATTATCATATGCAGTAAATCTTGATAAATGCAAATCTGATACATAAGCAAGATGTATCATATACTTTAAATCTTGAGACAGAATTCTTATGCAAAAAAATTAATGTATCAGAATCATTAAATATTGAGAAATGAGAATCTAATACATATGCATGATGTATCATAATAAAAAAAACTTGATTCATGTATCAGAATTCACAAAATGTGACACTTATGAATATTATACTCGATACAAGTTTGATACAGTAGAGTATAAAACATAAACTTTGAATTTATATTCCAATTTGACACCAGAGAAAACATAGTAAATCTGAGGTATGGAAATATTAAAATATACTAAATCTGATACATTACAGTTTATGTATCAGATACATTGGAAGAATCAGAATCACCTAAAATGTGTACTATCAAAAAAAATTTATTGAACATCAATCAGTTCTCCTTGGTTTGGAGATATGTCTCTCCTTGGTTTTTTTGGATCGTCGTTATCGCTAACATAACCATCCATGGCCTTCTGACAACCATATCTCCATAAGAGTGCGGCATATCTTGAACGGAAGAATTCAGCGTTTAGTCCGGTACTTGGAATAAAAATTCCATCACTAAGATATTCAGCAAACATGGCCAGGAAAACTCCACAATCCCTGCAAATAAAGGAATACAGGAATTTAAAAAAAGTAAAATTGACATATGAATGATTTAGGTATACATAGCCGATGTTAATACTCACAAGCTGCCACTTCCCTGTTGCGCAATTCCTTCAACATACTCAACTGCTAATGGGTGATGTGGTTCAAGCATATTACCGGTTGATTTGTCCTTGTATGAATCAAGAGACGACCAATCAGTACGTTCGTTGTTGTCAAAGAAACCACTGTCTTGCAGGTATGTTGGTAGCATTGCTGCTATCTTTTGGATCTCTTGGAAAGGGTTGCTACTTCTTCGTCTAGGCGATGAATCATACACACGTATCAACCTCTCTTTCAACACAACTACCGCAAGAACCCAATGAAAATCCATGTCGCAGTTTACTGGAATGTATACCTCATCTACCAAATGCCAGGGCAAACCGGCTGGTATTGAGAAACCTCTTATTATGTTCTTCACGGATCTCTCTTGATGAGCTGTAACAGTGGACCTTGCCATATCTTCTTGTGTAGAAATGTTAGGTGGAAGGTGATAGTAGCGTGTGTGTGCATATTCGATGTAATTTTTGAAAATGCAATTTGTCGTTGTGTATCGATAATGATTGCTCAACTGCATCTTCGATTTCTTCCGAAGGTAGTAAAATATTACATCGATGTGCTGCACATTTTAAGAAAGTATTAGTTATATAACAACTAGCATCACATATCAGATTATGTATGTATCAGATACATTTATCTATCTATGTATCAGATACATTAATATGTATGTATCAGGTAGTTAGTATGAGTTGTATCATATTATTTATGATGAAATTTTTACCTCATCGTTCCAGCATCTGTCCGGCTGTGACATTAGGTAGAACCAGTTCTTATCTTTAGGAAATGCCACAACAAAGTCCATTCTTTCAAAGCCGAATGAAGAGCACTTAGATCTGTAATGATCCTCCTTCGAATTCCTGAATGGAAACTTGTAGTTTAATAACATAACAAATATAATACACGACTTGTATGGGTATAAGTTGAATATGTCATACTTACTTGTTGCCATGTGATTTTAGAAGTCCTTTATCTATCCATTCAGAGTATTCTGTGACAAGCTCGGAAGGGGGTTGATAGCATATACCAAAACCTTCAAAAGGGTGTGTCTGATGCGTAACATCTGACAAATTTTCCTTTCCCTTTTCACTCGACCCAAAGTTTGAAAGATACGGCGACTGTAAGATCTTCGAAGGAATCCTGCTTCTTCGAGATGGTGTCTTCGCATCGTCAGACAATACATTAGCTTTTGATGGAAGAGTGGTTGGTAGCTGGCTATCGCGTAATAGACATTCATCCTGAACTTGCTCATGACTAACAGCTGTCAATGGCATGGCTGGTAATGGAAGTCCGTATATTAGAGCATCTATCACATCCAGAGTTTCTGACGAAAATGGTGCTGAAGTATTGGATTCTGATGTGCTTGGTTTGATTTTTTCTTTTTCAATCTCCTCGACTTGCTCTTCTACTTTGGCAGATTTATCATCAGCTACTCTTCCATCTTTCTTTACAGTGTTCTACACGTAATGTATAACGTCATTAAAAAAATTAATAATGTTGATTTTATCTCAATAAAGAATCTGATACATTACCTGTAATGTATCAGAATCAGCAATAAGCTGATCAGTATCTGCTCTTTGTGGTTCCATTTGGTGTGCTGATACATCCTTGACGGATGGTTCATCTTCCTGGAAACATAATAACATTTACTTATGATATATATGTACTAAATGTCTAGATATATATATATATTTAAAGAGGTAGAGCTTATACAAAATATATATACAGAATCAAATTATTCATCAATTTGTTTCTGATACATTACCTTTAATGTATCAGAATAAACTTGCTGATCAAATAATTCAGGAACATCTGCTAAAATGCTTTGTTCCGATATGTTGTCCACCTGATTTATCATGGTGGATGGTTCAGGTCCCTGAAAACATAATAACATTTACAATTGATACATGACAATGAAAATTATTCAGAAGTTTAAAAGCATAAATATCAAATATTACATGATGTATGTACCTTAATATCTTCCTGGACATTAGATTTGTCATTTTTTTGGGGTGGGTCAGATTTATTTGCAAAATTGTGCACCTCCAATCCAGTAGGTGCTTCTTGTTGTTCAACCACATGGAATGATTGATCAAAATCATCTTTTTTAACTTGAGATGATGTGCCAGTCATTCGGTTCGCCATACTGTCGATGGCTTTCAAAAGATCAATGTGATTTGAATCCATTTTGTTCTCCAAACGCTTGAACTTCCGGTCAACCTTGATACATGTATATGAAAAATCAGAATGTATCACCTAATTAAAAGTATATTGTACGTGATACATCTTAAAGTAATAACTTACGTATCTCTTTAGAGACTTCTTTATGGACTTTTTCAATGCTTTGAATTGCATATGAATAATTCGATCCGAATGACCGGAAGATTCACCTCCTAAAGCTGACTTCGCCCCTGGTACATTGTCAGGAGAAACAGGCTTTTCTGATTCCTTTGGTGACTTTGCCCCCGGTTCATTGTCAGGAGAAACAAGATTTTCTGATTCATTTGGTGGTATGAAATCCTTGTGCATGTTGGCTGTTTCTACTTGAATTGGCTTTTTAGCAGGGGAAGTCTTCATTCTCTTGGAAGGAGGTGGAGAAGATGTCTCAGCGACATCCCTGGATCTCTTTAAAAATTCAGTGGGTGGTGTTGTTGAGAAGTCCTCAAATCCAGTGACTTCATGAGGTTTTCTGAAATTGACCTTGGCAGCCGATGTTGAATCTTCAGGTTTCTGTTGGCTGTCATGAACGACAATAGATTCCATTTCATGTTGAGATTGGACAATGTTGGAGCATGGATACTGCAAAAAAATTGAATAATTGATACATGTTAATTCTGATACATAGACATGATGTATCAGAAACATTACTCCTTCATACATGCTAAATTGATAGAAAAACAACATTATCTGATACATACATGCAGATGTATCATGAGATGTAATTCTAGATACATTATAATTTGATACATAAGATAGAGTTTTCATGAGTTGTAAATACTGATAAATGAGTTTTCATGAGCTGTAAATACCTTTATGATACATACCATTATATGTATCAGAAAGGTTATATAAAGTATATGTATAAGATACATTATATCTTGATACATTTATATCCTGATACATAAATATATGAGCTGATACATCCACTTTATGAATCAAATTATACTGTATCAAGGTCATGGATATATAATGTATCTTAGATTTTATGTATAATGAATCAGTGCATAAACGAATAATATTCAAAGCATGTACCTCACTGAAGATGGTAGACATGAATGTCTCAAATTTTGGCTTCACGGCGACAACACGCCAGTTAAGAATTCTGGGAATTTTATTACCCACTCTTACAGCAATTTCAGAGGGAACTTGAGATGCACATTCATATATCCAAACATTCAGAGCGTATGGCATGCCGCCTAGACGATACATTTGTTTGGCATTTGAAAACTCCTGACGCATTCCTTTTATCAATTTTGAATATGCTAATTTCCCCCATGGATATTGCTCATAACTACCATCTTCTACCATCTTGAAATCATCAACTGATATAGGTGCATCACCTAGTTGAGAAAAAACAAAAGTATGGATGAAATAGAGAATGGCCATCTGAACGGCATCTTCGTTTGTTTTCCATCCTCCAACCAGAAAACGCTCAACGAAACGAGCTTTGTTGACCCCATTTTTGGCACCAGGAAAATATAAAGACAATAATCTACTTGCTTGATCATCAGAATACTTGAAGTCATTCATATTACCGGTGCATCGCAAACCAGTAATGATAGCAAAATCATTTATCGTAAATCGCAGTATATTACCCTGCACATGACGAATGTGCAGTTCTTCTTTGTTTTTTTGGTCTACCTCAAGAAGTAAGAGGCATTTGATGATTTGCCCTTGAAAGTTGCAGTTTGGCATATCTAAGTAGTGACCAAATATAGATTGCCTAAATAACTTTATACCTTCTTCACCTATTGATGATTCAAAATCATCAAGAAAATTAGCCCTATATGCCATTCCGAATCTCAATGGGTGTGACGGGATCTTCTTGATGACGTATTTCATTCCCTGCATTGACATGAAAATAGTTAAATACAACTTGAACTCTATACATGGATACGATGTATCATATGCATTAAGATATCTGATGCATAAGATGAGATTCTGATACATACAGAAGATGTATCAGAAACAATTATATATTATATTCTGATACATACATGTATATGTATCAGAATCATTAAAATTTGAAACATCAAAAAATGACACTTACACATGGTATATCAGAAATAGTAAATCCCAAAAAAAATTGCATTTGAAAAATACATTATGTATCTGATACATAAATATATATGTATCAGAATCATTAAAACTTGAAATAACAAATACTGAGGCTTAAAGATGATGAATCAGAATTAGTAATTCTCAAAAAATTTCATATGAAACATACATTACGTATCTGATACATAAATGCAGATGTATCAGATTCATTAAAATTGAAATAACATAAACTGAGACTAAAACATGAAATAGTAAATCTCAAATATTTACATTTGAAAAATACATTATGTATCTGATACATAAATATATATGTATCAGAGTCATTAAAAATTAAAACAACAGAAACTAAAACTTAATAATTATGTATCAGAAATATAAAATCTCCATAAAAAATACATTTGAAAAAGATAATATGTATCTGATACATAAATGTATATGTATCAGAATCATTAAAAATTAAAACAACAGACACTTAAACTTGAAGTATCGGAAATAAAAAACCTCCAAAAAGATTTCCTTTTAAAAAGATATTATGTATCTGATACATAAATGATATGTATCAGAAACATTAAAACCTTCACAAAAAATGCATTCTAAAACAAAAAAACTTAATTGAACACATACCTTTGGGAGATTAGGGCGTGTTGTAACCCCTTCAATTTTTTTGACTATTTCATTGGGTGCATGTTTAACTGTAGCTTTTGACTTCAAATTCTCTCGTAGATTATTCATCACTGCTGGATCGTTACGATGTTTTGATCTAACTTCGTCGTAACCTTCCCAAGACGAATCAGACCCGGGAGAAACAAGAATTCGTTGATTTTTGGTGGACTGTTTGAGACCATGAACGGAATCCATATGTATAAGCTAAAGTATGAGAAACACAAATAGATAGATTTACAGAAGAAAGCAAATGATAAAAAATTAGAAGATTTATCAAAGATTTTCAGAAGAAATCAAAATATACAAATTTTAGGAGAAATCATATTGAATGAGGATGAATTAAAGTTTCATATAAGGAAAGATTGATACATTACCTTATTTGGAACCTGATTAACACTTGAAGGAGCAAATTAGGGCAAGAAAAGAGGGATAGGGCGGATGTATCAGTGACTTTTAGAGAGAGAAAGGAAAAGGAGGGAATTTGGAAATTTTTTGGTGTATATGGGAGTAAAAGTAAATATATTAGGGGAAGTTGTGTAAAAAGGTAATTTGCCCTAAAATTAAAGTTAGAACATGAAGTAATTAGAAGTTAGAATTTAGGTTTTTGTATGTTTGGAAGATATTCATGTTAGAAAAATATTGGGTTGAATGTTTTTTGATGTTTGGAAGATATTCAAGTTATGAACTTGGACTTTAGGATTTTTGAACTTAGAATTTTTTTTTGATTTGTATAAATTGTGAACTTTAGACTTTGGAACTAATTATAACTTAGATACTTAAATTTTAGGATACTTGAATATAATATAGAACTTGAATTTGGTACTTGAATTTTGAACTTGAACTTAGAAC
Organism: Solanum dulcamara; assembly: GCF_947179165.1. NCBI lineage: Eukaryota > Viridiplantae > Streptophyta > Magnoliopsida > Solanales > Solanaceae > Solanum > Solanum dulcamara. Next base: position 82,475,907 of record NC_077237.1, on the reverse strand, counting down.
TTTGAACTTGAAATTTTGTTGACTTTAGAAATCTTGTTGAATTGTAGTCCTTATGAACTAATTAAGCTGATTAGAGTTAGACGATATTCAAAGTCATGAACTTAAACTTTAGGAATTTTGAAGTTGAACTTTGAAATTTTTAGGTTTGTATATGTTTGAACTCTTTAAACTTTAGAAGTAACTAGAACTTAGAAGTTCATGTGGTTATTAACTTGAAATTTAGATACTTGAATTTTAGGAATTCAGACTTTATAAATTATTTTGGTTTGAATAAATTTTGAACTTTTAGACTTTAAAACTAATTAATTAGAACGTTATGTTATCATGAACTTGAACTTTAATTAGATACTTGAATACTAGTATTTTAGAACTTTAATTTGTATATACTTGAAACTTGTAATTTTGTTTTTATTCAACTTAGAACATCTAACTTGAAATAATTAGAACTTGAATTATTTATAATTTGAACTTAATTATAAATTGAACTTAATTATTATATGAATTAATCATAACTTGAACTTAATTATTATATGAATTAATTAGAATTTGAACTTGATTATAAGTTGAATTAATTATAACTTGAACTTAATTATTTTATGAATTACTTAATTATAAGTTGAATTAGTCATAACTTGAACTTAATTATTATATGAATTAATTAATCATAACTTGAACTTAATTATTATATGAATTAATTAATTATAACTTGAATTAATGACACTTGTAGTCTCGATGAATTATAGTCTTTATGAACTAATTAATTAAACTTGAATATATGTAATTTTGTAGATGGATCATCGTTTATGGATGTATAACATGCATTATGAAGTTGGTGGTGGTTTATGAAATCTGAATTTATTGACGGTGTAAGAAGTTTTATCGATCATGCCATGACACTTGATATTTTAAAGAGAAATGAATTGGTTAGGTGTCCTTGTCGTGAATGTAGGTGCTTGAACTTTTTTAATCTAGATATAGTTATGGTTCATTTGTATGGTAATGAATTTAAGCGTAGATATTTTGTATGGGTTGATCATGGAGAAATAAATGGATTGAATAATATATTTTATAATTTGTTGTTTGTGGATGAATATAATATGCTTGCACCACATGGTCAAATTATTGTTGAACATAATAGGGTTCAACATGATACATTTCAACATGATAGAATTTATAAAATGGTCAATGATGCTTTCGAGGTTCAAGGTGGGATAGAACCTAAATAATATTTTGATAAAACTCCTAGTGAAGAAGCAAGACGTTTCTATCATCAATTAGAAAAGGCTAGTCGTCTACTATGTGACGGGAGTCCGCATTCTACTTTGTCAGTTGCAGTTAGGTTAATGAATATTAAATCAGATTGGAGTGTTCCTCATACGACTATGGACTCAATGGGTGATTTTTTGGGCGAACTGGTTAATCCTGAGTTTAACATATCTAAGAACTTCAATTAGGCAAAGAGATTGGTTTCTAAGTTAAGAGTGTCGTATGATAGAATTCATTGATGTGTTAATGGCTATATGTTGTTCTACAAGACTGATAGTGAATTAGAAAATTATAAATTTTATGGAGCAACGCATTATAAGAGGACTCCTGCTGAAAAGATTGTTCCAATTAAGGCGATGCATTATTTACCTCATATTCCTAGATTAAAGAGATTGTATGTATCGATGAGGTTATCCCCACATATGAGATGACATCGTGAATATAGAAGGCCGCTAGGTGACTTTTCTCATCCATCTGATGGAGAAATATGGAAACATTTTGATAACATGTATCCAAATTTTGCTAGAAATATCACACCATTCTCTAATGCTGCCTCACCTTATTCTTACTGGCCAGTATTTCTTACCCCGTACAATCTTTTTCATGAAATATGCATGACAAGTCCGTACATCTTTCTAAGTTGTATTGTTTTGGGTCCTCATAATCCTAAAAGTTTGATTGATGTCTATCTACAATCATTGATAGATAAGCTTAAACTATTGTAGTTTGAAGGCGTAGTGACTTATGATATATCAACTAAGCAAAATTTTGTTATGCGTGCTTCTTTAATGTGGACTATTAATGATTTTCCTGCATACGGAATGTTGTCTGGTTGGATGACTACTGAAAAGCTTGCTTGTCCTCATTGCATGGAAAATAGTAAGGTATTCATCTTAAAGCATTCAGAAAAAATTCATGGTTTAATTGTCATTGTCAGTTCTTGCGAATAGACCATGAGTTTAGAGAGATGAAACATGCATTCAGAAAAAACAGAATTAAAATGACCCTCCACCTCCATCACTGACAGGACATCAAATTTGGGCGAGAGTTTCTCATTTGCCTAAAGTTACAGAAAATTCATCTTCTAGACTTCTTGGATATAGTGTTGAACATAATTGGAACAAACAGAGCATATTCTGAGAGTTGATGTATTAGAGGATAATCTCATACTACATAATCTTGATATGATGCACATTGAGAAAAAAATATTTTGAAAATTTATTTAACACAGTGATGGATGTTAAAGGCAAAACAAAAGACAACCCAAGAGCTAGAATAGACTTAAACAAATACTGTAGGAGAAAAGAATTGTGGTTGCAAGAACTATAAAATGGTAAAATTGTCAAGCCTAAAGCCAGTTTTTCATTCACATTGGATGAGAAACGTGAAATATGTGAGAGGGTTAAAATTTTGAGAATGCCAGGGGGATATGCTTCGAATTTGGGTAAGAGGACAGGTCTGAATGAAGGAAAGTTGATAGGTATTTTAAGCCATGATTTTCATGTATTCATGAAAACTTTGATTCCTATCGCTTTTAGCCATCTACGTGACAGGATATGGAGGCCAATCACAGAGGTAAGTCTTTTCTTTAGAAATTTATGTTTTGAAAAATTATTGAAATGTAGTTTAGACAGGATGGAGGAAAATATTTCTGTTATTTCGATTCATCTTGTAAAAGAAGCCCGCCTTGGAGGTCCAGTTCAAATACGGTGGATGTATCCATTTGAGAGGTAATGTTTTTCTTATATAAGTAATTTAGTTATTTTTCTTATGTATACTATAATTATTAGTTAAAATATATTAATATATACATTCAGATAAATTGGAAGATGCAAACAAATAATTAAACAGAGAGGAAAGATCGAAGGATCAATTGTTCAAGCTCATATTGCGAGAGAAACTAGTGACGTTTATTCCTATTACTTTGTGGATGAAGTTCCATGTAGGAGAAATAGGTCTAATCGCAATGATGAAGGTGATGGTGATTCGATGTTTCCACCGATTTTAATTTTTAATTAAAGTGGTCAAGGATCTAAATGGGGTAAAAAATAGACTTCACTAGTATGGAAAGACAATGAGCTGTGACCCATATTCTTCTTAATTGTCCAAAAATTTAGCCATATCTTAAGTAAGTGTTATATTATATTATCAAATTACATAGTAATAAGTGATTACTAACTAATTAACAACATTGTACATGTCAATATCAGCTAGTAAACACATGGAGCAATGATGCCATATATACGAGGTTTTCCAAATGGCTAAAGAAATATGTAAGTGTGAAAGCTTATATTGAATCAATAGGTATAATATATTCATTTTATAGTAAATTGTATTATTTTGAGATCAATTTATAGGTTTTTGATGGATACTCAAATGTGGAACATTCTCCATTATTGAGAGAGATCGCACTCGGGCCTGAATCTCAAATTCATAAAACGAATAAATATTGTGTGAATGATTTAAGTTTCAAACTGAAGAAGTTTTTATGCACAAGAAAAATAATAATAGTGGTGTGTGTTCAAGGTGATGTCGACGGTAATGGCCAAATTGTTGAATATTATGGTGTCATTCAAGAGATTATAGAAGTAAGATTTCGGTGTAAGTGGTTTGATACATCACACAGAGGCACAAGGGTGGACCAACATCATAATATAATTGAAGTTAAGCACATCAAACAATACGGAAGTGATGATCCTTTTATCATTGCCCAAAATTCTAAGCAAGTCTATTACGCTTTATATTCATTGCGAAAAGATAAGGCTGATTGGTAGGTTATTATTAAAACAAAGCCTGTAAAAAGAATTAAAATTGAGAATGTATTAGATGTGGCGTACCAAAATGATGTTGCACTTGTTCAACAACAAGTTGATGTTGAGTTGAAAACCACACTAGAACATCCTCAACACATACTAGAAGAGGTTTCTGATGATGAATTTATAATGCAAAATATTGAGCAAGTAGTAAAAGAGAAATATGAATCATTTGAGGAGGAGGAATGGGATGACAATGAATATGAAACAACTGAGGAGGAGGAATGGAAGGATGATGAAAATGAAACAAGCGAGGAGAAATATAGTGGTAGATTATAATTAGTATGTAAGTTATTTATTTTGCTACCCCTAAATTTATTTAATTTATATTTTTTATATATTGTATTGTTACTTTACATACAGATGTCATCTGGTGATGGTGATAGACCCCGGGATTATCTCGGGGCTAGCCATTCTAGTAAGAGTAAAAAGAAGTCTAGGAGATCTGTTGATCCTGAGGATATCACAGGACATATTTCTTCAGCGTCAGAGATGCAGCACCACCGAGCTAGTTCTACACATATTAATGTTGTTGCTTTTAGGACTATGGATCCTTTAGTTTACCATAGTCTGTTCTGCCGACCACGCGACACTTCTTCTTCTTCACAGGTCAGATATACTTCATATGATCAGACTTACCAGCTACCCACAGAGGTTATTGCTCGACCCCAGAAAGTAGCAGCTTCATCTACTCCATCCCCCACAGTTCCATCTCCCGGATCTCAGTCTCCTCACAAATCTACTCTGAGACTTAGAGATTTTAGTGTTGAGACTGACACTCTTACAGAATCAACTTCACCTTCTTCTGCTGCTAGACCAGAGGCAGCACATGATGTGCCTTGGTTAGCTCCTGGGAAGAAGGACAGACTTGGAAGAGTCATGATTGAGTCTGGTGGATCCTCGTAAGTTTAATGTTTTATTTATTTATTTTTCTACATTAATAAATTATTCATGAACTAATTACATGTTTATTATGTGTCTTGCTGGTGACATCCTTCGAAGGAGGCTGCTAGGTCTCTTCAGGAATCACTCTTGGTGGAGATTCCAAAAAGTATCCGTCAGGCGATGTTTAATGAATTTAAGGTATATATATGTTTAAATCTATTTTTTAAGTTAAGTTTAATATATTTACTATACTTTACTTAACTAATTATTTAACGTTATTCATGTTTTTCAGATTTTATGTAACTGGGAGCCAAGGTACTATTGACACCCAATTTTGATCAACCCATAACTACTTTTCGGATTGCTATCTTAATAAATAAGCATTTTTCAAAATTATTTTCTTATTAATTAAATAAGTTTATATTTAGTTTAATAAATAAATCGTATATTTTAACATTCATAATTTATAATATTGTTTCTATTTATTAATATTATTACTATTATCTTTATTATTTTTATAATAAGCTTAATACGTTCAAATATTATTATGTATCTATTTAGTATATATTATGTATGAGTGTGTATTTTCTTTATATAAAAAATATTTCTTAACTAAGTTTATTTTATAAGTTACTTATTCATATTAATATACACATATTACATATTTATTTTAATACGTTTTATATACATGTGCATATAAAGTTATTACTTAATTAAGTTTATTATATATTTTGGTTAATTATATTAATTATACGTCTATTTGGTACGTATTATATACATACGCATGTTATATATACATATATGCATATATTTACATAGTATATACATAAGTAGTGGTCTAATTTTATATCCCCAACTATAATCTCAACCGTCTATTACATCTTGATCAATGACCATAATTAATTCTATCATTTTCCTATTTTGTTTTATTTATTATTACCCAAAACCCTAAAACTAACTTGACTTTTTTTTCCCATACTCTCTCTCTAACTCTCAACCTCACTAACTCCCCTCTCTCTACACTCTCTTCATCTTGTCCAAAGAGAAGAGAAGACAACAACGTCGCCTCCCTCCCTTTCTTCTTCGCTCCACCGCACCTCCGCCGCTTCTCCTCCCTCCACTCTCTCATCACCGTCGCCGTCCCCACTCTCTCTCACCCTCACCGATCTCTCTTCTCCTCCGATAAAAAAGACGTCGCCTCTCTCCTTCTCTCCACCGCGCCGATCTCCCTCCTCATCTCCGGCGAAACCCCGAACCAGAGGCGGTGCACCCCGCCATGCAACCTTATCATCTCCATCTACGTCACCCTCTCTCTCACACACACCGTTCCTCTATCCCCACTGCCCAGAAAACGACCACCACCACCTCCCTCTCGTTTTCCCAGTGAAGCAGCGGATTCTGGCGAAGTTTGAGACAACGACGAAGAACACCATAGGTAGAACTTGGTTGAACGATGCTTCAAATCTGTAGCGTGCTAAAGACAGATCTTGACAGATCCGTCCAGGTTCATGTTCTTATTTTCACAAGCTCCTACTTTTAAATTTGATTTCAATTCAGTCTGTATGATTTTTTATGCAGGTCTAATTCAAGCGAAAATCATTTTATTATGAATTTAAGTTTGAATTCCTATAGTTTTCAGATTCTTTGTCCATTAGTTCAATTATATTTTGTGTCCAAATCTCTATTTGTGTCTGCAAATCTGCCTAATTACTTTTGTTAATATTTTGGCCTCTTGAGAAGTATTAAGGTGGGTATTTGGAAATTTTGAGTAGTTTTGTTATGAAATTGATTATTCACTAATTTCGGTCTGTCATTTTCTCAATTAATCTTACAGCCTGTTGAAATTATAAGAATATGCGTATTCATCTTAATTATGGCATAACTTGATTTGTAAATTAAGTAATAATTTCTTTATAATTATTGATAGTAGGTCCCTCTTTGCATGATTTTTGGGATTTTGTTAATTATTTTTCTGACTTTTTCACCATCTATTCAAATTAGGCTTGTTTTAATTTGATCAAATCATGATAATTAATTTGGTAGTTGAAAAACTTGACAGATTTTATGGTTGAAATTTTATTTGATTTTGTTTTTGAAATGTGATAATTATTTTGAAATATGAGCTCCTCTTATTGACTATTTTGGGAGAAAAAGTCGTACTAAAATAGGGGTTTTTTAATTTTCTTGCTGGAATTGATTTGATCATTATAAAAGACCTCACATCTTCATTTTAAAAAAGGGGAGACAGACAGAAAGAGAAGGAGCAAAAACAAAAAGAGAGTTAAGAAAGAAAAAAATATTTTTACATTTCATACATCTCAAACAAAAAAAACAAAGCAATAAGAAGAGTTGTCTTACATATTTTAATATTATTTTATTTGTTGTCATCATCACAAGTTAGATTTTATTTGTTCATCCCTTCTAACTAAAGCTTCCATGTTAGTCCTAATCTTTTTTTTTATATGTGGAGGTGTATTATTTTAAATGTGTTTTTATGTTTGTTTGATTGTTTTGTTTGGATGAAATTATATAATCATGTTACACCTCTATATTATTCGTATACTGCTTGTATTTTCTTTATGGTTTAGCAGGATTTGGATTTCAAAGGCAAGAAATGAAGATGTTCATTTGGAACAGGATTTAAATAGTTTTAGTTCCGGCTATTATTTCTATTTGTGTATTATTATTTCTTAATTATTTTGGCATGTAATAATAAACTCTGTATACAATAAAAAGGGGAGAATACATGGGGAGGAATATACTTGCTACTTTCTTATTTTATTTATTTTTTAGTTTATCATAAATTTATATGTGCTTGGGATACATGTGATCTAGTTATACTACTCATTTCCACATACGTAGGTCTTTTTATTCATTACATAAATATTTGCTTTAATCAAAAATAAAATAAAATAAAATAAAATGATCTAAGGATAGTTTGTTAAATATCGTTTACCAACATATATGTTTTCAAAAAATAATTTGTCTATTTTATGTGTTATCTTTGTTTATTAAATTTTAATACTCATTAAAATAATTATTTTAATGATATTTCTACGTTATAACTTGTCTTTTAAACTTAAAACCATGAATATAGTTTCAAATAATAACTTTGTCATATTAACTATTTAGACATCATATAGGTAGAATTTACTAAATATTCTTGAATATGATGATTTAATCGTATCTAGATGTGAATACCATTTCGCATAGACATCATGTCCATATAATTTATAATTTTAATATATCATGTCTATATTAACTATTTAGACATCATATAGGTAGAATTTACTGTGGAGGACCCGCATTCGGGTAGAAGGCTAGTACATAGTCGCGTTATCCTACCCTACTAGTAGGCGCATTAGCGCACTATAATTTCCTTTGTGGAGGACCCAGATTAGGATTAAAGGCTAAGTGATTCATCTTTTGCACCATAGTAGTTGTAGTTCTGTCCATTGTTTATTGCCTTTTGATTTCTGAATTGTATTGCTATTTATAGTTGTGGCGCCGTTGTACTTTGACTGTCTTATCTATCTTATCTTATCTTATTTATTTATTTATTGTAGTTATGCCTCTTTCTTCCATTTTGGTTGGGATTTGAATTTTCTCTCTCCTCTCATCTTCCACAACGGTAAGTGACTCCCCCACCCCCGACCCCCCCAACCCCCCACCTCCATCCCACCTACACCCAGGCCACCACCTCCCCAAGCGGCCACCGGCGAAGACTATTTCCGGCCAGATCTCTCTCCCCTCTGTTCTCTCTCTTCATCTCTTCTTTTCTTCTTCTTTGTGTTTTTTTTCTTTTCTTTTTTTCTCTTTGACTGCGATCAAAAATCCCCCACCAGTAGATTTTCGGGCAGTTTTTGCACAGGTATTTCGGTAGTTTCTGGCGGTGAACAGTGTTTCCGGCGAGTGAACAGTGTTTCCGGCGCATGAACAGTATTTCCAGCAAATGAACAGTGTTTTCGGCGCATGAACAGTGTTTCGAGGTGAACAGTATTTTCAGCGCGTGAACAATATTTCCGGCGTGAACCAAGTTCTTTTCAACTGGAGTTGGTACCTTCGGTTTCCAAATATTCTTTGTTCATACGCTTGTCGTTACATTTTGCTGACTTTAGACCATTGAATACTTTAGTAGTTCATACGCGTTTTTATGGCTTTGGATAGTGATGGTAGATTAGGGTCATGTTCTCAGTCAGGGTCGGGGATGAGGGTAAGGAGGGGTAAATGGGTTAAATGAGAGTCTAGACTAAGAGTAGGTTCTTGGAACATTGGGACGTTAACGGGAAAGTCAATAGAGCTAGTTAAGATTCTTAAGAAAAGAAAGATTAATATAGCTTGTCTCCAAGAGACCAAATGGGTAGGTAATAAAGCTAAGGAGGTAGACGGGTATAAGCTTTGGTTCTCTGGTAGATCAAAGTATAGGAATGGGGTAGGCATTTTAGTAGACAGTGATCTAAGGGATCAGGTGGTGGAGGTTAGGAGAATCACTGATAGGATGATGTCGATTAAGGTGGTCGTTGAAGGGACCACTTTGAACATTATTAGTGCTTATGCGCCGCAAGCGGGCTTATCATAGGAGGAGAAGAGGCACTTTTGGGAGGATTTGGACGAGTTAGTGGAAAGCATACCGCCTACTGAGAAGCTTTTCGTGGGAGGGGACTTCAATGGGCACATCGGGTCTATTTCGGGACGGTATGACGATGTGCATGGAGGCTTTGGCTTCGGGGACAGAAATGGAGGAGGAGTTTCACTTTTGGAGTTCGCAAGAGCTTTTGGGTTGGTGATAGCTAATTCGAATTTCCCAAAAAAGGAGGACCAATTGGTAACCTTCAGTAGTTCGGTGGCTAAGACTCAGATAGACTTTTTACTCCTTAGGAAGGATGATAAAGGTCTGTGCAAAGACTGCAAGGTCATTCTGATAGACAACCTTACAACCCGACATAAGCTCTTGGTAATGGATTTAGGGATCAAGATGACGAGGAAGAAGAGGGTCGGGAATGATCAACCTAGGATCAGATGGAGGAGTTTGACCACGGCTAGTGCCCTGGAGATGGGAGAGAAATTGAAGGACATGAGAGCCTGGGATAGTAGTGGGGATGCGAACAGTATGTGGGATAGGACGACTAGTTATATTAGGGTTGTAGCAAGGGAAGTGTTGGGAGTCTCGACAGGTAGTCGTAGTCGACATCAAGGGGACTGGTGGTGGAATGGGGAAGTGTAAGGGAAGGTGGAAGCAAAGAAAATAGCGTACGCGAAGTTGATAGAAAGCACGGATGAGGTGGAGAAGTGGACGAATAAGGAACTTTATAAGATAGCAAAGAAGGAGGCGAAGTCGGCTGTTTCGACGGCAAAAACGGTAGCTTTTGAACGCCTTTATGCTAAACTAGAAGAAAAAGGTGGGGATAGGAAATTGTTCAAGCTAGCCAGGGCGCGGGAGAGAAGGGAACACGGTGTGGATCAATTGAAGTGCATTAAGGACGAGCATGGAAAAGTATTGGTAGAAGAGACTCTCATTAAACAGAGGTGGCAGTCATACTTCCATAAACTTTTGAATGACGTAGGGGACAGAGACTTTGTGTTGGGAGATTTGGAACATACAGAGAGGCGTCGCAATTTTGGATATTGCAGGAGTATTAAGGTCGAAGAGGTTAAGGGTGTTGTTCGTAGGATGCGCTGGGAAAGAGCAACCGGACCTGACGAGATTCCTGGGGAATTTTGGAAGAGCGCCAGCTCGGTAGGTTTGGAGTGGCTGACTAGGTTATTTAATGTCATCTTTAAAACGGCAACGATGCCCGAAGAATGGAGGTCGAGCGTAATAATCCCTCTAAACAAAAACAAAGGGGATATCCAGAGTTGCAATAACTATAGAGGTATCAAGTTACTAAACCACACTATGAAAGTGTGGGAAAGAGTGGTGGAGATGAGGGTGAGGAGAGGCGTGTCTATTTCAGAGAACCAGTTCGGATTTATGCCGGGACGCTCAACTACAAAAGCCATCCATCTTATGAGGAGACTGGTGGAGCAATATAGGGAGAGGAAGAGGGACTTGCATATGGTATTCATCGACTTAGAAAAGGCCTACGATAAAGTTCCAAGAGAGATACTATGGAAATGTTTGGAGGCTAAAGATGTACCTGTGGCATACATTAGGGTGATCAAGGACATGTATGAGGGAGCCAAAACCAGGGTAAGGACAGTAGGAGGGGACTCAGAGAATTTCCCAGTTGGGATGGGGTTGCATCAAGGATCAGCTCTTAGTCCATTTTTATTTGCCTTGATGATGGATGCATTGACGCGACAAATTCAAGGTGAGGTGCCATGGTGTATGGTTTTCGCGGATGACATAGTCCTGATTGATGAGACTCGTAGTGGAGTTAATGCTAAGCTGGAGGATTGGAGACATACCTTGGAGTCTAAAGGGTTTAAGCTGAGTAGGACCAAGACAGAGTACTTAGAGTGCAAGTTCAGTGAGACACCTCAGGAGGTTGGCGTGGAAGTTAAGCTTGGTGCCCAAGCCATTCAAAAGAGAAGTAGTTTCAAGTATCTTGGGTCTATCATGCAAGGCAGCGGGAAGATTGACGATGATGTCACACATCGTATTGGGGCAGGGTGGATGAAATAGAGGCTCGCTTCCGGAGTGCTATGCGACAAGAAGGTGCCACCACAACTTAAGGGCAAGTTCTACAAAGTGGTGGTTAGACCGGCTATGTTGTATGGGGCAGAGTGTTGGCCAGTTAAGATCTCTCGCATTCAAAAGATGAAAGGTACCGAGATGAGAATGTTGAGATGGATGTGTGGTCACACCAGGAGCGACAGGATTAGAAATAAGGCTATTCGGGACAAGGTAGGAGTGGTCTCGATGGAAGACAAGATGCGGGAAATGCGACTGAGATGGTTTGGGCATGTGAAGAGGAAAGACACAGATGACCCAGTGAGGAGGTGTGAGAGGTTGGCCATGGATGGTTACAGAAGAGGTAGGGGTAGGCCGAAGAAGTATTGGGGAGAGGTGATTAGACAGGACATGGCTCAATTACAGCTCACCGAGGACATGACCTTAGATAGGAGGGTGTGGAGGACCACATTAGGGTAGAAGGCTAGTACATAGTCTCGTTATTCTTCCCTATTCGTAGGCGCATTAGCACATTACAATTCCTTGTGCTCTCATTTCTGCTATTTATGTTACTATTTATTACTTTCAGTATGCACGAGTAGAGTAGTGAGAAACTAAATGCAATTTAAAATATAAAAACATTTATAGAGACTCAATAGCTTAATCCTGATGATAAGTCATATAAAAGAAACTGAGCTATAATCATAGTGTACTTCTTTCCGATGTCACGATGGTCTATGTCAAAACAGTCTTTCAGAAATCATTTTCCATATTTCGAAACATAATATGGGGATCAATTAAATAATTGAAATAACTATCATTTAAAAATCAAGATAATAGTTATTTCAAGTAACCTTCGATTGTCATTATGAATTATACTAAAGCATGAATTATACCAAAATAGGATGGCTGGAATCAAACTCATGTATCAAAATATAATAATATAAGTTCTAGGAATTTACGAACATTAGCCATCCTAGTGTCTCTAAGAATAGGAGCTTCTTTGGAATTTATACCTTCGTCCGTTTGTCTCATATAAATCATGCCAAAAGAGAGAAATGTTAGCTTTACATACCTTTAGTGTTTATCCACACACAACATGTATATGCTGCCTCATACCTATATTAATACGTTAAGCGTTATGGTTAAGATATGGAAAGGCATAAAACGTTTTTATCGTTAGTAGATTATTTCAAACAAAAACAAAAAAAACTGGACAACACCTCCCCTTAACTTCATCACCCTTTTTCGAGTATATAAAAGTAAAACTGGATTTTAGAGTCTAAATGAAAGTTTTATCTCTATCAAATAGCTTTCCAAAACATCTTTAATCAACCAAAACGGAGCTTTACACAAGGAGTTATGCTAAATTTACTAACAGCAGTCCCATCCAAAAACGGGTTTGCAAAACACAAAATTCTGGGCAGCAACTCCCTTATATTGGTCATTTTTTTTCCACTTCCAAATCAGTCATAAAATCCCCAAGCAATATCAATAATCACACCTTCAAATGCCATGTCAAGACAAGCCAAGAAGATATTCAAAAATACTCCAAATCTGTCCATTTTAATACCAACACTAATCATGGGATTTTCTTGCTTCCAAGTCCATTTAATACAAGTTAATATCTTCATTATAACCTTATTGGTAAGTTAAGTCAACCCACATTCATAACACTCAACAACAATTCCAATCCACATACAACTACTACATCTTCCAATTATCTTTAATGATCCATAGTGTTAACGTTTTATTGAAACAATCCTAAAACAGCCCAACCAACATATAATGCAACATATAACCTTAATTATCATTAATATTCCAATCTCAACAAGAACAATAACAACCTATCAAAAATGGCCTTTAACTAACAACATAAAGATGCTCAAAAACCTCATGAACACATACCACAAGCCAAGCAAACCACCTATAATTTTTACACCTTATTTCATACTACTTTTCATCAAATTTTCGTGACCTATAACAGCAGCCCCTCAACATAAACATCACTCATTTAAATTCAAGAAAGCCATGTTAATATCACCACAAGTCCTACCATAGCCCACAAACGAATTTCAACCTCAACTTTAACCATTTAATCCCTTCATTCTCATCCCAAAATCCATAACAATAACAATCAAATACTAAGCAAAATTAATTCATTATTTTCCACACCAAAACAGCCCCAAACGTATCCTACCATGCCTCAACATCAACACCCATAATTTCATACATTCATCAACTCACACAAGCTTCAATTACCTTCAAGATGAGGGAAAAACGAAAAAGGAGATGAAATCTTACCTTAGGCTTTTATGAAACAATTTGCTTGAAAATTTGAGGGCTTGGTCAAAAACATTTTTTTTTTGCTTCTCTAATGGATCCATCCTTGCTTCCATAACCTTGAATAATCACCACACTTAATCCCTCAATTTCTTCCTCACTCTCAAGCTTGTCCGCCTCTCTCTCTCGTTACTTCTCTCTATTCTTTCTTTCCCAAAAGCTTAGGAAATTTGGAGAAGATGAGGGCTTCTCTCTCTTTCTTGAACATTCTGGAGTTGGGACACGTTTTTGGCTGCTATTTTGGTCAAAATGAAGACCATGTGTGCTGCCCAAGGTGACTAGATGTCCCCTACTAAAGCATGGGCCAATTAGAATTGGCCATGTGGCAGTGGGGACCACTTTTCATCCCACTATTTAATTTAATTCATCTCAATTAATCTCAGATTCCCACTTAATAATTCAAATATGGTTAATTAATCCCTAATCTCGATTAATATTTCTATATCAGTAGAAATTTGAAAACCGGTCGAACCATTTTTAAAATTCGGAATTAAAATTCACAGTCAACACCTTTGTTCAGTAAAACAGTCATATCTCTTGATACCGATATCGAATAAATTACCACAACCTATGGTTGGAAAGATAATCCAATTATCTACAACTTTTATTTTATAAGGTTTCCCAAATTCCTGAGCCATGATGGTGTTATGGTCTCCCCAAGTCAGATTGCCCAAAAACATAACTTAAAAACATCTTTTTGGAGGGCTCACACTTGGATTTGGCTCAAGGGTCCTCCTTGAATTGTGTTTAACTTCACATACATTATCCATATAAATTATCATATGTCCTTTTTATAAAATCTATTAAGTGGGCTCCACCTCAGTTCACGGTTAAGCCATCTATAGCCATAGTAAAACAAAAAACATTTCTGGGGTGTAACATTATACTTCTTTCAAATTGTTTAATACTTCAATTATTGCTAAAATATATTTTCCCAAAGTTAGTCAAATAATTTTTAAATCGTCGGATAACCGCATGTTAGCGGCTATTTTAAGTGCTAAAACCTTCTTAAAATAGTAATATGAACCTCGTACCTTTTTTCTCTAAATTTTTAAGACTTAAATTTGTTAGGGTCTTTTAAATTAAGTTTTCTTTATTTTTTAAAAAAATTAAGTGGCGACTCTTCTTTTACTAAAATTGATTTTTTCTCTAAAAGTTGAAATTGATTTTAAACCGTCTTTTTCCGACATAACAGGTACAATATGGTCATTGCGACCACTTTTGAAAGAAAAGTGAGCGCCAGACTGTCTAGCTGGCTAAAGAAAGCTAGGGATGATCGTGCACCTTCGAGTTCGATACTGCCTAATATATTTGAAGAACTATGTCGATATTGGGATACTGAATAATTCAACTTTGTCCGATCAAGAAAAAAAGCTAAAGCCAACCTAAAGAGTGGCTCGTTGCACACCGAAGGTGCAAAGAGTGTTGGTACGATTCAAAAGAAGATGGTAAGGTTTCTAAATTTTAAGTTTAAATTCATTTTCTTAAATAAATTATTTGACAAAATATTATTTCATTAATTGTATTTTTATTTATAGGAAAAAGAATTGGGGCGCACTCCCGATCATCATTAAGTTTTCAAAAAGACTCATGTGAAGAAAAAGACTAATGCGTCGGATCCGAATGAGTGGGTGGAGAAAAGAGCCGAACGAGCCCATGTAAGTTATTTAACATATAATGTATAATGTATAATATATATATATATATATATTATAACTTTTATTTTTTAATATGCAGCAAGATTATGAGCAGCACATACGTGAGATGGGAGATTCGATCCAGCTAACGCCTGAACAATTCACTAAAATTTAGACAGACTAAATGGTTGGAGGGAGCCACAAGGCCGAATATATGGAATGAGTTCTAGGAATGACATACGACGACTTCAATCAGGTTTAGAAGGTGTTGGATCGTCAAGTCAAGCCGAGGCCATTGACGGAGTTCAGATAACTGCTATGTCTCTGCAAATTACAAAACTTACACGCATATTAAAAAAATCTGAGGCAAAAAAGTTTGAGGAGCAAAAAATTATGAATCAACAAGTTGAGCAAATCAAAGTACAAGTACTCAATCTCGACTGTCAGAATCCGCCCAGTTATTCAAGAGGATCTACTTTGGATGATTCCAAATTAGGTTCCTTATGTTAGTTTATGAACATTTGATTGCAGGTAGACAACAGATTTCTGCTATCAAAAATATTGTAGAAAAGCAACGGACAGTGTCCTTTAGTACGTCGCTTTTCTGCAAAAAAGTTTAATTTTTTTTTGAGAAATAGCTACGGACAGATGGTCATTGTCCGTCGCTTTTCTGAAAATTTTTAAGAACACCAAGAACAAAAGCGACAGACGGAGACTATTAATCTGTAGCTTTTCTAAAAAACAAATTAAAAATTTACAAATAAAATAACACAGTCTGTCGCTTTATATTAAATAATTAATTTTTTAAAAATAAAACGACAGCCTCTATCGTTGTTTTATTTATATTTTTTTAATTAAAAAATATTAGGATCGACGCAGTCCGTCACTTTTAGAAAAAGCGTCGAGGAAAAAAGCATTAAGAGTGACTGCATTACTTTTTCGTCGAGTTTGACCAAGAAAGCGACGCAGTACGTCGCTTTTTCACAATTTATTAGTAGTATTTTTTTTCTTAATTTATGTGGCACATATCGAATTCGGAGAGTCGGTGAATGCAATAAGAACTAGTTGTTCGCCGCAGCAGAGTGCTTTGTCCATTCTTTTATCCCTTAAGGCATTGGCTCCCTAAAAAAAGGATTTAATCAAATTTTAATATGATTTTTCGATATTTTTAGTTGTTAATTATTGTAATTTGTAATACTTTTTAAGTAATTTTTTAAGTAATATATGTTACAATATCTGTCCCAATTTATGTGGCGTAGATAGAATATCAATAGTCAATCAAATTTTTTACATGTTTTTAAAATTTTTAAATTTTTAATTATGGTGGTTTATACTGCTTTTTATGTCTTTTTCAAATAGTATATGTTAAAAAATCTTGAATCTCCTATATATAATTTAGAAATCTCCATGATATCTTCCATTCTCTTCATCTTACACATTTGGACAGCAACATAAGAGTTTTATTTCCCATACTGCTTGAAACCATGGATTATTTTCAAGTCATTAGAGATAAGAACAACCTGGTTTAGAGGATTAATTAATTAAATTAATCTTGATCCTTACTCCTCTCTAAGTGGAATGGTATAATAAAATCAACAAGCTAAGGTGTTGGACGAATTTAATACCTAATTAAGAGGAGTTGCTTCCATTTATATTAGGGCTTGTTTCAAGTATATACAAGAAAGTAATAAGTTTACAATAAATATAGTCATTTTTTATTTATATAAAAAAAATAGTTAAAATTCATAGAAAGTATACACTGACTATACATCATGAACACTCAAAAAACTGATTATAGCTTAATTATACATGAAATATATACTGACAATACATGCAGTATACATTGATTATTCAATCCCGACCAACTCAAAATCTCCTCAAAATAACATCAAATTTTAGATATAAAGTCCTCTCATTGGTTCAAGTCTTTTGATGTATAATTTGCTAGAAACGATGAAGAAGAAGAAGAATAAAAAGAAGGAGAATTAGTTTACTTTCCAAGTTGGGTTGGGCTTCCAACTTAAGGGGATGTTAGGAATGGGCCTGTGCAGACTGGTCCAGCCCATGAATTTAAACCACCTTAACTCTTCTTTATTTTCTAGTTGTTGTTATTCTACTTATTTAATGTCGGTTAGTATTATATTAAAGGAAAAACTATAAAAAATAGATCAAATTGTGAAACTATTTATCCAAATTGAACTCAATCCAAATTATTTATTCTTAATAGATTCATGTCCCAAACTTTTTACCATCTTACCCCACTTTCTCCTTTCTTATTTCGCGCATGACATCAACATGACGTCAGTATCACTTGTATGAATTAATCATCTGTGATACTCAATCGATATATTGATACCATATCGATATCAAATAGAACTGAGTTTAAGTCTCTGTAATACTCCGTCAGTATATTGATACTCTATCAATATCATATAAGATTGGACTCTTTTTTCAAGAAATAAATAAAAAATTATGAGAAAAATATTAAAGTCACAATCTTATTTATTAAACTCTAAATTACTGGAAAAAATATTCTTTGTGATACTCTATTGGTATATTGATACCATATTGGTATCATATAGGTTTTAGCTTAAACTTCTATTATGCTTTGTCGGTATATTGATACCATATCGTGTCATATAGGTGGCGCTAACACCAACATGATGTCAGTGCACAAATTTTAAAATAAATTTATGTCATTTTAAAATAAAAATGAGGTATGAAAATAATGGTACATTTAAAGGTACATAATTTTTCTTTTTGGAATATAAATATTCTTTTTCCTATATTAAATAGATAAGTTATATTAATTTGATATAAATATTCCATACGCATGATATTTTACCCCCACATGCTAGGGTCCAAAATGTGGAAAGTAATTATGCTCTTCATTCTAATTTCCTAAATAAGGAGCTACACAACATTTTCCAATTAAAAATTTTAATACTATTTCCTAACACTTTTAAATATAGTAAATTAAAATATAAGATTTTGTGGTTTCTTTTCTATTAATGTTGGGTGGAACTTTAACTTCAAAAGTTTTTTTAAGAGAGAAAGTATATATATCTCAACATCAAGCCGAACATTCTAAATCGATTAATTTAAAGTCGCCATACTTTAATTATTGGCCTTTTATATAATTGTTTCTTTTGACAATATTCTTTGGAAATAACAAATAATAATAACAAGATGTTATAAAACAACTAACTTGGCAAATTTAAAAAGAAATAGTAAGAGAAAGAGAGATAATTGAGAGAATTATTAGTATTTGTGTGTGCATTCTTTCACTGCAAAGTATGGTCCAATAAAGAGAAATGGTGGTGGGCAACTTGCCCCCTTTTGAGTGGGTTCCACAAAGTAGAACATCCATTTTCATAATACTCCCCTTTGGATGTCCACGTGTAGTGTCTCTCATTAAAAACTTTAGAAAAAACAATATACATATTTATCCTAAAAACTCATAGATATGATGACTCGTTAAAACCTTACTAGGAAAATCCAGTGGAAAAAACCTAGTGAAAAAAAAAGAGTACACATTTCTGGCAATACACCTTGAGTGCTGCCTCATTAAAAACCTTACCAGAAAAAATTCAGTGAGACTAAGCCTTGGTTAAGGAAAAAAGAGTACGGCGCATATTTTACTCCCCTGATGAAAACTTCATTTTATATTTTGAAGACGACGCATTCCAATCTTATATTTTAGTTTCTCAAAAGTTGATGTTGGTAATGCCTTTGTGAATAAATCTGCAAGATGATCACTCGAACGAATTTGTTGTACATTAATATCACCATTTTTTTGAAGATCATATATGAAAAATAATTTTTGTGAAATATATTTCGTTCTGTCTCCTTTTATGAAGCTACCTTTTAATTGAGCTATGCACGCGACATTGTCTTCGAATATAATCGTGGTTACTTTGACATCATTTTCCAGACCGCATCTTTCTTTAATGAGCTGTATCATTGATCTCAACCATACACATTCTCTACTTGTTTCATGAATTGTTATTATTTCGGCATGATTTGAAGAAATAGCAACTATAAACTGCTTTGTAGATCGTCATGATATAGCATTGTTCCTCCGTATGTAAATAAGTAGCATTTCTGAGATCGAGCTTTATGTGGGTCTAATAAATAACCTACATTTGCATAACCAATAAGGTCTGCACAACCTTTGTTAGTATAAAATAAACCTATATCAATGATACCCTTTAGGTATCGCAAAATATGCTTGATACCGTTTCAATGTCTTCGCGTTGGGATGAACTATACCTTGCCATCAAATTAACAAAAAATATTATATCAGGCTTGGTTGCGTTAGCAAGAAATATAAGTGCACTAATAGCACTGAGATATGGTACTTCAGGACCAAGCAGTTCTTCATTCTCTTCTGGAGATCGAAATGGATCATTTTCCACTTCAAGTAATCGAACAACCATTGGAGTACTTAATGAATGTGCTTTGTCATTGTAAAATCGTTTTAAGATTTTCTCTGTATAGACAGATTGATGGACAAAGACCCCATCTACTAAATGTTCAATTTGCAAACCCAGATAAAGTTTTGTCTTTCCAAGGTCTTTCATATCAAATTCTCTCTTTAGATATTTAATCTCCTTTTGGACCTCTTTAGGGGTTCCAATGAGATTTATGTCACAAACATAAATGGCGAGTATAAAAAAACTCTGATTTTATTTTCTTAATAAAAACACATGAACAAATGACATCATTTATATGACCTTCATTTGTCAAGTACTCACTATAATGATCTTTGCAATTTGATTGAGTACATCTCCCGAGACCTAGTACATGTTTCAGGCAATTTTAATCCTTTTGGATTTTCATTTAAATTTCATTAACAAGTGAACCATAAAGGTAAGCTGTAACTACATCCATTAGATGTATTTTAATATTTTTATGTACAGCTAAACTAATGAAATATCAAAAAGTTATTTCATCTATAACAGATGAATATGTTGCTTCATAGTTGACCCCGGTTCTTTGAGAGAATCCTTATGCAACAAGGCGTGCCTTATATCTTAAAATCTCATTTCTCTCAGTTTGTTTTCGCACAAAAATCCATTTATAGCCAACTGGTTTTACACCTTCGGCGGTTTGGACTACAGGTCCAAAAACATCACATTTAGCAAGTAAGTCTAATTCTGATTGAATTGTCATTTGTCATTCTGACCAATCACATCTACGTCGATATTCTTTGATGGATTTAGGCTCAAGACTTTCACTATCTTGCATGTGGTTAAGTGCAACATTATATGCAAAAATATTATCCACCGTAATTTTTGATCGATCTAAGTTTATCTCATCATCGATAGAACTTATTGAAAGTTCTTCATTCATTTGAGTCTCGGATTTACTGATTTCTTCAGAAGTATCAGGATTACTCAAATCTTTACCTTCTTCAGGAGGTTTTTTTGTAGTATCATCTTTATTATTTCTTACGTTTCTCTTTCTAGGATTTTTATCATTTAAACCTACTGGTCTACTACGCTTCAGGCATGTTTGGAATTCAAAAGCTATGATACTAATAGATGATCCTTTTGGAACATCAATCCGGATAGGCGCATTCACTGCAAGGATATGTGATTTAGTTATCCGTTTTAAATCAGTAAATACACCTAGCATTTGATTTGCTATTTTCTGTAAGTAGATGATCTTCTGGATCTCTTGCTTAGATGGGTGGGTACGTGGATCAAAACGAGATAGTGATAAAAATTTTCACGCAATTTCTCTTTCGAGTTCCTTTTTCTCTCCCCCTAATTGCAAAAAAGTTATTTCATCAAACCGATAATCTTCAAACCAAGCGGTAAATAAGTCTCATGCCAACGGTTCAAGGTAGCAAATTATGGAGGGTGACTCAAACCCAACATATATGTCCAACCTTCGTTGATGGCCCATCTTTGTACGTTATAGTGGTGCTACAGACACGTATACCGCACAATAAAAAATTCGTACATGGGCTATATTTGGCTCATGAATAAATACTAATTGTGACGTAGAGTATTTATTATAATTTGTCAGTCTCAGACGTGCAAGTGCTATTGTATGTAAGATAGCATAACCCCAAACATTGATCGGTAATTTTATTTTCATACGTAGAAGTCTTGCTATCAATTATAAGCGCTTAATAACTGACTTTGTAATGCCATTTTGAGTATGAACATGAGCAATAGGATGTTCAATTTTTATCCCAATTGATAAGAAAAAATCATCAAAAGCATGGAATATAAATTTTCCAGCATTATCAAGGCGAATAGCTTTAATTGGATAATTTGGGAATTGCGTCCTTAATCTTATTATCTGTGCTAATAACTTCGCAAATGCCAGGTTGCGAAAGGATAACAGGCACACATGATACCATCTTGATGATGCATCTATTAGGATAATAAAATATCTAAACAATCCACTAGGTGGATGAATAGATCCAAATATATCCCCATGTATACGCTTTAAAAAGCACGAAGATTTGATGCCAACCTTCAGGGTTGATGGTCTGGCAATTAATTTGCCTTGATAACAAGCAGCACATGAAAATTCATCATTCGTAAGAATCTTCAGGTTTTTTAACGGATATCCAGTTGAATTTTCAAGAATTCATTTCATTATTATTGATCTAGGATAACATATTCGATCATGTCATAGCACAAAAGTAGTTAGATTAGTAAACTTCTTATTTACGATCAAATGTGCTTCAATTGTACTAATTTCTGCAAAATATAGGCCAGACGACAAAGTTAGTAATTTTTCCAAAATATATTTCTAGCCTGAGACACTCTTGTTTATACCAAGGTATTCAATATTCATTTCATTTAGTGTTTCAACTTGATATCCATTTCTGTGGATATCTTTAAAACTTAACATGTTTTTTGGGAATTTAGAAGAGAATAGTGTATTTTCTATAATAATCTTTGTCTCCTTTGACAGAAATATAGTAGCTCTTTCGGAGCCTTCAATAATTTTTGAATTACCAAAAATTGCAGTAATAATTGTTTTTTTTTCTAAGCAAGTAGGAAAAATATTTCTTGTCTTTAAAAATGGCATGAGTCGTTCCACTATCAATTACACAAATATCCTCACGATTGTTTATTGATCCAAATAAAATTTGAGGCATATCCATATTTTTCTTCAAAAAGAAATAAAGTAAACATTATAATTAATACATGGCGCATTATACAAATTTTATTTATTCACATGAATTAGAAAATAATAAACATATGATTTAGTACATACAAATGAAAAGAAAATTATTTAAATATTATCAGGGTTATCAATATTCATATTTTCTTCTAGAAAATTGAAGAAATCAACTACATCCACATGCATAGACTCAATATTATCTTTAGAGATAAAGTTTGTATCTAGATTATTTTTTGCTCTTTTCAAGGATACCTGATATAGCTGAACAAGATGTTTTGATGACCGGCAGGTCCGTGACAAGTATCTCATACCTCCACATTTAGGACATATACTTTCTGAATTTTTCTTTGGTATAGATTCTTTATTTTCACTCTTCTTTTTATATTACTGATCATTTCTCGGTACCAGTCGAGCATCATGATTATAATTTCTTCTTCGACCACGACTGGGGCCATGACCTCTTTCTCATTGGCTATAGTTTGCCTCATTCATTCAGCGAGCGACAAAGTACCAACAAGCCGACTATCGTAATTTTTCATTAACATTTCGTTATGGCGTTCAGCAATAAGAAGGTGAGAGAGTAATTCAGAATATTTTTTAAAACCCTTTTCGCGATAATACTACTGCAGGAGCATATTTGCGGGTGAAAATGTGAAGTGTGTTTTTTCAAGTTTGTCTTGCTCAGTGATTTTTTCTCCCCATAAATTTAACTGTGCTATAATTCTAAACAAGGAGGAATTATATTCAGTTATATTTTTGAAATCCATTAATCTCAAATTGAGCCAATCATGACGTGCTTGTGGAAGAATTACCACTTCAGGTGGTCGTATCTTTCTTTTATATTCTTTCACAGTTTAAGGGGGTCTTTTAATGTGAAGTACTGTAATTTTAACCCTTCGTCAAGATGGTGGTGGAGAAATATCATGGCTTTGGCACCGTCTTGACTAGATGTCATATTGTCATCTTTGATGGTGTCTGCCAGATCCATCGATTCTAGGTGTATTTTGACATCTAGTACCCATGATGAGTAGCCTTTTTCCAAATATATCAAGAACAACAAAATCTAGTTTAGAGATATTCGACATTTTAAGAAAATAAAATTCTTGCCCTTTTGTTACCTTTTTAAAATAGCTCAAAGTGATCGAGGCTCGTGCTGATAACTTGTTATAAAACAAACTAACTTAGCAAATTAAAAAAAAAATAGTAACAAAACGAGAGAGAATTCTTAGTATCTATACACACAAAGTATGACCATTTTATAACCAAATAAAAAAAAGTGATAGACAACTTCCCCTTTTGAGTGGTCCCACAAAGTGGAACATCCAATTTCATAAAAAAAGAAATTTAATCCTCGACCAATTGATTTTTATTTAATTTGTGGATAAGATTCTGAGTTTTTTTATTATTATTATTGTGGGCCAAATTATATTTATTTATTTTTTGTGTTCGCTCGCTTTCGTGCCTTATTTGTAAACTTTGATCATGCGCATCATCTACTATAAACTATCAAGATATTATATTAACACAGATTTTTTTATTTAAAACTTGAATTTTCTTTTGTTGTTCTAAATATCTACCTCTGCATTTCGTCATAATTAAATATAAATTCTGTATTTAATTTAGAGTAGTCGTATGATATCAAATATTTTATATATTGAAAAATATTTCTACTTTTACTACTCGAATATGTAAAACATTTCATATCATACATCTTTTAACAAATTCTCCAAAGATCATTTATTTATAACTTAAAAAATATTATCTTCATGACAATCAAAATTTATTTATCGATATAAACAATATAGAATAAGAGATATTGTTATATACTTATTATACATTGATATACACAGCAAACGACTATAACGGATAGGTGAGCTAGCTAAGAATGTTAGAATTGCGAATAAAAAAATGGGTTTTAAATGTAAATTAATCTAACTTGAAGTACTTGATCGTAAATAAGTAAAAAAATACGTTTTTCTTGTTTCATCCTTCTCCATCCGTCATAACAAACTTAACGGCGATTTAATTAACTGATCGAACCGCTCATTCTCCGGTTCGAACCGGTAGCCCTTAGTTGACAAAGCTACAATATTAGGTACAATTCTGACGAATTCGATATCAGGAATTTATTTAATAGATATAAATATTATTAACCAAGAGTTGTGGTGGAGTGGTAAGTACTCCTTTATTTTTAATCAAGAGGTCTGGGTTTGAGTCTCCTTTTACTCCTTCAATGTGGGATTTTCCGGTGCGAATTCGAATTTAATCAGGCTCCAATGTAGGTACCAGACATCGGATGAGAAACTAAAAAAAATATATAAATATTATTGAATCTATCTAATAGATGTATTTAAATATTATTCAGTAGCAAGTTGAGGATTTATAAATTTCAAATTCTGATTTCACTTCTGACTTAGGTTATGTTAAGTCCACTAATCGTTTATATTTATCATCTTGTAAAATTTTGAAAAAGATATGCAAGTTAAATTTTTGAATATGAAATTAGATAGATATGAAATTAAAATTTTGTTTGAATATATAATTTAAAGTTTTTTAATTATATTTTTCCTCGTAAATATGAAAATTCAACAAGTTATAAAAACAATAAAAAAAAATCAATTCTTATATAGTCGAGCAGACAATAAATTGAAAAAATTGATGAGTAATTGCAATAAAATTAGAAAAGGTGTAGTGTTTAATGTCAAATTAGGAGCAATCTAAAGATAAAGATAGTTGGATTCTCCCTGCAGATTAATTCTTAGAAAGATGCTAGTGTCATGATGATTCTGCCACTAAACACATAAATCTATTACAATAATTTATTAGAGCATATTAAGTGGATTAGAGATATAATTTTATGAATAGTTAAGAGCTTTATAAGTCAAAAAGTTATAAATTAGAAATTTTAATTTATATTTTTTGATTTATTTTTATCATTGTAGCTTAAAACCAAGCATCAATAAGATTTTTTTTATTCAAATACTTTAAAAGTTCTTAAAAATTATTTTAACTAAAAAATACTTAAATTAAATCATTCCAAACGAGCGCTAAAATTCTTTAACAAAATATCTCGTCTAGAGCAAAAAAACTGGATTAGGGGTCGTAGCACTTGACCTGAAGTGTAATTGTTAAGGTAACTAATTTGTAAGTAGTAAAAGAATGGAAAAACTGTGTGATACAAAAAACAAATGCTCTATATTTATTTGAAATAGTGGTAATTTAAAAGAATCATAATATAGAGATATTGGGGGTTTAATAGCATATACACGTTAATAAACTTAGGCAGAAAAATTATATATGCGTGAATATACTTATTAAGCATACGAATACAATATATTTTGCTCGTGTACAAATATAAATTATTGCAATATATATGATTTATAAATACAAAAATTGTAAAGTTGTGTGGCACAAAAAACAAATGCTCTATATTTATTCGAAATAGTGATAATTTAAAAGAATCATAATATAGCGATATTTGGGGTTTAGTAGCATATCCACGTTAATACACTTAGACAGAAAAATTATATATGTGTGGAT
This sequence comes from Solanum dulcamara, assembly GCF_947179165.1. NCBI lineage: Eukaryota > Viridiplantae > Streptophyta > Magnoliopsida > Solanales > Solanaceae > Solanum > Solanum dulcamara. The sequence continues at coordinate 82,449,658 of NC_077237.1, read as the reverse complement.
ATACTTATTAAGCATGTGAATATAGTATATTTTGCTTGTACACAAATATAAATTATTGCTATGTTTTATAAATACAAAATTGTATCTATAAGTTATTGCTATATTTTATAAATACAGAAATTGTATCTATGTTTCATAATTTAAGACAAAAATTATAGTTATATACAAAAACTTCTCCAAAAGAATTCTGGTTTTCAAAATTGATGATTGTAAATTGCAATAGATCACTGGGCCAGGCAATTTACATAGTGACACTTCAACAATCGAGAAATTTGATTTTGTAGCTTTTGTTAAAAAATAATTATTATATTTTTTTTATAAAATATGTTTGTTTTTATACATAAAAAAAATATTTTCACATATATAAAATTTGAAAAAAAAAATCATTTTTCTCTGTTCAATTTTGTAAGTTGCCACAATTTCCTATCAACTATCCAATCACTATATTGTCTATATACAATATATTACTTTTGTGTAAAAAAGAAATGAGGAAGATATGGAAAATTATCTAACTTGAAGGATTAGATCTTAAATAAGTAAAAGATCTTTCTCCTGCATCATCCTCCTTTTCCGTTCCGCAAATCAAACTTAACGGCGACTTAACGGACTTCAACAGATTCTTCGATTGTTTTTCACTCTTCTCCTCCTTTGACGAACCGGGTTTAGATAATAAATTCGGAGTCGATAGAAACTTGAACCGGCCATTTCCCGGTTCGAACCGGTACCCCTTGGATGAACTCCTCTCTAAAGATAAAGCTTCACCATTATAAGCCCTACTCAAGCTTAACTCCACCAATCTTTTACGTGCATCATCCGGTAACTTTAGCGTAAACCTCTCGCAATTTTGACCCGGTTGAATCAACGAATGACCCGTCGAGTGAGATCGATTAAACACCCGTAATATATTTGTTCGTCTAGGTGTTGCTGGTTTTTGTGTCGGGTGACGAAAATCAGGCGTTTTACTTTTCACATTACTACAATACGGAATATTATGACTATGAATAGACTTTCGAGGCGATACATTAATTACCTCTTGTGGACCAACAACGCTACTCATATGAATATCTATGACTGTGTCAGGATGTGATGTCACATCCTGAGGGCCCGTTTGTTGAACCTGTTTCTTTATTTCGGGCAATTTGATTTTGAGATTGGTTCGGCAAACGGGGCAAGTGGTTCGGAAGGCTAGCCAAGCATCAATACATTCAGGATGAAAAACATGATAACAATTTGGAAGAAGACGAAGATTTTCTTCGTCTTCGAATTCGTTTAAACAAACAGCGCATTCCAGGATGGATTTGCCCAATTTTAATGATTTGACATCTGAATAGACAAATATGGGGAATGTTTTAATGATCTCGGAGTCGAGTCCTCGGGAAAGAGGAGGTCGATGTCCTAGGAAATGAAAACCCAATGAGTGATCGAAGAAATCGGGGCTCATTCGACGCATATATATGAAGACACCTGCCAATAGAATTAATACGAGGCAAGCGAGTATTATCGCTAATGTTGGACTGATTTCAACATTTGATGAGTCTAACGGGTGCATTAACGTTGTTGGAGCTAAAGATTGTGTACCTAAGATTGTACCAGCTTCTGCTATTACACAAAAAAAGCATAAGAAGAAATAGAGTATATTCTTTTTATGCTTCATTGAGAAGGAAAAAAAAAGGTGTGTCAAGTGGAATTGCTTGAGGAAGAGAAAAAGTAAGGGGATAGATTTTTGAATGAAGGACAAGAAAAGAGGAAATATGCATACATACATATATACAAAGAGGAAATATCGCAGATGGTTTTACTTTACTTGTGAATTAAAAATTGTTGAAAGGGAGAATTGGACAAACATTAGTAAAATAGTTGAGATTCTGTCATGTTTAAATTATAAAAAAATCCTAATTGAGAGCGATGTTCTTAAAAATGGGGTTCACAAAATTTAAATTTAAATTTAATCAAAATTCAATATTCGTTTTGACATAGAGAAACCCAAAAGGAAAAAAATGGGGTTGTTTCTTTTGGATATTTCTAGAGCGTGGGGATGAAGAATCTATGACTTATAAAAGTAGCCGCCCAAGGAAAACAAATAAGGTTGACTTTGGAGACTAGGCAGGTTTTTCTTTAATTAAGTGCAAGTACTTGGTTGGAATCGTTCGACTTGAATGATAATACTAAATAATTTTGAGATTAAATTATAATGACATTTAAATTATTGTTTGGTTGGAAAATTTGAAATAATTTATTTCGGAATTAATAAATAGTATTGAGATAAGTTATTTTTCTTCTTAAGTGGTATACTAATTTCGGGATAACTTATTCCGGAATACAATAGATAAATGACAAATATATTCCTTTAAATATTTTTTATACCTAATTTTTCACATTCATATATATATATTTACATTATTTTTAATACCATATATAACAACATTCACTCTTTATTTTTATGATAATTCTTCATATTTTTTTCAATTAAAAAATTACACTATATAATATAATTTTTATTTGACTAATTCTTATGTTTATTTATATTTTGATTTCTCATAAAAAAAATTTTACTTTAACAAACTTAAAATGAAAATTCTATTTTTAAATTAAATAAGAAGAAAATTTTATTTTTAAATACATACGGACATCATGGAAATGCACACATAAAAATATTTAAGGTAAAAAAGATGAAAGTTTTATTTTAAGAATGAATATGGAATAACTAAAGCTTGCAAAGAAAATATAAAAAACTAAATAAAGTGAAGGGTATTTTAGTAAACAAACAACATATTCTTAAAATTTAAGCGATGCATATTATTTTGAATACAACAATCCAAACACTCAATAAAAAATAATATCAGAATAACTTATCACGTCATAACTAATCCAACATAAATTATTCGATCATAAATAATCCTATCATAACTTGTATTCAAACCAAACGACTTAGATATGAGTTAGGAAGGTATTAAATTTTGAGTAATAATATTCTCTCCGTTCTGATTTATTTGTCAAATTTTTACTTGGTACATTTATTAAGAAAATAATAATGAATACAGTAAGTTTATCATTTCACCCCCATTAATTGATAGGGTTCCAAACATAATTAGTCACTACATTTTTCAAAGACATTAATTCAATGTTAATAAATTGAGGATATAATAAGAAAAAAAAAATTGTCCTTCCTAAATTTGTCAAAAATGACAAGTAAATGTAGAAATCAAATTAGCAAATATTTGACAAATGAATTGGAACAAAAGGAGTACTATGTTTGGTAGCTGAATACTCATGCATAGAATTAATACATAGTATTTGATTTGCAATTTAAAAATCTAAATAAGTAATACATATATAAGTTATAAAAGAATTTATGTATCTACTAAATTTTACATAACTAATTTTTACATAAAATAATATATAAATGCTCTCATAACTAAAAAATATATTACCAATATATATCTGCTTAATTCGAAATATTGAAAATAAGTATAGATGTCTTAAAATTGTCTAGAGAAATACTTCAACTGCACCACCAAATAAGTACCCCATCTATCCAATAAGAAATAATTTAATTTGAATTTATTTTACTCTTACTAAAATAATTTGTAGTCATATATAAATATTAAAATTTAATTTAAATCACAAATATCAAATATTTCTATGCAGTGTCTCGTAAATTAAAACCGAAAAAAATTAGAGTTGAAAGGCGCGCGTAATGCCAAGGGACAAAAGCTGTCTTTCCATGCAAATTTCTTAGGAAATGTTTAGCTCCTTTTTCAATTTATATGAAATAGTTTAATTGAATATGAAGTCTAGAAAAAGATAAGAAATTTTGAATTTGTTTTTATCTTAGATATGTTATGACTTACGATATTTCTGTAACTTGAAAAGTAAATATATTATTAAGAAGTCGTTTGATTAATGGTTAGTAATTAAGAAAGTTATTTATGTATTGGAAGTAGCGTGTAATATTATATTTGATAGTTTTTTTAAGTAAAATTCAACATATTAAGTAATATATGGTGTTTGGTTGTAATTTTACAATTTCACACAAATAATATAGGCATAAATTATAATTTATTTATATATTATTTTATACAAGATAGAAGATAAACTAACTAAACTATGTGTAATTTATCTTTACATAATTAATTCTTACAAATGTAATGGATGAAAATCATTTTCACCCTCCAAATTTGCTTTCGAAATCAAATTCCCCCCCCCCCCCCCAAAAAAAAAAAACTTTGAATAATAATCAAACTCTCCTCTTTATCCTATGCATTATCCATTTTATCCTTGTTCTATCACATCCATTTAATATCTCTTTATATTATGTATAATTTGCTTTTTAACATAGATATTTATAACTTTTTCTTTAAGTTCTTTAACATTATAAGTAGAATAATATTTTAAAGAATTTATCACAAAATTTAATATTATTCTTATGACCGTTATTTCAATATAATATGCAAGTGTGTGTACATGTATGTATATGTATATTTTTTCTTTTCTCCACTATTTTACTCCATGCGTTTCATATTACTTGACTCTTCTTGATATATACGACACCCTAAAAAAATTAATTAGAAGTGTATTTTACTAAACTAACATTATTAATAATATTTCGAAACCTTAAATGTGACTATCACTACTTTATGCAGTTATTTAATATTAAGGGTAGAAATAAAAAGATATTAAAAATTTCTTAAATTTTATAAATTGGACAAGTAAATTAAAACAACTATTTTTAGAATGAGAGTCAAGTAATATAAATGGTGGTGGGTATTCTTACATTGAAATATATCTGTATAGTTATTATTCTCTGTTATTTTCACTTGTATAAATAAATATTAGAGTTTTGATTATTATTAATAAAAATTAATTTTCTCATTATGCTAATTTAATTCATTATAGAACATCATTAAGTTATATACTTAATTAGTATTTTTCACTTTTTTGTCCAAAAAATAATGTTTATGCTTTTATGAAAAATCTGTTACATTAAATAAAAAAAATAAAAATATCATGATTTCTAAAGAAGTAAAAAAAATTGATAATGAGAGGGTATAATAGACATTTTAAAAATTTAATTAGAATAAAAAGGGGGAGTTTGATTATTGTTCAAAGGTTAGCGGGAATTTAATTTTAAAAGCAAAGTTGAGGCGTGAAATAATTTTCATATCATTTTTAATACAGCCGTCCTACCTTGGTAGGAGTAAGATTTGCGTACACTCTACCCTCTCCATATCCTACGTTGTGGGATTTCACTGGGTTGTTAGTGTTGTTGTATGATTCGAACCAACCACCAAACCACCTCTAATGGTGTGAGAATTTTAAAGTTAAATATTTTTAAACATAAAAAGGTACTATTAAATGGAGAGTATATGATTGAGGTTAGCAAATTAATTTCTTTGTTGACATTATTATTAATGGGTTGGGTAAGCCTATGATCACTTGTTTGAACTTTTTAAAGGACCTGAAAAGTCAGCATAGACATTTTAAGACTTGTTTAGTGGTCCTCAATGTTGTGTCACCTAATTTTAGATAAGAAATTGCTGTTCGACGAGATAAAATATGTGCCTCAATATAAATGACATTATTTTTTAATCTTTTAAAAAAAAAGTTACTTTTTTAATGTTAAGGAAAATAACTTTCAAATTATTTTTTACTTTTAATAAAATAATTTATGGCAATATAAATACTTATATCACAAATTTTAAAAGTATTTTTTTCTTAAACTTTATATCGAACTAAATGGTGTCACATAAATAAAGTTCCAATATTGAATTTGATTGACCAATAACTCGTAGGTATTTTATATCCTAATAAACAGCTGGGAGAAGACACATCATTTGACATAACATTATTAAAATTTGTCCAATGCCTTTGATTATATGCCAACCATATCTAGTAGTGCAGCTTTCAATTCCACATATATTTATATTTGTGGTGTGAATTGTGAAATGAAAACACTATTACAAGATTAAGGGATTGTTATTGTCGAAACTATTTCAAAACAATTATAGTATTATTGATAATAGTAAATACATATTTCGGGGTAGAGATGTTATAGTTATATTCAAGAGTGACGTTCATTAGAAGAATTATCAAATTTTGTCAGTACATCTATATGATTTGACTCCTAGTAAATATATATATATATATGCTTAATTTTCGTGTTGTGCAGTATTGTTATCAAGGACCTGTAATTAAAAATAAGCTATGAGTAACGGCCAGTATTTGTATATGTGATATGGATTGATACATGTGAATCAATCTCGATTTTTAATATATAGAGATCCAAGTCTTGTGCCAAACGAACACCTAAGAGAAGAGCTGCAAGTTCACATTCGAACGCAGTTGAGCAGAGAAGATTGTTAACGAAAAGGGTATATAAACATAATTTGTTAAACGAAGAGAGTATATACGTACACCACTTTTTTAATGAATATATATTCATTCTATATGACAAAGTTGAGAGTTACATTTGCCCCTTTTCTCAAAAAATAATTATGCCAGTAGGAATTTCAAAGTATTTCTATTTTAAAAAGCCTAATGACTAAAATTTGGCTCGTTCAACTCCTACAGGCTGCAAGTCTCACACGCTAGCTTAATTTATGCTGGATTTTTATTCGGAGATTTTAAATTTGTAGTAATTCGGAGAATTTAAATTTTATGGATTTCTACAACAACTTTAAGTAATTAATAAAAAATCATTTATTTAAAAAATATTTAGTTAATTTCTTAATATACGATATATAGTATAAAAAAAGTTAATGAACTCCATTGAACGTGCAAGTGTACCCAACACAAATAGAGGTCAGACTCCAATTTGATTAATGAATAAATGTCACGTCTCCTAAAAATAAAATAAAAAAGGGGTCACGTCTCCAATCGAATAAATTTAATGGATATTATATGTAAAAATTCCTGAGATATTAGTTGTTCCAATCTTTAATTTTTTATGAATGAAATTTAATACATTAAGTTTAGGAATTATGTAACTGTCTGTCAACTACTCTGTCATCTATCACTAATGACATGTTTACTGGAAATATATTACTTAATTGTTTTTGAGATAATGCGACTATTTATGTTTTTATATTTGGTTTTTTTTTTGAAACATTGTGTCTTATCATCCTATGTTTAATCCAGTTTGAGTTGGAAATCTTTTGTCCCTAGATCTAATTTGAGGCACTTTTTGTTTGTGAGTTATAGCAATTGCAACTTGTATGGTAGATTAATAATAATAGTGAGTATTGAGATTGTGTAAAATCATACTCATAAGAAGATCAAATAACCTATCTTATGTGGAAACTGGAAACTCATGAACAATCCCTATCTCTTGTCTTTATGTTCAAAATTGGACATCTGAAGCGTCAAAATATAAGATGAGGATAAATCATAATACCTAAAATCATATCATATTTGAACAAATTATCAATAATTTGATACCTAAAATGGGGTTTAATTCTTTGTCATAAAATTATACCGCATAAATAGGGTAAAAATATATTTTCTTTTTGATCTATATCTACTACTAAAGATATGGAAATATCCTAGTTTAGTCACAAAAGGGTTCAAAAATTGCTCTAGAATACAGGTTTAAATTCTCTATGTGACATTTTTGTAGTTTTTTTCATTTTCGAACATGAATTTTTGGCTCCGCCTCTTATGGTGAGTAGTGAGGATTATAATACCATTCAACTTAAAGCTTAGACTCTTTTTGCAGGATTATAATACTATAATGGACAGTGTTTTTTCATATTTTTTTTAGGTCAAATAACCTTAAAATTGGCACCAAATTTCACTTAGACATCTTAACTAGATGATGTTCACTTTATACACCTTATTTAGGTTTTGCTGGGTCATTTTGACACTTTTTTAATAATCAGATAAATTTACACAGTGTGTGTAACACACTCGCGAATGACCTGACACTACGACTAATTAAAAAAGAACATGTGACATTTGCGTGGAAAATAATATTTTAAAAATATATTATAGAAAAAAAACTAAATTTCAGCCATAAATAATAATAAAAAATATATATTTCCAAATTCCACCACAACTACCCCACCCCTCCTTCCTCCTTTCTCAAAAACTTTCCCAGCATCTCCCTGAATATTTTTTTTTTCATTTTAGGATTTTCATTAGATTTAGATTTTCACTTTTTTTTCATAATTATAATTGTTGGATCTAAAGAAAAGAAAGGAGAAGATGATAGTGAGTGCGATTTTCAAATTCGAAAAAAATTTAAAATTAAAAAATTCTTACGATGGTGAGAAGAAGAAATAAAGAGAGAAGAAATAAAAAATATGGGTGTTGGTATCCATTTTTTCGGCAAAAAAAGTGGAGGGAGGTGATGGTAGATTTAGAAAAGTAATACAATGAAGGAAAAAAATGGCTTAAAAACGAATTTAAATAAAAATTTCGCCGGAGTTTAAGCTTAAAAAAATGGTGGAAAATGGTGGCTTTAGAAATGAAGAAGAAGAAGAGAAAATAAAATAAAAAATGACTAAATAAAGCTTTTCACACGCTATTGTTAAGTGTATCACACTAACTTTGCCATGTCAGCAAAAAGTATCAAAATGATACAGCGAAACCCTACATGAGGTGTCTAAAGTGAACATTGTCCACTTAAAATTTCTAAGTGAAACTTGGTGCCAACTTTAAGGGGATATCAATTGATTTGTCTTTTTTTAACTATACCAAAAGATCATGAATTTTTTAAATCCTATCTCTATGGTTCAATAAAAGGTCAAACAATTCAGCGATTATTTCGTTTGATACTGCTAATTATTTTAATGATAATTAGCTAATCGTTATTCCATATTGTAATCAATTGAGTTTGAAGTGATGTTCAATCACAATCACATGGATCTCTAAGATCAAGATTGGCCCTTAAATGAATAAAGAAAGTTAAGAATGGGATTAAAGTAAAATATAGGGTCCATTTAATCAAGTAAGCTCATCAATTATTTAATTTTATAAAATTAAAAGTACAGTAATTACAACCAAAAAAACAGTAATTATAGTCATTTTAGAAAGAACATCTGCCTTTGATGAAAGAAGCTGCAAGTTTAGGTAGATTTAATAGTCAGTATCACAGAGATAACTTTTATAGTCAAGTTTGCTTGTGGTTAAAGTGTTTTTGCAATGAGTTGCTCAACTAACGATGATTATCGGGTTAAAAAATTTTAAACCTAGCTCAATTCATACCATCCTAGGTCTCGTGTACACATTATATCACAAGATTTGTATTTCAATATTTGAGTGCAAAATTAGAAAATCAACCAGTTGATTTTTGTATCTTGATATGATATCGATCCTATCATATACAAAGAGTATTTCTTTTTATTATCATACTATTAATGTCTTCATCTCGAAGAAAGATTTTTCAATCTTGAAAATATGATATATATATATATATATATCTCGAGCGTATCATGTACAAAGAGTATTTATTTTTATTATTAATGTCTCCATCTCTAGTTTTGTTCTAACGCTTTGATCTTCAACAATGTTTCTTGAGATATACATAACACAACTAAAAGTAGTGGGATTGTGATAGTCACTAATTCACTATAAGGTGAACAAAGCCACGTTGTGCCAGTCAATAGGGCCACGAGAAGGAAATTATAACGACAAGATGACATTTTCTTTTTATGGAACAATATATGTTTGTTGATCTATTATTATACCGGACGTATACACGTTTATACACATTAGTTTAGTATGTGCATGTGATTTGCATGTATGTTTCATGTCAATCAATAAAATCATATATATTGAAAAGCATGCAACTCTTTATAAGCATTCTAGGCAATTGAAAAATGTAAAGTCAATTAAGTAGAAAATTTTAATTGATAACTTAGATAGGGCTGCGAGAACGCAAGCCCCTGCCCGTTGTTACCTTCTGAATATATATGTTGCTCTTTGATGTGATCTTAAATATTTAACAAAATAATTAAATAATGATTTCATATAATGAAAGGTAAAAATAAGTCAACGATATTTCGAAGAGCTTTCGTGCTTTTATAATAAGTAAGAAGATGTGATGTGAAGTTGTTGTCTAAATGGTATTGATATATTTTTTATACGGGTCGTTGAACAGTAGAAACTTGATGCTGTTGCAGAGATTTTATTTAAAAAAAATTAACATTTCTCATTGACTGAGCAGCAAGAAAGAGAAAATTAAACGTCGTTAACAGCTGTTAAAATTACAAAGGATTTCGCTCCCTAAGGAGCGAATTGTCCCTTTTGATTTAAAAAAAAAAATTGAGTGGCCCTTTTGTACATTTTTTAGGGGGAAAATGACCCTTTTAGCTGCAGACTCATTATTAGAAACTCCATGAGTAACTCTATTTATGATCTAGAAGTCGCTTTTATGTCCCTTTTTTTTTGGGGCAAAGATGTGTTGATAATTCATTAGAATATGTACTTTTAATATTCAACTAAATATACGTAGATGTTTTATCCGGCAAAAGCTTAGAGAAATAAGAGGCATAACTTTGTGGATAATGAAACTAAACTTATGCCTTTTAAGATATAACTTGTATCTTTAAATTTGTTTTGTGAATTTGTCTTCTGAAATCAAATTTATGCCTTGCGAATATTTTTTGCCTTGTGTAGCATAATTTGTGTCTTGCAATTTTATTTTTTCTATCGTCGGGATGTTTTAAGATCACATTTTATTATTATTTAAAGTGTTGATGGCAAAAATTAAGGATCATCCGTATAATTTTCTTATAGATGCCCAATTGATTGAGGTCTTGTTGGCGCTCTTGTGATGCTTTTTGGGCTCATGTAGACCAGGCCTAGACAAGAGCCCAATGCTCTTGTACTGCCTAGAAAGCAACAACGATAATAGTCATGGCCAACATAAAATATCAAAATTAGTTCCGTTCAATTTGATTTTTCAATATTTATGCCCCATTCCTATTCTATAGTTTAGGTATTTAGGAATTAAATAATAAATTATTTCTTAATTTTTCAAACTGAACAAGTAAAGGTAAAGGAAAGTAGTACTTGCTAATATTAACACATAAATAGAAAAATATTTGTTTTTCATATTTTACTCGTAACATTAATTATTTATTCCCCAAATTATTTTCTAAGACTTGAAACTAAATATCAATTAATATGAGTATTATCATAAAATAATTATGTCAGACATCATTTCTTAATAGGTGTGCAAAGTCCAAACGGAAAGTGTATTGATCACTTGATAGTAGAGTAGTATTAAATAAGGACTCTAGTTAAATTTTATAATCTTAAAGAAATAAATACAGTATTGTTTTGAAAGTTGGCACTAATGGATGTCCCACTAGGCAACTTGCCTATCAAATTGTTATCTTTTTGTGGCTATAAATATAGTCAAGCTCTGAAAAGTGAGATACTGCAACATACAGACGTTTTCTCTCCTGTCTTCTCCTTTCTTTTCTTTTACTATCTCCTTCTTATTTTGTTAAGTTAGTGTATTTTATAATACGTTATCAGCACGCAACTCTAATTTTTTTCGGACAAATTAACTTCTATATCAGGTATATGTACTGAAGAAATTTTATTTTAGTTGTCTTTGTTATTTCTAAATTAATTTTTATATCAGTTGTCATTATGTCAAATTTATCAAAACTTGAGTTTGTGGCACTTGACATTTTCGAAAAAAATTATTTATCATGGATCCTTAATGCTAAAATTCACCTTGACGCTAAAGGTCTTGGTGATACTATTAAACAAGAAAATAAAGCATCAACCCAAAATAAAGGAAATACCATAATTTTTCTCCGTCATCATATTCATGAAGGATTAAAAACTGAATATTTAACTGTGAAAGACCTCCTTGAATTATGGACTAATTTGAAAGATCGATATCACCACTTAAAACTTACGGTATTACCAAAAGCCCGATATGACTGGATACACCTTCGATTTCAAGATTTTAAAACTGTGACAAAGTATAATTCTGCTATCCACGAGATAAGTTCAATGTTAAAATTATGTGGAGATACTAGCACTGATGATGACTTACTTGAGAAAACTCCTTGCACTTTTCACGCTTCAAATGTGTTGCTACAACAACAATATCGTGAAAAAGTGTTTAAGAAGTATTCTGAATTAATTACAGGTCTAATTGTGGCTGAGCAAAATAATACTTTGCTGATAAAAAATTATGAAGCCCGTCCCACTAGGTCTACTCCATTTCTTGAAGCGAATGTTGTAAACACAAATAATCAGTCTGAATCAAGATAAAATAATTATCACGGACGTGGACGTGGGCGATGACGTGAAAGAGGACGAAACAATTATCGTCATCACGATGGAAATAAACACGAGAACAATGAAGTTCCTCAAATTAATCCTTCCAGAGGTAAATTCAATATTTGCAGCCGGTGTGGTATGAAGGGTCATTGGGCACATGAATGTCGTACGTCCGATTATTTTGTGAAACTATATCAAGCCCCTCTCAAAAGAAGAGATAATAATGTAGAGGCACACTTGAATTTTTGGAATGATGATAATGAAGCGACTCCCTCAAATAAATATGAAGATATTATAGCGAATTTTGCTTATAAAAATGGTGCTTTCGAAGATCTACCAAATATTACTCATTTGGAAGCTGAAGATTTTATGAATGTTGACTAAAGAATTGATCATCTAACTGGGATAAAAATAGTTATTATTTTATTATTATGTTTGATATTATGTTGTCCTTCGTAAAATATTTTTTAAGGCAATACAGTTTTTTAAAGTTTCTTATGTTATTAGTTTTTCACGTTCTTATAATGTATTTTTTTGTTTATGAAGAAAATGAAAATTCTTCAGTTATCAGTTGGATCCAAAAATAATTATGATGATATATGTCTTATTGATAGTGCCACAACACACACTATTTTAAGAGATAAGAAATATTTCTCTTATTTGATTATGAAAGAAGATAATGTTAATACAATATCTGATAGTACAAGATTAATTGAATGATCCGAAAAAGCTAAAGTTGTACTTGTCGGAGGAATTAATTTAACAATTAATGAAGCATTATATTATAGTAAGTCTCAAAGAAACTTTTTAAGTTTCAAAGACATTCGTCAAAATGGTTATAATATTGAGACTACAAATGATGAAAAGAATGAATATCTTTACATTACTACAATGACGTCGGGCAAAAAGTTTATACTTGAAAAGTTACCTTCTCTTTCATCCGGGTTATACTTCACAAGTATTAGCATGGTTGAAATACATGTCATAGTAAATCAAAGGTTTTCTAACTCAAATGATTTTATTATTTGGCATGACCGGTTGGGCCATCCCGGTTCTAATATGATGCGCAAAATAATTGAGAGTTCACGTGGACAATCTTTGAAGAACCAAAAGATTCTTCAATTTAAAGAATTCTCTTTTCCCACTGGGTTTTTTCTAGTAAAGTTTTAACGAGGCACAACATTTATGGGTATTCAGGATAACTATGTATATTATTTCTTGTAAAAAAAATTTTATTACACGTTTACATCCAAGGGGGAGTATTTTGAAAGTTGTCACTAGTGGATGTCCCACTAGGCAACTTGCCTATCAAATTGTCATTTTTTTGTGGCTATAAATATAGTCAAGCTCTAAAGAGTGAGATACTGCAACATACAGACGTTTTCTCTCCTCTGTTCTCTTTTTTTTTATTTTACTCTCTCCTTTTTATTTTGTTAAGTTAATATATTTTATAATAAGTATTTTTTTGGCAGCTGAATTGACATTTTTCTGCCTCTAACCATGCTTTGCGCTAAATAACACATGCTATTAGTATTTAATTAATAAACATTAATTAAGTGCCTAAAGTAGGGTCAATTTTGTTGTTTTCTTAGATGATGAGTTGTAATTATAAGGACATGTACAATATAATACTAATCAAGATTTAACTGACAAAGACAGGGGAAAAAACAGAATGAAAATAGGGTTCAGTGTTCCCACCTCTAATGACAAAACCTAAGTTTTATATTAATTATAGCACTATTGATAGAATTCCCAAGTCAAAATTAAATCTGATTAGAACAAAGATTTTTAATGAGGAAAAAAGGGTTTGTTTAGATCTTAACCCTTTAAGGACCTTACTGAGTTTCCAAGAGCCATTTTTGTTTCTCAATTTTTTTTTAATAATCACGTATTTGAGCTAGTTTTGCAGAATTCTTGATTAATTTCACAAGATATTGCTATTAGCAACACTAGCTGGTTAAAATATCATATAACTCTATATACCAAAATTTTGATAAACGAATAGAAATTATCTAGTATTTTTGCTTCCATTTAGATTTAAACATGAGATCTTATATTTTGTCGATCAAATTTATTGATCATTAAGGCACACCTTTAATGTCATTTTTCTTTATCATGGAAAATAATACAAAAATAGAGACTAAGGAACGAATAGAAACTAATGTATGTTCAAATATAGGTTCTAATTTAAAAAAAATTTAAATACAAAATTTAACTCTAATTTGTTTTAATACAAAACTTTAAAAAAATTATGTCAATGTTATTTTTTCATAGCAAAAATGTGACGGCTGTGGGATTTGAACCCACGCCCTTTCGGACCAGAGCCTAAATCTGGCGCCTTAGACCACTCGGCCAAACCGTCAAGTATACTTTGTTTAGTCGTTAGTAATATGTTATATTAATTAATTTAATTCGTAAGTATTACAAACAAATTTGATAATTTGATGGTAAAATTATCCAAATTTGATCTCGAAAATCTTGAGGAGAGTATCATTTTCTCACATAGAAAAAAAAAGAGTTTCTTTCAAAGTTTTTTATGTTCATGAAATGTCAGGTATCTATATTTGAAGTTTTATTATTAAATTTGAATTCGCACCAGAAGTTCAATACTAGGGAAACTCCCCCTAACAAAGATGACTTTATATCCAGATAAACTCGAACTCAAAACCTTTGATTAAGAATAAAAAAATTTTATCACTCCACGACAATCTTGTTGGTGAGTTAGTCAAAGTGTTCATATGTAGCTTAATTTGTCTAAGAAAATCTAAAAGGAATCCTACCTATCTCATCAATATATTAATAAGCGCTAATTAAGCTGCATTATCCTGTTATTATCGTCTTCTTAATAGGGTATTCAACTTAAATAAGTCTGTCTCGAATATATTAAACTGATATGTTTTCATGATACATTCAAAGTATATGCCAGTTAGAATATATATTTTGGATTTTTCTTCTTATTTCTATGTCATTTATTTTGGAAGAGAAAATAAATTAACATCTATAGCTCAAGAAGAACAAAAGCCAAGTCAATATTCTATCGAAAAAGTATCACAAGTTTTATATATTCTCTCGGTTCTAATTTACGTCACCTCCTTTTATTTACGTCTATTAATTAAAAAAGAATCACAAATTTTTAAATTGAAAAACAATTAATTTTATATTGTCCATTTTATCCCTAAGGAATTTTTTTTTTATAATCATATATATGTTATTTCATGTTTAATACAATAAGACTATCAGAAAAAATGTTATGAGTAAAATCAACGTAAACCTTATCCTCTTCAAACCTCATTTGTGTAATTATGCTCACTCGTTAAAGAGTAAGTCTCAAAAGTTGTACAACAACAAAATATCTAATATATATTATGTCATGTCAAAAATCACAAGTTTTAAAATTATTTATTCCTTTTTATATCAATTTAGATTTTAAAAAACTTTATAAAAAGTACTAAATTGCATTTTCTTTTTTATATTAATATAATAAAAAAATATATATTATATATATTAAAAAATTAGTCAAAGTTTATATTATTTGATTTTTAAAAAGAAAATTGTTACAACTAAAAGTAACGGAAGAAGTATTATATAGTAATGAAGTCCAAATAAATAAATACGGATTACTCAATAATTATATGGGAAAACGACAAGCAACAATTCAAAAAAAATACTGTTCCATTATTAAAATAATATACAGACAGAGAAACTTTCTTCAATTGTTTACGTGTAGCTTTTCCTAAGAAATCTGAACAGAATCATACTGATTCCATTATAAAATAATAAACCTAAGTCAAGTTGCATTGTATATTGTTCTCTAATCATTTTTAAATCAACTACTGGTACAACTTTAATCAGTAATCGAATCTGTTAATCTTGGGTTTTTAATAATGTATTAACTAATTAAGTGTATGTTAGTTAAGCACCAATAGTTGTCAATGTTTGGAAGACAAAATAATTTAGCTTAAGATGAACAAAGCCAAGTAAATATTCCATTAGAAAGGGTAATCGAGGAATTCCAAAGAGTGAGTCCTTTTTTTAGTACAATAATGTAGTAAGTTTCTAATTTTGATATTTTATTTTGCACTTACTCCGTCCATCTTTATTTGTCCACTGTATTATTTTGAAATTTTCAATAATACTTGTTCAGTTTAGGAAACCAATAAATAATCTATCATGATATGTCTATTTTACCCTTGTTATTAACTACTATTCATTTTTCAATGTTTAGATGACTTGTATTTAATAAGAGTGACTTGGTAAAATTATCCCTATCATTTACTGCTTCTTAATCCTTATGTCAACTATTCTTAATCCTTAAATCAATGAACAACTATTATTGGACAGAGAGAATACATTATACACACCTTCAACGGAGGAAGGAAAAATATCCAAATTTGCCTTTTTTACTTTGTGAAATAATCCAAATTTACCCTTTATTAAAAATTGGGGTCAAATATATCACTACTGTTATGACTTATTAGATTGGTACATGTCGTTATTAACTACTGGCGAAAACTTTTTAACATAAAAAGGGTCAAAATTGTTCTTAAACTAAGCCAAATGGTCTCAATTTGCGCATAAATTATCACGACTCCAACTGGCCGTGACTGGCACCTACAATACTTATTCCAGTGGGAGAACCATTTCTACAGCCCAACTTATCAAACCTTAGGAGATAACAATTAAAGACTTGCGGAAGCAGGAATAAAACAAAAATAATGATGAGTTCCCATAAACTTAGTCAACCATGTTAATAACAACGAAATGTAGAAGTAAACACATCCTAGAAACTGTACGTCATCGTACCAAAACTCTAACTAACAAGTCTAGAACAGGAGTACAACTCCAAATAGAAACCAGTAATAAATAAAAACCTTGTCTGAACACATAAGACATAGAAAAGAAAAGAACTAGAATAACGATAGAGTCCACGGCAGCCTAAAGGAACAGTTCACCCTTGAACTAGAAGACACGATCACTCCTCTAGATGAGGTTTCTCCGCAACCAACTGAATATGTCATGTACTCAACAAAAAGATAGAGCAAGTGTAGTATTAGTACACAAAAGACAACGGTATACTGGTAGGATCACGCGGTTAGACAATAGGCGGATCATAGATAATTAAATTCAACGTTATAGGCATATACATATACAGAATAAGTCAACAACATCTCAATATCACAACTCAATATCTTCCACATGCTATAATTTTCACACAAGAGTCCTCTTAAAGGACCTACAAACAATCAACTTTGTGTCGGAATGTGACACCCGATCCAAGTATGTGTCGGAACATGACATCCGATCCAAATTATGTATCGAAATGTGACACCCAATCTCAAGATATCATAATCACAAGAACATTCAATATTTACAACTCTATACCACCAAGAATAGGTTAATCACAATAACAGGCCAGCAAACGATCATTTCACGCATAATGTAGCATGTTTCCTTATTCATATACATGCATGCATATCATTAAGCAACTTAACAAGTATATAAAACACATACGGGAAACTAGACCATCACCTACCACAAATTCAAACTTTCTCAACCTTACAATGCAAGAGTCTTCCCTTTCCGGGTTTGTTCTTCTCGTTCTTGGTCTAGAAACATTAAATACATATTAAGGATCTGTCACATCTCGGGAGGGTACCCTAGACGTAACCGACACCCGAAGGCCATTTCTGACCTCCGAGCGAACCACCTGGTCCAGTCACTCATTCATTCATTCACATTTCCTTAGCGGAACTCAATTAATGAAATACTTTTCATACTATAAGGGCCGAAGGCTAAACATTTACAACCCAACAAGAATAGTAAATTAAGACTCCTCAAGATAACAGTTTAATCCTCCCCACACTCCAGTCTACGAAGCCTCTATTCAAGTCTAAAAGGTGTCAATGACAAGCCCATGGCTACCAACAATCTAAATAAAAGAAGAGATAACAAAACTGTACAAGAAGGCCCAATATCCTCCGGGAACTAGAAGGACTCACCGACTGGCTGGAAGTGTATGTGGATCTTCAACGGAGCGCCGGTTGATGATCCCTAGTACCTGTCTCTGCATTATGAAACGATGCAGGCCAAATGACGTCAGTACATGGAATGTACGAGTATGTAAAATGGCCGGATGAAACCACATTAAGAAAACATCAATATCAACTCAGGACCTCAACTCATACATGTATACATCACAACTCACTCAATGTCCTAAGTCCAACAAGAATAGTTTAGACATGACTAACTCATAAGCCACTTAACTCAACTGACTCGGAGCACTAACAAGGCCTAAATGGGAGTTTCTCTTAACCGACAACCATCACCTATGAGCCGGTGATAGTACAACAATCCGACGTTGTTGCCACGTCTGTCCATACCTTGCCAGGGTATGAACGCCTCTCTAATCATGAGTACCATCGATTAGTCAAGTCCTATCATTTCAGGACAATACAAATGGGAAACATCCGACTTTAACGGTTCGATCCCACGGGAAACATCCGACTTTAACGGTTCCAATCCCTCGGGAAGCATCCGACTTTAACGGTTCCATCCCTACCTACGTTGGCGGCGTAGTTTCTGGGGTTCGAGTATGGACTATACTCTCACCCGCTTCGGTGCTCGATACTCCTCCCATGACTCTATGCTCATAAGACTCCTCAAATCATCTCAAACAAGCCCTCACGGCTAGTTTTATGTGGTACAATACCACCTCATCAACTCGGTTCTCATTTGCAATTCAATTGAGGCACAATGACAAGTCTCATTTAGGACCTTGTCCACTTGCCAATTCCTTCCTCATATCAACTCAATCAAGCCTTCTCTATATGAACATTTATGACATCTCCTCAAGATTTAACACAACTCTATGACTTCAACTCAACCATTCAAATAGAATAGCGCATTTAAGGAAATTGACTTAAACAACATATTCACATGGCTAAAGAGGTCAACAAAACATAACAACAATTCATCTCCATCAATTCATACTAATCATGAAGGAATTTAAGGACTTCTTGGCTCAACAACATCAACACATATAGCATTATATAAATAGGAGACAAAGTTCATATAGACCTACACCATACCAAGAACTCTATTTTTCATGAGTATCTAACCTCAAGCAAGAATAGGGCACATGGGTGAACTTAGTCCATGTTTTGGATAGCCTTACATACCTTGTTTGAAGACTTTGAAGAAACCTTGATGTTGGGTCTTCAATGGGGGACTCAAATCTTGAAGCTCTTGGACTCTTTTTGTTGGAAATGGAGAAGATGAAGAAGAGAGAGAGAGAGAAGCTCATAGGGCTTTTTAGAGAGAGAGAATGGGGGCTGCCAAATGGGTTCCCAAAAGACCAAGGGTTACATATATATAATTTGGGTAAGTTCCCAAATTGCCCCTTCTCAAAAGTTCTGAAAATAGGCTAAAACGCCCTTGGCGCGATAGTGGCGCGTCGCGCCCTTACAGCGCCAAGGCCAATCACGCCTAAAACCTGCACAACTTTTAGTGGCGCGTCGCGCCAGGGACCAAACTACTGAGGCATGTTTCTGGCGCGATAGTGGCGCATCGCGCCCTTATAGCGCCAAGCCCATTGTTCTGAATTTTGGGAATTTAGCCTGAAAAACCCTGCACAACTTTTAGTGGCGCGTCGCGCCAGGGACCAAAATACTGAGGCATGTTTCTGGCGCGATAGTGGCGCGTCGCACCCTTACAGCGCCAAGGCCATTTCCCCAGCAGTTGCAACTCAGGCCAAAAAATGAAATTCCTGTCGTGCTAGTTCATCTTAGGATCGTCATATCTTTTGACTCCGAACTCCAAAATTTACGTTCTTGGTGGCGTTGGAAAGAAGACTCGACGACCTTTAATTTGATAGGTCGTGGTCCACCCAGATTGACGCTTTTCAAAAGATAGGGTCGTTAAAAGTCGACCCTCACATGAACTCGTCCTAAACTTAGCCACAACGGATCTCTTGGACTTAGCTCGGTCCTAGGGGTCCTCAATGACCCCACATCACCTCCAACGCTCCTAATTTCTCAGGGACTCATCTTAACTCAAGCACATACTTCGAAATAAATACGATGGGCCCCACACGTATACAAAGAAGGCCCGAATCTTAGGGAAAATTTTGAGGGGTGTTACAGGATCAATACAATGACCTAACTATCAAGAAATATAGCACAATTTCATTCCCTAGGCCAAACCCATGATCCTAATCTTACCCTAGGGCTATTTTCCACCATAGATTTTCGGTTCAAACCCTCCCCCAATGATTATCACCCATACTTCTAGTTTATAAGAATCAAAGTATGAATCTAGGGAGTAAAAACCTTACCTTAAGCGTGGAAATCCGTGGAAAATCAATGGAAATCGCCCTAGGTCGCCTCTTGGGGTTTTAGAAACTGATTATTGCAGAAAAGTTCGTTTCAAGTCTTTTTCATGATTTAAGTCGCGATTGTCCGCTCTGGCGGGACAGATCCCGCTCTGGCGGGATATGCGATCTTACCCTAGGGCTATTTTCCACCATAGATTTTCGGTTCAAACCCTCCCCCAATGATTATCACCCATACTTCTAGTTTATAAGAATCAAAGTATGAATCTAGGGAGTAAAAACCTTACCTTAAGCGTGGAAATCCGTGGAAAATCAATGGAAATCGCCCTAGGTCGCCTCTTGGGGTTTTAGAAACTGATTATTGCAGAAAAGTTCGTTTCAAGTCTTTTTCATGATTTAAGTCGCGATTGTCCGCTCTGGCGGGACAGATCCCGCTCTGGCGGGATATGCGGGAACAGTGAGCTCGGATTTTGTTCTCCAAGCTCCCATTTCAAAACACACTCCATTTCAAAGACGTATTAAAATATAACCTTCACGCCAACTTCGATTTCGGGAGTTTTACTCGCCCGAATGCGATTCCGCGAAGCTGTAAATGCTCTGTATCGTCTTTGCAATCAAACTATCCAATCAAATTACAAATTTGACCTCCCATCATTCACGTGATCACCCTATACTTCACCTGACTCAGAATACGTCCAAGTCTGGCCTAGGCTCAAATTTGCGGAAGTTACTACCCGAAGTTCTGGCCCAAAATCCTTTTCCATTGGCATATCCTAACGACGGAAGCAGGTTGTTACATAAACATTGTTAAGTTGTGGAGATTTCATTTTACTCATTCATCATTGTTGTAAATCAATGATTGTCGTTGGAAGTTCGGAGCATTGAAGATGACGATGTTATTATTGTAGTTGAAATAGTAATCCTCTTTTTTGAAATTTTGGAGCAAATCCAGATCATTTAACATAATTCAACGTTAGATTTGACCCTTTTTTAAATACAAATCATGTCAAATCAACCTCAACCCCAATCAATAATATATTTTTTTAGAAAAAAACATAGGCCTTCTTATAATACAAGAGAATGCTTGCTTAATATATTAATGGATAGTCCGTTTGAACACATTTTTCAAATTCCAAAGATAGCAAATTTAATTTCTTTTTAGTTAAGGATCCACCGAAAACAACCTATATACCTCCATCAAAGCTGCATACATATCATCATATTTAGACTTCACTTGTCGAATTATACTGTGGTTATTGCTTCTCAATCGTCAGCCAGTTTCATTCTCTTTTCTTTTATTGGTGTCCTGCAATATTCTAAATGAAACCATGAATATAAATCATTTAACTCCCTCTTGGTGTTAACTGGTTTTAAGTACGTGACGATACAAAATCCTCTTTTATTTGCTTTTCATATTTGTACAAAATTGATTAGTTTAGTGTCCTTGCAAACATGATAACATAGAAGTCATTCCTAGCCAGACGTACACATACAATAGTGTGAAAAGGCATAATAATTTCTGTATTATGACGAAATTGTCAGTTACACATTTAATTTTTGTGATAGTCATATTATTTTTTGAATTTGATTTATTTTCTTTACATTTCTAAATTATGCAACAGTTTTATAATCGCTGAACTTAATCCTCAAAATTAATTATAATATTCAAAATGGGAAAATTAAATATTTGACTAGTAATATTATTTATTTTGCTTAAATTGTTCAGCTCATGTGTGTACTTATTGATGAATTCCGGATTACCCGGTGACCCACTTGTAAATGTTTTGCTTACTAATTAATTAATTAATTGTGTGGCATTTGTCTTGTGTTCGATTGTGTTAAGTCTACCTTAGGTCCCACATCAACTTCTATCTCAATCTTATTTAATTAATATAGTAATTCTTGTAAAGAATTTTTAATTTCTATCGCAACTTTAACTCATACTTACAACTTATCGAAAACATGATCTTAGCTAAGAAATAATGAGAGTCAGGGATTAAGAAAAAAATTAATAGATAATCAAATATTGTCTAACTAATTTGCCTTATGATTATTACTCATTTACTATCTTGTTCTTCGATTTTATTTTGACTTGTTGTAATTTCTTTTGCTTCAATGAACTTCACTATTGTGTCCCTTTTTCATATTGGGTTTTATTATGTTTTAGTTGAGCTGAATACCTATCGAAAATAGTTTCTCCACCTTTGTAAGATAGGAATAAGATTGTGTACGTATCACTCTATCTAGATTCCACATGTTGTATTGTGCTGAATATGTTGTGGTTGTAGTATTAAGAGCCCGTTTGGATTCGCTTATTAGCTGTTTTCAGCTTTTTTTGAATATTTTGCTGGCCAATTTAAAACCATTTTGTGCTTAAAATAACTCCAAAATAATAATTGAGTCTGTTTCACTTATCTTATCTAAGACAACTTATACACTATTTTAAATAAGTTAAGCCAAACAACCTCTAATTGTATCTTCCCTTGAACTCATATACTATTACAAAAGTGCAAATTCAGGAGCTCTCTTCTCTTCTCTCTCTCTCTCCTTTGATCTTCTTTCTCCCTCTTTGGTCATTTGGAATTCTTTGGAGAAAAACATTAAAAACCATTTATTTTAATCTTTAAAAAAAATATCATGGCATTAGAGACAGTGGTTTGCCCTCAAGAACAATATAATGGCTATGTTTGTAAAGAATTTTATGGCTATGGAGAGCAAGAAAGTTCCTTTCTTGGCAACAATTGGGAGTACCCTTCATCTTGTAATTATTCAACGATGCAAAATCAAGTGATAGGAGATTGCAATATTGTTGGGGAGAGTAATAATAATCAGCTTATTTTGGAGGGTTCTTCAGCAAATTCAAATTCTTCAAGGTGTAGCACGAGGAAAAGGAAACGAACATGTAATAATAAAAATCAGAGAATGATACATATTGCTGTGGAGCGAAATCGGCGAAAACAAATGAATGAATATCTTAATCTTCTTCGATCTTTGATGCCATCTTCCTACGTTCAAAAGGTATGTTATTCAATTACGATTTTTAATAAAAGTTTCTTTCCTTTCTTAAATAAAATTGCATCTATTTTCAAGTTGACTAAGTAATTATTTGGCCAAACTGTAATTACTAGGAGTATCAATTACATTCAAATTTAATTTTTGGCCGTCAATTTTGAAGTACTAGTGAAATAAAAATATTACTTTCAATTGTATTTGAAGTAAAACAATATTTTTTATTTATAAATATATATTTATTTTTTAAAATAAAATTAATTTCTAAACTCAACTTCAATTTCAATCTAATATAACTTTATTTTTAATTAACTTCATACAATCCTTTAAAAATATTTCGTATAATTTCTAGTATTTAACCTTGTTGTGTATAGTTTAATTAGTTATGGTGAAATTCATTAAAGGATTTTTTATGAATTTCAGGCGGACCAAGCATCAATAATTGGAGGAGCCATAAACTTTGTAAAAGAGCTAGAACATAATCTCCAAACTCTACAAGCTCAAAAGACATTAATTTCTCATCTCAAAAAACGTGATATATCATCATTTTTCTCTTTCCTACAACACTCAAATTATTCATGTGAGTCATCTGCTGCCGAGATTTCTCGACCGCGAACGATGACTCACGACATACAAGTGAACTTGGTAGAGAGTCATGTCAAAAAACGTGATATATCATCATTTTTCTCTTTCCTACGACACTCAAATTATTCATGTGAGTCATCTGCTGCCGAGATTTCTCGACCGCGAACGATGACTCACGACATACAAGTGAACTTGGTAGAGAGTCATGTCAACCTCAAAATACTTTCAAAGAGAAGATCAAAACAGCTCATGAATATAGTAGTTGGCCTTCAGTGCTTGTGGCTAACTATTCTTCACCTTAATGTCACTGTTGTTCATGACCAAATGGTTCTTTACTCCATCAGTGCTAAGGTTTGTCATTAATTTTTTGCATCTCTCCATATTATTTGGTACCTACATTTACTCGCATTATGTGTTTACACCAAATTTAAACTAATTATAATGTCACCATAAGAGTCATAATTAAATTAGAATAAAATAGTAGATTAGACTAACTCTAACTCTCAAGAATTTTAATACTATCAGATTACTTTTACTTGATAAAGTAGATAATTTATCTTATTTTCAAAAATAACAGATACTCTCATTAGAGAGAATTTACCTATAAATATCTTTAGTGTGACATAATATTGGTGTATATAAGTTAAAATCTATTGTAGTTGATATAATATTGTAAAAGTTCTCTTACTATTAGGTGATAAGTGCATGAATACCCAATTTTGACGCCACGATTTAACATTTTTATTTTTATTTTTTACATATGTACCCACTTCGGGATAACTTTAAATATACGATGTTTAAAGTTATTTTTGACAAAGTCTAACTTTAAACTCAATGTCTGAATTAAGTTTCATTTAACTAAAAATTCAGGTACATATGATTGAAGTCCAATGTAAGAAGTTCAATTAATTTTGCCTAATTTCAGTCATAAAAATTCATGTACAGTACATTGCTAAACTCAAGCAAAATTTATATTAAAAAGATACATGATTTTACATTTATTAATATATATGATACAAAAATATCAAGGTTAAAAAAAAAGTTTTCCCCTCTTATTTTTCCTTTTCTTTCCATTCGTTGACATTTAATTATATTTCTAATTCACTTGAATTGTGTGCAATATGGATGAAAATTTGGAACAGCTAGAAGGGTGCCAACTGACAACAGTAGAAGAAATTTCTCAGGCTGTTAACCAATTGTTGGGTAGAATTCAAGAAGAGGAGGCTACTTTAAACTAATAATATTTTTTTCTCAAAATGTAATCTCTCTTGTTTATTTAATTTCTATATGTATCATCTTTTCTTCTTTTAATCAATTTTTATTTGTTTATTACTACCTTCTTTTCTTTTAATCATATTATTATTTCCTTCCATAGTGACAAGGAAAATGGTTGGATTTAAAAGTGTCAACTCTTCCAATAGAAAAACTAATAGTTTTCTAGGCATGCGAACAACCGTCAGGTTTAGTGATTTGGTGAGATCTACGAATGCAGTGACTATCTCGAAATTAAATTCCAATAATAGTTGCTATCTATTACTTCCTACATTCCTTTTTACTTGTCAATTTTTAACTTTACACACCTATTAAGAAATTAATTATTGATATGGTGAGTTTATCATTTTACCTATTTTAATCTCTAAAGTCATAATCCAAATCCAAAATATTTTGATAACAAAGATATTAACTCTCTCAATAAATTGAGGATGTAATAGGTAAAAAAAAATTATACTTTCTTAATTTGTCAAATTTAACTAGTAAAAAGGAAAATTAAATTATAAAAAATTTGACAAATAAAAGAGAACATAGGGAATAATTTTAGTGTATTTGACAATTTTCATTAGAAACTACTTTTCCATTGTACAAGAAGGGAGGCGGAGTTAGGTAGGAGAAAGGGGGTTAATTAAATTCCTCAAAAAATAATACCATGCAAATAGAGAAAAATGATTATTTTTATGGTTATATATAAATTGTTGAATTTTAATGACATAAAAAAAGAAAAATATAATGTCTATGGCAAATGAGTTGAAATTTTAGATAGATTTCGTCCAAATCCTCCCAGATAGGGATGAACATAAATATCAAGAAATCAAACCCAATTGAATTTTCGTACTTCAGTTTTGATATTTCAATACTAGTTCAATACAATTTTTCTAACAATTTGATATTTTGGTTCGGTCCTTGATATTATGTAACTGATTCTTCAATAATATCGAAGTTTAATAGTCATTCTTCAAAGGAAAAATTACTTGATTGAGTGATTTTTAAAAATTAATTACTGATTTTAGCGATATTTTTTATTTATTACCATTTATAGCAATATATAACAATATTATGATAAATCTACACTTGTATTAAAAGTGAATTATGCATACAATATAAATGTATTATAAGTGTTTTAAAATATATATTATGTTTGTGTAGTAAGAAACTAACATAATGTATTATAAGTCTATTAAAATATGTGATAAATGTACTATCCATCTATAAAACTTGTATTATATATGTTTTATAAATAGTTCTCTGCAATATGTATTATAAGTGTTCAGTGAAATTATTTTTTTATTGCTATAAATGGTAAATATTTTCTTAATATTGTATATTTATGTAAGTTTCCTTCTTCAAATTTCGTACTTTGATCCAATTCCCAAGCCCATAAATTTCGACTCAATTCCCAAGCCCATAACCCATTCCCTAACTAGAACTAAATGAACTAAACTTTTCAAAAATTAAATCGAATCGAATTAATTTGGCATGGTATTCGATGTACACTATTAACAAAACAAAAATCAAAATATCAAATCAAAGTTTGAAAAAATTGAATCGAAGAATCGAACACCCACTTCTCGTGAAAAAATCGCCATCTTGATGAAACTTAGCTAGCCTAGCATATGTATTTAAACACATCTAATTGTCTTAATGAAGCCTAACTAGTCTAGTCAATTTTTAGGAGAACACATCTGAAATTGGGGGTAGTAAAGTCTACTTAAAGCAAAATGACATATTACATGTGCCGTAGATTGAAAAAGAAAATTCTAAATATTTTCCAAACAAAGATTAATTACGTAGATATTAATGAGCATGTTGCAATGTGCTATTAGAGTTTAATTTCTAAATAATTCATAGGGTGCCAGGCAGGAATCTGTCGTGCCAGCCAAATACTAGAGCCGTCGATAAGGCCTAGGTCCGTTGGGCCAGCTCAATTTAATTTGTGATATAATAGAGTTGGACTAAGATTTTTAAAGCATATTTAAGAATGCAAAATTTATATAGATATAGTATATTAAGAAAATACTTATCATTTATAATAATAACATTTTTTCATTGGACACTTATAATATATTTATAATACAATTTTAACATATATTAGCGAAATAATTTATAAAGTACATATAATACACGTTTTATTATGGATAATACATTTATCACACATTTTAATACACTTATAATATATTGTGCCAATTTCTTACCAAACATGCATAATATATTTTAAAACACTTATAATACATTTATATTGCATGCATAATTCACTTTTAATACATATCATATTTATCATAGTATTGCTATGTATTGCTATAGATGGTAATAAATAAAAAAATATCGCTAAAATCGGTAATTATTTATTAAAAAGTGTTCACCCAAGTAATTTTTCCTTTAAGAATAAGAGTTTTTGGCCCAGCCCAAATAAGCCTTTTGGTTTGTAGGGCTTGAACAATGTAGGTTGGGCCGGTCCGTAAATAAAAAAATACTAAAAATAACAAGAGGAGTCCAAACTCAAAGTATTAAATGATGCATATAAATATTACAAAGTTCAGAAACCCAAATATATAAATTATTTTCTTGTACAGTTATTTCCAAGATGTTTACCTAAAATGACAATGATTTCATATTGAAGTCAGACAATCAAATATTTAATTAAAGTCAAACTTAATAAGTATTATTAAAATTATTTTATTCGTGGATTCGACACTTGGTTAACAAGTAGTAACACCATATAATATTGTCTTATCGATTTTTATGTTAACATTTTAAAATTAAAATTATAAAAAATATATTATTTTTAAAAACATGGATCGGCCCGACGCGACCCGTAGCCACATAGTTGTGGGATGGACTAACTGTTTTTTAGCTTGTCAAAATAATGGATTAACCCGACCTAGCCCATACAGTTTCAAAACTTGTATGGGCTATTCCGGATGGGATAGGTCAGCCCATATTGATAGCAATACTCTGGGCCTAGAGGGAGAGGGGCTAGGTGGGTAAAATTTAGACATACTCAGTGTTTTAGGATTTTTTTTAAAAAAAGAATTCAGCCTTATAACGAAAAAACTAAAGTATGCCACATTTGTTAGACGATGAGTATATATATGCATTATTTGTTAGACGATAAGAATATAGATATACCATTTTTATAACAATGTGTATATACTCTCTAAATCACAGAGTTTGAAAGGTATATTTACCCCTTTTCCCTACTTAAAATTTTGGGCACAAAACATTACAGATGATCTTGAGGTTGTTGACAAATCCTATAGTGATAAGAGTTAATGATATTATTTTTTTATTTTATTTTTAAATTACAAAAAAAACTCAAAATTTATAAATTTCAGATACAGATTTCCACATACATTAGCAGACATCCGGATACATAAGGGAGAAATGTATCCGAGAGGGAAGGTATGTATCAAATATGAGAGGGATGTATCCGAAAGAGGTATAGAGATGTATCAACGAGTGAAGAGTGATGTATCCGAGATGGATTTTTGAAATTTTTTTAGATGATAGAAAATTTTAAATATTATAATAAAATAAGATGTGTATATAGGTAATTTTTTCATTAATTTATGAACTAAACTTTTTCTCATACCTGTACAATACGATAAATCCCATTTCTCTTACTGCTATGCATTTGTACTCAGGAATTTCATATAGATCACCTCAATTAAACAACTCAAATGGATTCACAATGGAAGTACTAA
Source organism: Solanum dulcamara (assembly GCF_947179165.1). Lineage (NCBI taxonomy): Eukaryota > Viridiplantae > Streptophyta > Magnoliopsida > Solanales > Solanaceae > Solanum > Solanum dulcamara. The sequence continues at coordinate 82,420,513 of NC_077237.1, read as the reverse complement.
ACTGTGATTTCGATTACTTTTCGAAAAAAATGACCTCCCACCATAAGAAAATGATCTTTTCATTGAAGAAGCACTGTCCATAACCCTTTGAATTCTTGAATTTGAACTTGTTTCCTCATTTCTTTTTGTCTCAACACATCTTTTTTCACCTTCACCCTTTGATAACACAACCATTTGTATTCCTATATTTGTAGCAATTGAAGAATCCATTGAGACTGACCTTCTCATTTGTTGTAATACATCAACATCTTTTTTCGATGTTTCAGGAAGTTCATTCTTTTGAAGTTCACCATGATCACCGTTCACTACCCTCACGTTTTCTTGAAACTCCCCCTCTCTAGCCTGATTGTTGTTGTATGTGTTGTTGTTCACTTGTACAATTTCATCTCTTTGTGAACCAATGTCATCATTAGGACTCGTATTAGTACTCGAGATGGGAACGATTGATCCCACGGGTGCTGCAGTGTTGGAGATTATAGCAGCACGACACAACGGGCAATTCACGTGTGATCTAAGCCATGTATCGATACAATGGATGTGAAAGGCATGGTTACATTTAGGTAACAACCTAAGAGAATCATTATCTTGGAATTCATTCAAACAAACAGAGCACTCTGTTCCATCAATCAAATTATCCCCTGTTTTGTACTTGAAAATTGTGATCAAATTGATTAAACAAGGTTCAAGTCCCACAGTATTGATGTACCAAATTGGATGATCAATAATTGGACCTCGATTTTCGTCTAAGAACTCCTCGTTAGCTCCTTCCTCTCGCGTTCTTCTACGATTCCAATTCGAGCAATTCCTTACGATGATTAAGTAGTAGGTGAGGAGTAGGAACAAGCTAGCAAGCAATGCCACGGAGATAATAATATAAGGTAAGATGTTCTGAACAATTTTGTTACTCCTTTCGATTGGTGGTTGTTGTGGTAATAGTGCGGATAGTGGTGGTGGTGGTGGCATGTAATAGTCCATATTAGGGTATGGATAGCACCCAGAAGGACAGGTTGAGTCACAAACATCATGACAATTTGTTGTTTGACTTAATGTTGGAAATAGCATTCTTGGCCTCATGGCCATTGACAAGATCAAAAGAAGAAAAGAAAGTGTGAATATTATTGAAAAGGGGGTGTTTGGTAAGAGTGATTCTTGATCATGAAGAAAAAAATAATAATGGAGTTAGGTTAGGTTGTGGGTAGAAAATGATGATGATTTAGTTGAGGAGTCATTGCGATCAATGTATCTAAAACTTTCTCTGAATAATGTGTAGTTGTCAACTAGGAAGCGTGGCAAGGTTCCTTATCTCCTCATATTCCCCGGTTTGTGATATTTTAATATTTGACATGAAATTTTAAAAAGATTTTTTTAAAAAAAAAATTATGGCATAAAATAAATCATAGATATTTATATGATAAATTATCTAGTTAAAAATAAAATAATATTTTAAAATTAAATTATTACTAAATATAAAAATATGTTATTCTTTTTAAAACCAACTAAAAAACAATAAATATATCACATAAATTAAATTAGAGGACATAGTTAATTTTAAAGAGATCTGCTATGCAATTTATATATGATCCTTTGATTTGACACACAGAAAAACATGGGTACAACACCAAACCCTTTGACACAAAGAAAGGAAAAGTAGTACTATTATAAATAGTCATTTCGTCAAATTATTCTTTTAATTACTCCTTCTGTCTCAATTATATGACATATTTTTCTTTTAGTCCAACTCAAAAAGAATGGTATTTTTCTATATTTAGAAAGAATTTAACTTTAAAATTCTGTTTTTGCCGCTTAATGAAATAATTTATACTCACTCAAATATCTAATGTTTGTTTTAGATTATAAATTTCAAAAACTTACTCTTTTTCTTAAATTTTGTGTCAAATCAAATGACAATCTTCTCCTTTCAATTTGGTTGTCATTTTTTCCCTTTTAATTTGTTAACTCTTTAATTTCATCTTTCCACGTAACATGTTTAAGACCATAAGATTAAAAACATGTTTGACATTATTACTAAAAACTTCCTATTTTTAGAATTACTTTTTAAAAATAACTTTTCAGAAAAGTATTTTTGAGAAAAAACAATTTATGTTTGGCTAATTCATTTTATTGCATATTTTTGACTATTTTTTTTTAAAAAAATTCTTTTTAAAGTCAAATTACGAAAAATGACAAGTATCAATGCACCTTTTAAATTAAGATTATTTATAGAGAGAAATTATACCAATTACAAAGAACCAATAGCTAAGCCACGACACAGTTTGCTATTCTCAAATATAAAGACAACAAGACTAAAAGAAAACTAAGCTAGAAAGCTAAAAGATAAATTGATGAATGGCTTGCATAGTTTTCTGGTTGGCCCTAGCACAACAAATATAAGCAATTTCCCTGGCAATAGATTCCCAAGTCCTACTTTTCTTTTCAAAGATCCTTTGGTTTCTCTCAAATCAGATAGCATAGACATACTCAGTGTACACCAACATAAAGATTTGAGCAGTTTGAGTTTTTCCCTTAGCAGAGCCTATGATCCCAGGATATATTAGTCCCAACTGTTGTAAGGAGTTTGAGCTAATTTGATCCATTGTAGTAGTTTGCACCAGACCTGATAAGCAAAAGAACACCTTGTATATATATGATCTCTGGATTCAAAAAGATGTTGGTACAAACACATTTCAAATCAACATCTAGCCCATATTTTTTGAGTCTATCTATAGTGCTTAGATTGTTTTGCATTTGTAACCACAAAGCGAAGACTGCCTTTGGTCTAGCATCATTTTGAAAGATCAAGCATTTCCATTGAACTCTTTGTTGAGGTCCTAGCAAGTGTAAGTACAGATGTTTGATTATAGTTTTACCCCTCAAGGTATTAGGCTGAAATTGTAAGTAAATTTATCTATTTTCCAGAATTTTCTTCACCATCCAGCAAGCTTGTAGGGAGATGATCACCTCTTGGAAAGGAATCTTTTTGATATAGTAGGAGTGTACCCATTTGATCCACAACTTGTCCTGTTTATGCTCTAGGTCCCAGTAGTGTTTAGCAATGGCAGCCTTATTCCATAATTGAAGGTTAATCAAGTTGAGACCACCAATTGATTTTGGAGAGCAAACTTTTTCCCAAGACACCAAGCCTCTCTTGGTGATAGTATTAGTACCTGACCATATATAGCTTCTGCAGTGGACATCAATAAGCTTCAATACCTTAGATGGGATAACAAATAACTGAGCCCAGTAGGCTTGAATACCAAAAAGAACTGATTGGACAAGTTGTATCCTTTCTGCATAAGATAATTTTTTGGCTATTCATGAGGTAATTTTTGTTATAATCCTCTCAATAAGTGGCATTCATTGCACAATAGTAAGCTTCCTGGTAGATAAAGGAATACCTAGATACTTGAAAGGTAGAGTTTCTAGTGTCAAACCAAGATGACCTAAAATACTAGCTTGTATTGTCTGAGCAGTGCCTCCAAAATAAATGAAACTTTTGTTCAAGTTTTCTTGTAATTCAGAAGCTTCATAAAAGATATTAAAACATTGTTGTATCTTACTAACAGAGTTCAGATCAGCACTAGAAAATAAGAGGAGGTCATCTGCAAAGCTCAAGTGTGTGATACCTAGTTTTGAACACCTAGGATGATACTTGAATTCATCAAATTACTCAAGATCATTCAATAATCTACTAAGATACTCCATGGCTATAGCAAACAAATAGGGGAGATTGGATCTCCTTGCCTCAATCCTTTCGTTGCATCAAAGGGTTCTCCATTAATCATTATAGTATAGTTCATTATCTTCACACACTCCATAATCCAACCTAGAAACTTTGTAGGGAACCCTAGTTCTCGCATAACTTGTTCTAGGTAGATCCATTCCATAGAGTCATAAGCCTTTTAGAGATCTATTTTAATGACATATCTAGGTGAGATATGTTTTTTAGTGTAGGCCCTCACAAGCTCATGAGCTAAGATTATACTATCGGCAATTTTCCTCTTAGGTACCTGTGCTTCACAAATTAGACTAGCCATAAAAGGTTGGAGACTAGCAGCAAGCACTTTACCAATATAGGTCTGAACTCTTTAATATTAGAAGAACTCACAGTTTTAGGAATTAACGTAATAGTTGTGCAGTTGAGAGCTCTATAAAGCTTACATGTCTGAAAAAATTCTTTGATAGTTTGGAGAATGTCATCTTTCAGTATGTGCCAAGTATTTTGAAAGAAATGTGCATTGCAACTATCAATGCCAAGCGCTTTGTCACCCTCAATAGACTGCAAAGCATCAAAAATCTCTTGGTCAATAATATCTCTACATAGTTGGATCTTCTGTTGATGAGAGAGGATAGGGACCTTCTTCATCACTGCTCTATTAACTACAAGTAAAGGGGTAGAAGATGAACCCATTAGAGATTTATAGAAGAGAATAATCTCATCATTGATCCCATTGGGATCAGTGAGCTTCGTGCCTAAAAGTGAGTAAATTTCTCCAAGATGCTTCTTTTGGCTTCTCTTTTTTATCACAACGGAGAAATACTTGGTATTTGCATTACCAAGCTTGATCCATTGTGCTCTTTCTTTCTGTCTGAGAGCACTCTCATCAATAAGTGATCATTTATCAAGATTCTGAATAACTATGTTTTCCTGTCTATACAAGTCATTTGAACTATGGATTGTAAGTTGTTGTTGAATGATTGCAAGTTCCCGTCTGGACTTTTCTATCTTTAGATTAATATCTTTAAACTCTTCTCTATTCAGCTTCTTCAACAATGGCTTTAAAGCTTTGAGTTTGAGCCAAATATTTTTCATCCTATAGTGATTTAACTCCTTGCACCAAACCTGTTGCACAATATCCATAAAAGCACTATGGTCAATTCAAATGTTGAAGAATCTAAAAGGACTTTTCCCGGGATAGATCATAATGTTTAGACTAAGTAGAATTGGAGCATGATTTGAGATATGAGGAATATCATATTCAAGAGTAACATGACCCTATAGCAGCATCTAATCATGATTACCAAAAGCTCTGTTAATCCTGCTCCATATTCTTTCAGAACTAGCTTGCTTTTTGCTCCAAGTATAGTATTCCCCACTCCATTTGAATTCAGTCAATTGCACTTGTTGGATACACTCAGAGAAGTCTCGAATTTCAGGAAAGGTGAAAGGATTATCAAATAGTCTATTATCTTGTAGTAGTACTGCATTAGAATCTCCACATATCAACCATGGTCCTTGAAAAGACTGAAAATTAGTAACTAAATCTGACCATAAGTTCTTCCTTTGTTTTATAGTATTATAGCCATAAATCACAATCAGATTGCACTGAAAAGAATCAATTCTCCCTTTTACTTGGTAGTGTATAAGTTGGGCACTACTAGTAAATATCCCTACTTTATGACAGTGAGAATCCCAAATAATCCAAATCCTTCCATTTGGTGCATATGAGTAGTTGGTTAACATGTCCCACCCAAAAGCTACATTATCACAAATGTTTCTAGCCTTAGTTTCTTTGACCTTTGTCTCAACAATATCAGCCAATTTAATGTGTTTATTAATGAGGTATTATTTAAGCTCTTTCTGCTTATACCTCTTATTCACTCCTCTAATGTTTCAGAAAAGCCAAGTCATTTGGATATGGATCCCCCTCCTTTGTCTAGGGGAGAACACCTTCTACCATTCTATTCGACATCTAGTATCTCAAATCCATTCTTAACAGACACACTTGCCAGCAAAGGAAAGTTTTCATGGTGAAGTTCAGGACTGACATTAAATTTCTCCTTAGATGATGATTTTGGGCTCTCTAATTGTTGCTTATCTTGCATATGTATCTCCTGAGTTGAGTGTGATCCCAAACATGTTACAGCAACTCCCTCTATATTGGTAGCTCGTGAAATAGGCCCTTTAGATTTCCACTCAAGTGTGACTTTAGCATGTTCTTTATTCTTCCTAGGAGGGGCCTGTTGGGTTCCTGTGGTAGCTTGATACTAGAACAGGAATGGCCAACAACTTGATATGTTTTGCAAAAATCAAGCTATCATAGGTAACTTCCTACAAGAACACTCGACCACTAGGATCCTTCACTGTTATTTCAGCAGGTAGATCATTTGTTACATTAACCTCTATCAACATTCGAGCAAAGGAAATGCGAGATTGCTTTGTAGTGCATTGATCAGCAAAATAGGAGAACCTATAACACTAGCGATTCGGCTAAGTGAGTTCACTCCCCGTTAGTTCATTGGCAACTTTGGGAATTTCACCCATAAGGGAATTTCAATAGGAAATTCTACACTAAAATCAAACTCTGGAGACCAAGGTTTAAGGATAACAGGTTGATTGTTAACTGTAAATGGCCCTACATAAAATACTTCTTGCATATTCTCAATTGAATGAAATTTTATAAGATAATAACCTTCTTCATGGAGATACAGGTCAGGAGCAGCCATGTTTGATCAATGTTGTGCAATATATCTAGTCATAGCATTATATTCCGATACAGGACCAACAAAATAGGTAATTAGAGCACATCTCCATTTATCAGCTTTTTTCTTAACCCTTGTTGCATCTAGTTTCACCATAGATTTTTCATCAATCAAATCTGAGGGGGGATATAAGTTAGAGTCATACCATTATCAGAAGCTCGATTCCCCCTAAATAGATTTTCCCATGAATTTTTGTTGATTTCCCCATCATCATGCTGCACATTGTTAGTCCCCGATACTGTTCCATTGATTATTGGCTCTGCCAAAATACCCCTTCCACCACTCGATTGCGCTTCCCTAGCTGCCACAGAGTTTGGGGGAGTGGTTAATTGTAGTTTTTTTGCAACAGCCCCAGAGTTTGACATAGATCCATATTCTACTGCGTTCAACACAGTATCCGAAATCGTAGTGTTCTCCTATTGCCCTTTGCCGTCTGAATTAGCTGGTACTCGAGCCCCAATAGAGCTTCCAAATGCAACTAAAATATTACGGGTCCTTTCTCATCCTCGCCCTCGTCCCGTACCTCAACCCCTCGCCATTATCGACCTCAGCCCACGTTAATAAACATGAGCTAAGAGGAGAGAGAAGGAAGAGAGAGAAGAGAAGAATTTTTATTTTTATTAAATTTAAATGTACATATTCAATTTTCTAATCAATATTATACATAGATAGATAAGAAAAAAAATAAAATGTTGATATAATATTAACATGATGATTTAAACATAATTAAAAATATCAAACAAAAACTTTAAGAACCATTTTACAAATTAAATCATTGCATACGAAAAATTCACCACAATAATAAATAAATTCAAGGGATATATTGATAAATATGTATATATGAAAGATAGGAGTGTGCAAAAATTGAACCGATCGATAAACTGAATCGAAAAAGTGTTATTGGTTTATTGCTATTGGGTTATTGGGTTAACGATTAATTAATAGTTTTATAAAAAAAAAATATTAAGTTATCGGTTCGGTATTGATTTTTTAATATTGGGTAATTGGGTAAACCGATTACCCATTAAGATAATAACAATTTACTATTTTAATTTTTACTTATACATAAATATTAAAGTATCAAACAAAATATTTTAATATAATTACTATATCAGATTATCAGTACCCTACACAATTCACAATTTACACTGCTTCACAGTTCACACTGTATTTATCCGTTAGGGGTTAGTATTACTTTAGGTTCACAATGTCAAAATCTAAAGAACTAAAAATGGAGGCTGCTACAATTTGCAAAGACAATGACAAAGGTTAGGCGATGGTGGCTAGGGTTGTGAATTGTGAGTATTCACAACAAGAATGTTTGATTTGCTTGTTTCGTTGTATGCTTGTATTGTGTCAAATTATTGGAGAAGTCGTATATTTGTTTTGAAAGCATTTTCTTATTGATTAAACCGAAAACTGAACCGTTAAAGACCAAAAATCGATAACAAATATCTTATTGGTTTGGTTATCGGTTTAGCATATTTAAAAACCAAAAACCAAAAACCAATAAAGCGAACCGATAATACTTAAATTCAAATCGAACCGATCGATACACACCCCTAATGACAGAGATATTTTGATCTTGAAAAAAAATAATTTTCTGCTTCAGCTTTTTTTAAGAAGCAGAAATTTTTAGCTTCTTCCAATAGCAGGAAAAAAAAATGTTTCTGCTTCCATTTAAAAGCAGTTTTACTGATTAACCGAACATTTTGATTTTTTAGAATTTTTTTTTTTAAAATAAGTATTTTTGATCTTCCAATAACAATGGCAGGCTTTAGATGTCATTTTGATATATTCTACCTATTTTAAATTTAAAATCATAAAATTAATTTTTTTTTATATCAAATCAAAGCGCACACATGATTTAAAAGGAGAAAATATCATATACATTGATGCAAATAAAATAATATTTTTTAAAAGATTTGAAAATATCAAATATGACAAGTAAAATGTACATGATAGAGTAGGACAGAGGGAGTACAATAGATTGGTCAATTGAATAAAGATAAAGGAGTTGTATAGTTTATCAAGGGCCACAACAATTTATTTAACCAATGCGAGTATCTAATAGTAGTAAAGGTCAAATATTTAAAGGTCAATCAAAAATAAATTTCGTGTCAGAGAGTCAAGCTAAGATGAACATTGGGATTTGGGTCAACGACGTCTGAGGTGTTGGAGTGGATGAAAATACAAAAGAATTTTGAACATTATTTAAATATATTTTGTTTTGTACCTTAAATAAGAGCGTTGACTTAGTAGTTTATGTGATTCTTGCTCATAAAAAGGAAACTAGATTTGGGATTCTAGTATAAAGAAAAAAACGTTGGAGAAAATAAATGAGTTTTTTTTTAAAATTCTTTTTTCTTGTATTTGGTATGTAAATAAATAAAATATTATTATTTTAAAAGTATTGTATATAATTTAAACAAATACTATGAGAGGTGGAACTGAGAGTAGGGATTGTGCGGTAGTGGGGATGGGGGACTGTGGGGGATAGGAGTGAAGACGGAGTATATTGAAGAGTGGGTTGGTAGGAAGGACACGATTAATGTAAAATATTTCTTGTAGAATTTATTTTCTCTACTTTTATTATGTCATCGAAAAAGTCATTTTCCTGAAATTGTTTTTCTAAAAATAAATAATTCAAAAATTTTGATCAACCAAATAAGAGATAATTGAAAAATATTTTTCGAAAAAATATTTTCCATTATACCAAAACCACTCTAAATGATAAGATTGGAGCTAGAATCCCAATTCTAATTTCAAAAAAGATGAAGCGCAACCATAAGGAATGTGGTGCAATAGATATGGTTAGTCCTCCCTTGATTAGAAGTCTCGAATTCAAAGCCTGAATATGGAAAAATTATTGATAGAAAGCGCTTCCCCTCAAAAAGAGCTCTCCGTGGCGCGAATTCGAATTAGTCAGACTTCAATTTGGGTTCGAATTAGTCGAACACCAATGCGAATACCAGACACCAAATAAGAAACCAAAAAAATAAAAAATGAAACGCTTGGCCACTAGACTTAAAAATGTGAGTTGTCAAATAATTTATTAATAAGATTATCTATACATTTTTTAAATTTATTTTTACATATTATTTAAATATGCATTTAATAAAAAAAATTCACATAAACTAAGATGTCTACGCCCTTAAATCTTAATAATATAACTGAAAATGTAGGAATGATGATATACTCCCTTCGTTTTATATATATATATATATATATATATATATATATATATATTATTTATTTTTAAAACTCCTCCTTAGGGACTTCGCCTTTTTTGCTCCCTTGATAACTGATCTCACAACCTTAGAATCTGTAGTAAGGATTGTTTACCATCCGAGCAACTCTCTCTGGTCCCTTTATATTATTTTGGCCCCAATCCTGAAATGTAATCTCCAAACTTGAAGTACAATATAAAGAAAAATTTCAAAAAGAAAAGTTTGATCAACATTTTAGCCCTTTAGGTCTTGATTTATGCAACTCTTTCTGCCTTATAACCACTTACGAAACAAGAATTTTCAATAAGGGGGTTCAAAATCTGAAAAAGTAGACACACGAATTCGCCAAAGGAAGTTCGACATCTACTATTTATACATAAAAAAATATTTTAATCGTGTATAAATAGTATAATTTTTCACCGAAGGGGGTTCGGATGAATGCCATAGTCACCATGTGGCTTCGCCACTGCTTATAACTATTTTCTTTCTCTTTTTTTTTGAGAGTTTTCACCCGGTGTCAGATACTCGTATTGAGACCCACTAAATTTGATATTGCGCTAGCAAGTCCCACATTGAAGGATCAATATGGCTCTCCTAACAAAGGCGACTCAACGTCAAAAAAGTAATTCTTGAAAATAATTCAACTCCAAAAGCTAGTTCACGAAAATAATTGATTTAGACCATATAAGGATCATATAAGGCAATGCCACATTTCTTTTTCATCCAATATGAGACTCTTCAACACTCTGCAAATCTGTATCCAACAAGTCATCAAGCCCGAAACCTCTAGTTAGGAATGGATGGTTACCATCACAATCTTGTTGGTGAATCACTATTTTCTTCCAATAGATCTTACTATGATGATTAGGAAATTTACTGGAATAATTATTGTTCTTTTTTTCCTTGGTCCTCTAAGTCGTCGCAATAATGAGTAGTACATATGTAGCTCATGTTATTTCGAAGTTTAGGTAATAAATCAACATCAAAGGCCGTATATTAAGCAAAATTTGGTAGGTTAGGTCGTTGACTAATTCTTGCTGACTTAACAATTTACAATAATATTTATTTCATATTACTTCATTACTTACTAAATTAAGATAAAAATAATTTATTTTATTTTATTTTATCCCTACAATTAATATGGCATTTTGAATGTAAACAATTTCCAAAACTAGCTATTTCTATACTCTATGTATATTGCATTAATATAAACAAAGGACAAAATGATAAAATCTTTCAATGTATTAATGATTTCTTAATCACCGTATAAAGTTGAAAATGTCCATCTAATATGGAGCGGAGAGAGTATTAACAATATTATTTACTTCTCCACACCTAAGCTACACACCATGTGGTCATATTTCATATTTTAGCCCATATTTGGCTGACCAAAACTTTTGGTATAGTCCTTTGTTAATTACAAAACTCGAGTCATTTTTTTTTTGATTAGATAAGAAAAGGAAGTAATTAATACTGAATGCTAATTTAAATTTCTGGCTATAAATTGTGTCAAGTTGCAAAAGTGGCAACTAATATAATTAAAGTCAAGTGGCTTGAGCAACTTAATGTATAAGGATTAATTTAGCCAACAAGCTAGACCTCAAAAATTTTGTTCAACAAGCTATTCCTCACAATTTTCTTTCATTTGCTTTGTAATTGAATAATGAATATTGAACTCGCACTAAAATTTTGTTCTTTATCACAAATCTTCATCAATTAATTTAAATGTGGATGTTTACTTGATTAAGGTATATAATTTTATATACTATATACTTAAGTTATAGAGAACTAATGAATGTAAAAGGACAAATATTATTAATCTTCTTTCCATTTTACGTTATATTAGATATATAACTGATAGATATTTAATACATTTTTTAAAAATATTCAAAATTAAAATTTATTATATGCGAGAAATTAATAGTGATTACTTTAAATGTTTTATTTTATACATTATTGTTCTTGTAAAATAATATTATTTGAAGATAACTATTATAGAGATGTTATAAAGGTGTAATGTTATAATGAATGTCATTACTGTTAAAGCTAAAATTTGTTACAGAGAGTAAAATATAACATAAAAAAATTATTCTGAGAAAATAATATTGCTATAACGAAATTGTAACGACCAAAATCGTCGTTATCTAGAAGGGGCAGAAAATTTTATGGTTCAAGTTATTTCGGACAGACACCAACCCGTCATAGCGGGAGTATTCGCGACATAGCGGGATCGACGGGACAAAATTAAAAGACGCAAATTTTTATTTTCTTCTTTTTCCCTTAAGTGTCAAAATAGACGATTGTCACCTTAGAAACCCTCAAAAAGTTGTTCTAGGCTTGAAGAGAAGAGAGGGAAAAAATTTTACAGCAAGGAAGGCTATAACCCACAAATTTCAGACTTGTCTCCATCGTTTCTCTTTCTGGGAGTTAGAGATCGTGCTATAATCCTTCTACAACTACTTGACGCTCAGGTAGGCTAGATTTTCTTAATTGAGTAGTTGTAAACCTAAACCCAATGCATATTACATCGTAGATTGACGAGAGATTTTATGGTTAGGTCTTCAGGCACGGAATTTAGATGGCTAAATGATTGTTATTGTTGTTTAGGGCAGGAAGATATAAAGTGGGTCATGATTTTCTGTAACTAGAGGTAGTGGTCCAATCCCAGAATGTTAATCTTGATAGTCCATGTTGAGAAGGCTGTTGACTTTTGCGAGACTAATTGTATGAAGATTGCTGGGTTATAATGAGATCCTCAGACTTGTAGGTTATGGATTATTGATGTGTATATAGGAATATGCTTGTATGTATAACTGTGTGTGTTCATGTTGACTACTCCCTATAAAAGTACTTGAGTAATGTATATTCATGAAATAAAAGGATGAATGTGAAATGACTATTTGTGATCAATTGCATGTAATGAACTTTTTAATTGATTGTGCAAGTGTGTAAACTATTCATTATTGATTGTGTTTGTGACTAGGGCTGTTGGATCGGGTACAACGCCGGTACATAATGAATCAGGTGTCACGCCGACACATAATGGATCGAGTACCACGCCGGTACATGTTGGATCGGGTAACACGCCGATACATAATGGATCGAATACCACATCGGTACATATTGGATCAAGTATCACGCTAATACATATTAGATCAGGTACCACATCGATACATAATTGAATCAAGTGTCACACTGACACTCTAATTATTGGATCGGATATCACAGTGATACACTAACAGTTTGAATGTGGGTTCCATGAGAGGACCAAGTATGTGTTATGGTTCCTTAAGAGAATCAATTGATTGTTGTAATTGTGATTAATCATGCCCATTATGTAAACTGATTCAAGTTAAGGATTGAAAGTTCGAGTGATGCTGTAATATAAAGTGGTTGTGTATCCTAGTTATATGTGTGATATTAGAGGAATTGACACCATTATAATGGAGCATGCTCATTTTATGCAATGATTGATATGTAAGGACCGAAGGTCCAAGTGTTACCAATTTTCATACCTTAAAGGTGTCCTCTGCATTATTATGCTATGATTGCTCGATGGGTCTGTACCATAAGCATGAGGTCGTGTGTAAGCAAGTGGAGAGCAGTTACAGTGTTGTTTAGTGAGATTAGTAACTTAGAGTCAGATATTATTGATATCATGTTGGTGCGTGTGTTAATAGGGAATTGTGAAAGGAGAATCTCCGAACAGGATGCCTTGACGGAGGAATCCCATTATGACGAGGCCGTCATAGAGGGTTAGGTTCCTCTATGGCGGGCTAGTACGGTTAAGGGGGAAAGGAGCCTTAGACCACCTTAATATTGCCTCTTGCAAGTGAGATGCTAAATATTCTAGGGCCATGTGTTAGTGTGAAAGCTTAAGGAAAGTAGACTGATTAAACAGATTTAATGATGGCTCGTAGTTCGAAAAATCCTCCATGTGCTAGAAGGGCTAGACTATGATCGAGTTCTAGGTTCGAAGAACATTGGAAGGTTAATGGGGATGGTAAGAGTTGGTGCATAAAGGTTTGGAGGGTGCATTTCCTTAATTGTATGGTTTCTTCTTGTTGATTGCTTTATATTATGTGGTGGGACTTGGATTGACCGATGATGCCTATTAGTACGTGTCGTTTGTACCGATACTACTCTAGTTATGCCATTTGGCATAGTCTGATTGCAGGGTCCGTAATTTTAATAGGCGAGGACGATGATGATCTCCAACAACTTCTATTCTTTCTTCCTTATGGTGGGAGATGTGTCATTAGTTTATTTATACACTGTACTTTTAGAAGCTATTGTACTTGTTTAGACTAATATCTTTGGGAAGGGTGTGTGTGTGTGTTAGAATGCTTCTTATAATTGATCCTAAAGTTTTAAATTAATACACGGTGACTTCATAACTCTTTTAGGCTGTTAGCTTGTATTTCGTTAAACTTCCACATGTTATAACAATTTGGGAATTGAGGGTTCTCCTACTAATGTGTTAGAGTAGGAGCCCGTGTGAGCTAGTGAGTTGGGTCGTAACAAGTTGGTATTAGAATCCAGATTATCGGTCTTCCAGTACAAGAGCAAATATGGAATAAACTCCTGCGGATTGGAGTGTTGATTGTATTTAATTCACAAATTGACAAATTTAAAAAACTTTTATCTTGTCAAACATAAATTTAAAGGATAAAATTCTTTATTTATCTTAAAGTATAACTTATGAGCTATGAACTGGACTAACATAAATTTTATAGAAATTAAACGACATAACTTGTGTTATATAATAATATAAATATATAAAAAAATATATATATTTTTATAAGAGATATTTTGACTATTTTTTTTACTTCCTTTGTCTCATATTATATGGTATTCTTTCATTTTTAGCTCGTCTAAAAAAGAATGTCATATTATTATTATTAAAAATAACTAATTTTAAAATTTTGTTTTTACCCGAAATAATTTACAATCATATAAATATCTAAAAATTATTCTTAACGACAATTTTTTAAAATATTCTTTTTATTCTTTTTAAATATCGCACCAAATCAAGCAATACTACATAAAATAAGATGGAGGAAACATTAATTCCAATTAATATCTATCTACAACAAACTCCATTAAATTTTTTTTGATTTTAATGGCCATTTTCCTTAATTTGCTTTTCCTTTTTGTTTCTTTTTTTCTGATATGAAGGGAAGAGGGAGTTGTGGGGGCTATATATATATGGATCTTGAGGATTCAAGTTGTACAACTAAGCAATGGCTGATTGGTTATGGTTTAGTATTTGGATTTCCCTTGTGATTTTCCTATGGTAGATAGAGGCATTTTTTGTGCCACGTGGCGTTGAATCATTTGTTGGGGTGAAAATTTTTCTTTGAGTTTCAGCCACTAAAGAATTTTATATGGTGAGTCTCACCTAGCGTTTAACCCAAGCAATTTTTGAGAAAAACTTGAAAAATATTTAGAAATTTGTGTTATTCATACAATTTATTATTACTTGGTAAATATTTTTTATAAAATCCTCAAGTTTTCAAGTTCTAAAAAAAAAAGTAGAACTTGGGAACTTGGAAAATTTTAAAAATTTAAAATAATCTCAAATTTTTATATTGTATAAAAACATCGATCATTTATTAATTCCAACTAAATATTTATCTACCAATTTACTCCATTAATATGATCAACCAATACCATTAATCCCTCTTAAATAAAACTTTTATATAAAAATATCCACCGACCCTCTTTAATGAAACTTCTACCTATATGCCAACAACCACATAGTTTGATATTACTTCCTTCGAAAAAGAATAGTTTGAATGATAATTTTTTTTAAAAATAATAATTTATTTTTAATTTGATTAATGTATTGTATATAATGTTATTTTGTTGTTGTTGATTGTTATCAATTATTTCATAAGGTTTTTTTTAAGGAACATGTTTATCATAAAATGATAACACAAAATTATGGATATTTAAAATAATTTTTAGAACTTATAGGTACAAAATAATATTTTTTGAATTTTCACCAAAACTTGAGGCCAAACGCATGGTGCAATTTCACCAAAAATTCTCCCAAGAATAACTTGCCAAGAATATTTGGGAACTTGGGGCCAAACGGGGCCTTAGTGTTTGGCCATAAATTTTCAATTTTTTTTGGCAAGTTATTTTTTGGTGAAGTTTCATCATGTGTTTGGTCATAAATTTTTGGAGAAATATTTGATTTTAAAAAAAAATATGATTTATATCTATAAGTTATAAAATTATTAAAATTACCATAAGTTTGCATTATCAATTTATAATGAACATGTTCCATTAAAAACAACCTTATAAAATAATTGATGACAATCAACAACAACAATAACATGGACAAGAGCATTATAATAATCACACACTTAAATTTGTCACTGATTTAGAATAAGTTATAACGCATTAAAATTAAGTTATTCTTTTTAATGAAGTTTATCATAGATAAATATTAATAAAATAATAAACACCAATTCGAGGGGCGGCATCACGGGAGGAGCTACATGAAACTCAGGGGTTTCATCCGAACCCCCTCGATAAAAAAAAATACTGTGTATTATGATCAAAATTTTATTTTATGTGTATATATTGAGTATTGAACCCCCAAAACACAAGTCCAAGGCTTGGTTCAGCGGCAAAAAGATTCACTCCACATTTTCCTCTTCTTTTTGTTATATGAAATAGTTATTTTTTGAAAATCTTTTGGCGCAAATATAACCAATTTTGATCCGCTCTAAAGTAAAATAATAAAATAATTTTAATAACCAATCTCTTGGCTATATACTATGCAAAAAATAAAATAATTATGATTTTTGAAATAGAATTAAACTTCATCTAGCCCGCTTATATTCAATCCAATCCATTCATATTTAATTCGATTCTTTTTTTTAAATCCATTGATGAAAATTGTAGTTCCGCCGGTGGGCGGCATTCGTGCGAATGACCCCTTATATGCCAGTGTTTATCGCTTTATTTTTTTCCACGTATTGAGCCAAATTATAACTGACGTAAGTAAAAACAGAGACATCTTAATTTTTTTTCGATTAGGGCTTTTTCTTGGTGTAAAAAATATGGGGCGAAGGAAATTGGAAATAAAGCGAATCGAAGAGAAGAGCTGTAGGCAAGTAGCGTTTTGTAAGCGGAGGAAAGGTCTATTGAAGAAAGCAATAGAGCTTTCCATTCTATGCGATGTAGATGTTGCTGCTGTAATCATCTCCAATCGTGGAAGGCTCCATGAATTCTCCAGCAATAACAGGTTCTTTTTTTTCCCCTCTAGATTATTGCGGATCTTTATTTTTGATACGTGTTGTGCTGTTAGAAAGTCGAATAGTTTTGTAGGTTTCTAGCGGTGCTGTTTTTGGTGATATGCAGAACTATTGGCTTTTTGCAACTTTCACACCTCAACTATCAATTGTTTCCTTTTTCTACTTAAACTATCTCCATTGTGCATTAAAACACACCTCACTATCATTTGTTTCCTTTTTCTACCTAAACTATCACCATCGTTCAAATAGGAAAAGGGAACAACTAATAGTTGAAGTCTATTTTAATACATAAAAGGTGATAGTTCAAATAGGAACAAGGAACAAATGATAGTTGGGGTGTGAAACTCGAGAAAAAGTGATAGTTTAGATGTGTTTTTGATCATTGTTTCAAAATAATGAGATAGAATTCCGATCGGTATTACAGACTAGAAAGATCTTTTACCTCAATTGAATGTCTATGGTAATAAGAGTAATTGATCGATAGGCTGACCCTAAAGAATTTGAGAATATAAGCAAAATTTGAATGAATTTGTTCAATTGTATCTATCACCTAAATAGCAAGAGACAACTCTCCTTAAGCTTAAGTAACTATCATAACCTAATCTTTATAGATAATATTAGATAATAATTCAAATAATGAAACAAATTAAATCTTATCATAACTGTTGAGTAACAACCTGATAACAATTGATATACACAAATTTATCCTAATCTTACCATCAAAGAGAATCATAAGAAAACTCCAAATATATAAAGATGTAAAATGAAAGGAATCACTGTAAAAAAAGTACACTTAATTAAGTTCAATTCGAGCAATAAATATTTCTTACCTCGGGAAAGGGTTTTTCAATCGTCAAAATCTAGTTATCTCCTTCCAAAGACGAGTCTCTCTCTCTCTCTCTCTCTCTCACACACACACACACACACACACAGCCCTAATTATTCTAAGTAAAGATGAAATTTTCCAAATTGCAATTCTCCTCTCTTTGCTAGACTTGAACGCCATATTGGCTCGATAAATTTTTTCCAATGCATCGGGATGAATTGATAATTTTAGGAAGCTTCAATTTGTGTGGTTCAATGTTTGCATTAGTTCAAGCTACTCGCAACGTTTTTCCAGCATTCCTGCACGTCGCACTTGCTAAATAGATTTCCCCGGTTCATCAAGCTGGATTGTTAATTCTAGTCAACTTTGAGTTATGTCCCTCATATTACTCCATTGGTTTTTCAAGCAGCTCCTTGGTGCTTCGCCAACATTACAAAGGGGCACAACCAAAGCCACTGCAATGTACTAGACTTGAGTATCTACCCAAAGTCTAGGCTATTGCATAGAGCCCCCTCCCCCAAACCCAATCTCCAGCTGGGTCGTTGAGATCACAACATTATTCAATATGGCTCTCTAAGCATCTTTGAGCCATTTCTTGAAGTTTCTTCAACATGCAACATTCCATGAATACTTTTGATTTTAGCATGAGTCAACGTTCTTCTTGACTATTCTTGACCTTATGAAATCGTATCATTCTTTTTCTGATGAAAAGGCTTTTTCCTCAAGCTCAACATATCTACATCAAAAGAAAGAAAACCAAAATATTAGGCAAATCTTAATGAAGGCCACACCAGATTCCCTTGGTTGAAATAACACGAAATAATACACATAAGCCTCTTTTTACACTTGAATTTAGATATTTACCATTAATAAATATTGAGATATAATCATAATCTAAGATAATAAAGTCATCAACATGCTACATAAGAATATAGTACAATACTTCTACAAATACCTTAGATGCAGTGTTATCAAAGGTGGGCTTAAGCCCCAAAGCGAGGTTAAAAATGTGTTGAGCGCTTTGTCTCGCTTAATGTGCGCTTCAGTGTCATCATCAAGATTGTAAGACAAACTTTTCTCTTCCAATGAACCTCTTCTGAAGAGGCGACACTAAACAATTGATATATTACTTTATCGTAAAAAAATTTCAATTTCTTTATTCATATTATTTGTCATTCATGCTTATAATTATTACTTTTAGACTAAACAAATATATTTGTATTTTTGCTCCCTTTGCGCTTTTTTTCAAAGCCCACATTTTATTTGTCAGAAAGCCCAACAAACCTTTGAGCTTTTTTGCACTTTTTACTTTTGATAACATTGCTTAGATGTTTAAGGAATCTCAAGCATAATAATGAACTAATTACATATCACATTATAATCCAAGGCTTCCCAAATTAGCTCCAAGCTCCGTTTCTCGATCGTGCTACCATTCCAACAAGTGTGTAGCATGAGATTAGGAATAGGAACAAGAATAGTATATGAAATCCTATTTAGATTAGGAATATGAATATGAATATGAATATGAATATGAATATGAATATGAATATGAATATGAATATGAATATGAATATGAATATGAATATGAATAGGAATAGGAATAGGAACAAGAATAGTATTTAAAATCCTATTTAGATTAGGAATATGAATATGAATATGAATAGGAATAGGAATAGGAATAGGAATAGGAATAGGAATAGGAATAGGAATAGGAATAGGAATAGGAATAGGAATAGGAATAGTATATAGAATATTTTTCTCCAATATTTCTCACAACATGTGTCTACTTATTCAATTTTATATAAGTTTAAGTGTCTACTTATGCACACCCAAAGTTGGAGGGCATATATGTCAGCTGAGGTCAAGTTAAAGGGCACATTTATGGAATATGCCTTTGAATAACGTTCGATTTCAGTATTGTAATCTGGTTCTCAGTTAGTACCTCAGAAGGAAGCAACTCTAAATAGTTTTGTTTTGTGCAGACACATTTGATGCTTGAATCTGCTAAGGGTCTTGATGAGAAGGTACGTTTTCATTTCCACCGACACATCCCACTGTATCTTCAGGAACGTCCTGAATACTAGTTTCTCCTGAAGTCAGTGAGAGTTTGGTTTATCCGTTTCTGTCTTGTGAATCTCTCTACCCACAGGGCATTGATTCCCTGATCTTTGAATCTCAGATCAAGGTGCATTGGATTTAGGTTTCTCTTATTCAAGCCTTCATATATCAGAAAAGATGCTCATCTTGTGTTGCTCGAACTCTTCAAAAATAGCTTTTGAAGGGTCCAACAAGCGTGCGGCAGAATTTTTTGGAGGGTCCGAGCAACATAGTTTTCATTTACCAAACAGTATAATTCTGGTGTTGAACATTTCCTCTTTTCCGGGGTTATAGGACACACCATCACCCGTCTTGCATGCTATGCTAATGTCACAAACTGCATAAGCTTAATATAGTCAATTAGCTTCGGAAAAAAATAATAATATAGTCAATTAGCTTATTGTGGAAAAGGAGTATAAAGAGGCACAAAACATCCACTTGTCCTCGTCAGTTTCTTGATAGGCTGGTCTAAAGTGTGTTAAAGACAGTGACTATTGGACTTGATACTCTCGGCTTCTCTTCCGATGAAATATTGTTGTCTTTGCTCCAGTTAATAGGCATCCCTGGTTTCTACAGATGTATGTATTTTTATAATCAATAGTTGTCATCAGATATCGTTAATTATTGCAGGAAAAAGTGCTGCAAGAGGAAAAGAAACATCTGGAGGACAATGTAAATATTAATCTCCTCTTCAATTCTGGTAATCACGAATTCTTCGACCCTGCTTCGGCAGCTTTCTTTCTTCAGGGGCGTATGCCTTCTTTTTCTCTAGTTGTATCAAGTACTTGAAGTTTTCTTATTTTTTATTTTTAA
This sequence comes from Solanum dulcamara, assembly GCF_947179165.1. Taxonomy (NCBI): domain Eukaryota; kingdom Viridiplantae; phylum Streptophyta; class Magnoliopsida; order Solanales; family Solanaceae; genus Solanum; species Solanum dulcamara. The sequence continues at coordinate 82,399,796 of NC_077237.1, read as the reverse complement.
AGTCATGCTAGTTTTAAAACTTCAGACAAAAAAATCGGAAATTTGGAATTTGACAAGCCTAACATCAGCATAAATCAAGGTTTTCCCTCCTTTTTGAGTGAACTCTTCCGTTACGATCAACATGATCGGTAGGGGTAAACTTCCTCGTCTTCAAGGTGAAAAAATATACTTTGATTGACGGCCTTATAATCTGAGGTTAGGTGGAGTTAGAGGCCAAAGTATTGTTTGATCGAATTCATTAACTTTACTCAACTTTATATTTAATATTTATAAATTATTACTAATTCTAGAACTTAATAACCTTAAATGACTACAATCTTGAATCGATAAGATTCAAATCCTAACTCTGCTTCTGACAGAAGCAATAAAATTCAAACTTTATAAAAAGAGAGAGAGCATTGGAAATTTGCAGTTTTGAAAAGAGTAGAAATCAGTTAGTCGAACTTACAGATTATTCATGGAGAAATGTAAATGCAGCTTTTCTTCTCAAATAAATCACTAAGACTTTCCTCTAACCGCGGGTTTCCATACAAGTTAGGGGAAACCATAATACACTTGTTCAGATGTACCTATATAGTCAAAAAGTTTTGGTTTTTATACATTAAAAAAATAAGTGAAAAAAGTCAAAAATACTCCTCAATTTTTATTTATTAATTAGAATTTACCTTTATCGTTAAAATCAAGTTATTCTTATTCTTAACGTCTACAAAATTAACACATATACCCCTGATTTGGATGGAATCTCTCAAATTGACTTCAATTGTCTAATTTCAGTCAAAATTATTCGTTTAAAATAAATTTTCAACTAACCCGACACGTAACTCATTTGATTAAAATTCAAATATCTACCACCAAAATTCAAATATAATTTTCAATTCACCCCCAAAATTTGCTGGGCACCTTTATCTTTTCCCTGTTTATGTCAATGTGGGTTCTATACCCCAAAATTTTAAGATTATTTTTTTGATCTTCAGTATGACAACAACGAAAAGAATAAATCTATGAGCCCGTTTGGATGGGCTTAAAAAAGTAACTTTTATGTATGAAGTGCTTTTAGAACTTTAAAGTGCTGAAAGTTATTTTTATAAATAAGCAGTTGAGTGTTTGGATAAAAGTGCTTAAACGAGGAAAATTACGTGAATTTTAGGGTTAAAAGAATAAAAAGGGTAGTTTGGGAATTTAGTTAAAATATAAGGGATATAAAAGTAATTTTCATGGTCAAAGAAAATGACTTTAAGCACTTAGAAAAAAAAAAGTTAGGAATCCTAATTTTTCATTTTTGACTGACTTTAAGAACTTTCTGGCTTAAAGTTAGCATTAGGCAAACACGTCCAAAAGCTGAAAAGGGGCTTTAAGTTGGTTTTGACCAACTTAAAGCCAATCCAAACGGGCTCTATATCATTTGTTAGACAGCGATGGTGTATATATACCAATTATTAGACGACAATAATATATATGCAATATCTTTTAATAAAAAGTATATTTATTTTAATCACAAAATTAAAAAATATATTTACCCCTTTGCCGTAAAATATTAATCAAAATTTTAGAGTTAGTAGTTTATTTGATTTAAGCGATATAGAGGCCGTTTGGATTGACTTATAAGCTGTTTTCAGCTTTTTTTTGAATGTTTAGCTGGCTAACTTAAAGTCATTTTGTGCTTAAAATAAGTCCCAATAAGTAGTTGAGTTTATTTGGATGAATTTATTTTAAGCAGTTTATAAGTTGAAAACAGCTTATAAGTCAAAAAAAAAAAGTTGGCTTGCACCTACTTTTTTTTTTAATTTATAAGCAGTTTTCAACTTATAAGCTATTTAAAAATAAGTCAATCCAAACAGGCTAATACTCATATCGGCCCCAAATGAATAAACTAGAATGAAACAAGTGTTGGGCCTTCGGCGTACACCTTTGACCAAAACAAGAAACAACAGAAAAGACCGCGTGGCACAAGTTCAACTATTTAATATTCACATAAAAGAACTTTTATATCAGAAATAAAATACTCATAATCAAAAATTAAAGTTTAAATCTAAAATTTTCATTTTAAAAAATTATATAAAATAGTTATCACTCGATAAAGAGACTTCTGAGTAATTGACCACTATAGTATGCGCCACCTAACAACTATGTAGACAAATTAATGGAGCGACTTACACTATGCTGGTTTCTATCTCACATAATAGTTTCCTAATTTTTTTTTATAAAAAAGAAAATCAACAAATTATTAATATTAAAATTAATGTTTGGTCATGATTTCACTTGCAAAATACTAGAATTATTAATTGCAAATTAAAGTTTAATTACTAAATATTATTTAAAAATATTACAATACTTTATTATTAGAATGGAAAAGAGTTCATTCCGGTATTGTACCTGTTCGAACTAGGATAATTTTAACTTCGATTTCGTCTTTTGACACAAAATTGCTCACAATGTTAGAAAAGTGTACTAACTGACCTCCAGGTAAAATTAATATTTTTAAAATAAGGAAAAATAATAGAGGTGTTAAATAAGCGGGTTTTGAATTAAATTTAGACGAATCTAGGTTAAATTTGAACGGTCAAAATGAAAGAGAGTCAAAAAGGGGAGGCCAAGGAAGTCAAAAAGGCTGTCTCCCTTTATGACTTTTCATTTTACACCCTTTGTTGAATTGAAATGTTGGACATTTCAAACGCGTTTTGAAAACGCGTAAAATTATTTTACGCGTTTTCATTCTCTTATAAATATAGGGCCTCTTGCCCTCATTTAAATCATCCTAGAAACTGAGAGTAAAAATACAAAGAGAGTTATATACCAAGATAAATATTGTAGTCTTGAGTGTCCTCTTTAGTAGTTGTTCCTTTTACAAGAGAGAAATGTTAATTGTTGTTTTCTCCTTGTATTTGAGAACAATGTACTCCATATTTTTATAGTGAGATCCTTCTACCCCGTGTTTTTTTTCCTCTATCAGTTAGAGGGGTTTTCACGTAAAATTCTCGTGTCCAATTTATTTTCATATTATTTGTCATATCAAACTTTAGTTGTGGTGCTTTCTCCCCCCAACAGTGGTATCAGAGCCCTCGGTTATTCTGTTTGTTTTATGCAAAAGTATTATTCATGAATAGTAAATTTTTGTGAATAGTAAATTTCGGTGACGGTACAGTTTGTCACGATTGTTCGCAAAAATATTTAGAAACAATCTAGAAGGGTGTGAAACAAATAACAATGTCGAGTACAACAAAGTTTGACGTTGAAAAATTCAATGAGACTAATTTCTCAATGTGGAAAATGAAAAATAAAAGCGATATTGAGAAAAAACAATTGCTTAGCTGCAATTGAAGGCAGACCCATAGACTTTGTTGATGACAGCAAGTGGAACGACATAGACAACAACGCAGTTGCTGGTCTACACTTGACACTAGCCGATCAAGTGTTGTCTAGTATGGCGGAAAAACGGACGGCGAAGGAAATATGGGATACTCTTACAGGGTTGTATGAGGCCAAGTCTTTGCATAATAAAATCTTCTTAAAAAGAAGATTGTATACTCTTCAAATGACAGAGTCCATGTCAGTTACTGAACACATCAATACTTTGAATACTCTGTTTTCACAACTTACAACAATGGGTTGCAAAATAGAGGGGACTGAACGTGCAGAGCTTCTACTTCAAAGTCTGCCTGACTCGTATGATCAACTCATCATCAACCTGACGAACAATATAGACAGTCTAGTTTTCGATGAAATTGCAGCCGTTGTCTTGGAAGAAGAAAATCAGCGCAAAAATAAGGAAGACAAACAAGCTAGTTCGCAGCAAGATGAAATTTTGATGATGGTGAGAGGAAGACCAACGGAACGTGGCCCTAGTGGGAGTCACAATCATGGCAGATCTCAATCAAGAAGTAAGAAGAATATGAAGTGCTACAACTGTGGCAAGAAAGGGCACTTCAAGAAAGATTGTCGGTTAAAAAAAAAGAGTGAACACCCTAAGCCATCAAATGCTCAAGGGAATGTTGCATGTACCTCGGATGATGGCGATATTTTATGTAGTAAGACAATATCAAATAATAAAGGCAGAAAATGTTTCGCTGATGTCTGAATCATGGACACAGGAGCAACATGACACATGACTTCCCGGAGAGAATAGTTCCATCAATATAACCCTATCTCAGGAGGGTCTGTATTCATGGAAAACGATCATGCTTTGGATGTTATTGGTATTGGATCCATCAAAATAAAGATGTAAGATGGCACGGTTCGCACCATCCAGGAGGTACGACATGTAAAAGACTTGAAGAAGAATCTATTGTCTTTAGGACAACTAGATGATAATGAATGTTCATATAAAACTCATGGTGGAGTCATGAGAATATCCAAAGAAGCGCTTGTAGTGATGAAAGCGGAAAAACTTGCTGCAAACCTATATATGCTTAAAGGTGAAACACACCAAGAAGGAGAAGCATCAATCGCGTCAGCAAGTTCATTTGAAGAATCAATGATGATATGGCAACGTAAACTTGACCATATGTCGGAACGGGGTTTGAAGATTCTTGCTGAGCAAAAGCTTCTTCCCGGGCTCAAAAAGGTCTCACTATCTTTTTGTGAGCATTGTGTTACCAGTAAGCAAAATAGACTGAAGTTTAGCAGTTCCTTTGCTAAAAGCAAGGAAATATTAGATCTGGTCCACTCTGATGTCTGGCAAGCACCGGTGGAGTTCCTAGGAGGAGCGAAATATTTCGTGTCATTCATCGACAATTACTCCAGGAGAAGTTGGGTGTATCCAATCAAGAGAAAGACAGATGTTTTTCCAGTTTTCAAAGAATTCAAAGCGCGGGTGAAACTTGAATCTGAGAAAAAGATCAAGTATTTGAGGACAGATAATGGAGGAGAATACACCGGTAATGAATTTAATAACTTCTATAAACAAGAAGGTATTAAACGACAGTTCACGGTGGCATATACTCCACAACAAAATGGAGTAGCAGAGCAGATGAACAGAACCTTGTTGGAACGGACAAGAGCTATGTTGGCAACTGTAGGTTTGGAAAAACCATTTTGGGCAAAAGCAGTCAAAATCGCCTGTTATGTGATCAATCGGTCACCATCAACCGCAATTGATCTAAAAACGCCAATGGAGATGTGGACAAGAAAAGCAAATGATTATTCTCGCTTACATATATTCGGAAGTCCTGCTTATGTTATGTACAATACTCAAGAAAAATCGAAGTTGAATTCGAAATCCAAGGAATGCATTTTCTTAGGGTATGCTGATGGAGTCAAGGGGTATCACTTGTGGGATCCCACAACCCGCAAGGTGGTAATCAGCAGGGATGTTGTATTTGTTGAAAATAAGATACAAGCAAAAGAAGATAGCACTTCAAAAGAAAAATCAGAGACTACTATAGTTGAAGTTGAAGAAATAGAAGAAGTTCCAGTTTCTTCTGAAGCAGCACCAGAGCACGAAGAACAAGAGCAAGCTGAGATCAAAACTCCATTAGTTCGACGGTCAACTAGGGAGAGAAGAGAATCAGCTTGGCACTCAGATTATTTTATGGAGAGTAATATTGCATACTGTCTACTAACAGAAGATGGAGAGCCTTCAACTTTTCATGGGGCTATGAAAGGCCAAGAATCATCTCTATGGGTGGCAGCAATGCAAGAAGAAATTGAAGCTTTTCATAAAAATAAAACATGAGATCTTGTTCAATTACCACAAGGAAGGAAGGCCATTGGAAATAAATGAGTCTACAAGATCAAACGCAATGGTAATGATCAAGTGGAGAAGTATCGTGCAAGATTGGTGGTGAAAAGTTTCACTCAGAAAGAAGGTATAGACTTCAATGAGATATTTTCTCCGGTGGTTCGACTCACAACAATTCGAGTGGTCCTGGCGATGTGTGCTACATTTGACTTGTACTTGGAGCTGTTAGATGTCAAAACTGCATTTCTTCATGGAGAGCTTGAAGAAGAAATTTATATGCTCCAACCAGAAGGTTTTGAAGAATAGGAAAAAGAGAACTTGGTTTGTTGGTTGAACAAATCTCTATATGGTCTCAAATAGCCGCCGAGGTGTTGGTATAAGAGATTTGATTCCTTCATTATAAGCCTTGGATACAACAGACATAGTTCAGATTCTTGTGTTTATTACAAGAGATTTGGTGATGAAAATTTTGTTATTTTGCTGTTGTATGTTGATGACATGTTGGTTGCAGGCCCCAACAAAGATCGTCTCACAAATTTAAAAGCACAGTTGGCTAGGGAGTTTGAAATGAAGGACTTGGGACCAACAAACAAGATTCTAGGAATGCTTGAGACGATTCAAGATGCAAGACTGTAAGTTAATTTCTACCGCACTTCCTATTAACTTCAAGTTATCCTCAAGTATGTGTCCTAGCAATGAAGCAGAGAGGATGAAGATGTCTCGAGTACCGTATGCATCAGCAATGGAAAGTTTAATGTTCGCCATGGTATGTACAAGACCTGACATTGCACAAGCAGTGGGATTGGTTCGTCGATACATGGCTAATCCTGGTAAAGAGCATTGGAATACTGTTAAGAGGATCCTGAGATACATCAAGGGTACCTCAGATGTTACAATGTGTTATGGAGGATCTGACTTTACTGTTAAAGGTTATGTTGATTCAGATTATGCAGGTGATCTTGATAAAAGTAAGTCCACCACAAGTTATGTGTTTACTCTTGCTGGAGGAGCTGTAAGCTGGGTTTCAAAACTGCAATCTATCGTGGCTACATCTACGACGGAAGCAGAATATGTAGCAGCTACACAAGCTAGCAAAGAGGCAATATGGATGCAGATGTTACTGGAGGAGCTCGGGCTCAAACAAGAGAAGGTTGCTCTGTTTTGTGACAGTCAGAGCGCTTTGCATCTTGCAAAGAATCCAGCATTTCATTCAAGGACAAAGCACATATGAGTTCAGTATCACTTCGTTCGTGAGAAGGTGGAAGAAGGCAGTGTGGATATTCAGAAAATTCACACTAATGACAACCTAGCAGATATGTTTACGAAGCCGATCAACAGTAACAAGTTCATATGGTGTCGATCTTCTATTGGCCTAGCAGAAACGTAACATTGCAGTAATTGGGTAGAAAGGATGGTGTGAAGACTTAATTGATTCTCAATTAAATCTTCAAGTGGGAGAATGAAAAAGAGTCAAAAAGGGGAGGCTAGTTCATAGTCTCGTTATTCTTCTCTATTCATAGGTGTAGTAGTGCATTACGATCTCTTGCGCTTTGACTTCTGATTTCTGTTATTTCTGTTATTATTTATTACTTTCTATGCTTTGATTACTCAATTTTACCTGTGACGCTTTCATTATTTATTTAATCGTTATTTGTTATTAGTATTTATTTATTTGTATTTATTTGTTATCTATTCGTTATTTGTTTGTTGTTTTTCTCATAAAACTTTTAATTTTCTATTCTTATCTAACATTTTTTATGCATTTATGCTTTTACTGAGCCGAGGGTCTCCAGGAAACAGCCGTCCTACCTTGGTAGGAGTAAGATCTGCGTACATTCTACCTTCCCCAGACCCCATGTTGTGGGATTTCACTGGGTTGTTGTTGTTGAATTGAAATGTTGGACATTTCAAATGCGTTTTGAAAACGCGTAAAATAATTTTACGCGTTTTCATTCTCTTATAAATAGAGGGCCTCTTGCCCTCATTTAAATCATCCTAGAAACTGAGAGTAAAAATATAAAAAAAAGTTATATACCAAGATAAATATTGTAGTCTTGAGTGTCCTCTTTAGTAGTTGTTCCTTTTACAAGAGAGAAGTGTTAATTGTCGTTTTCTCCTTGTATTTGAGAACAGTGTACTCCATATTTTTATAGTGAGATCCTTCTACCCCGTGGTTTTTTTCCTCTATCAGTTAGAGGGGTTTTCACGTAAAATTCTCGTGTCCAATTTATTTTCATATTATTTGTCATATCAAACTTTAGTTGTGGTGCTTCTCTCCCCAACACAAAACCATTTGAGTTCATTAATTCGGTTATAGGTTATTTGAGCTGGGTCAAATCAACTTTTAGATGGGTTGAATTAGATGGATCAAAATAGACTAAAATAAAGGAGTCATTAACCTGCCCAAACTTGAATGAAATAGATATTTCATATATATTTTTATGGAATAATTTTGTCACTTCTAAAGATTTTTAATTAATTTTGATCTTGAACTATTTGAAATAAGACTATGTTCTTCATTGAGTGTTTATCCTTAGTCAGTTTTGATGAATTATAGTTAATTTACTGTCAGTTTTGATTAATTATAGTTAATTTAGTTTCATCTTAAATAGAACGAAGCCTATTGGTTGCTACATATAATTTATATTTAGACTTAACAGTTTTAGCTCATATTTATATTTAATTCACATTTTAATGAGTTGAATCACTGCTCATAAAAATATAAATAAAATATGAGTAACATATTTTACCATAAAACCAACTCAAAATTCTTCAAAAACATAATCGTTTTTTATATTGCTTATAAATTTATATATCTAAATTGAAATAATTGGTTGGTTCGAAATCATCATTTATAAAATGCAATAAATCAACCATAAGAAATTTAAAATTGATCCAAAAGAATTTAAATATTGAATCCTCATTTATACCAATCGACAACAAAAAACATAAGAAACGTCAAAAGATTACCCAAATAATGATTAAGATCTACTTTAATGCAAATCAACATAATTAAAGCATAAAATTTATCCAAATCTAATTTTTTGACACTGAATACAATTTTTCGTGTAAAGATTCTTAAAAACTATAACAAATAATAGCTCTAAGTGTCTGATTTTAAAATTTATTAAAAGTTACATTGAATCCACAAAATTTAAATTCTAAATTTGTCTAATACATATAAGGCTCCTTTGTGTTTGTTGCTTGCGATTATACAAGATATTTTCTTATATTAAAAAATCATCCCTGAAAGATAGTTATGCTAAGTACGTGATTAAGAATAATTGATGAAGTAGGAGTAACTTGAAGTAGAAGTTGAGGACAGAATGGTCATTACCTTTGTTAGATATTTTGGTAGAAATTGTTAGGAATTTGTTATATATGTGTAGTTAGTTAGTTAGACATTTTTAGTTGTTAACTGCCTGCTGTATAGAGTAGGATATATACTATGTAGTGGATGTACAAAAAAATCAATTCATTCTCTTCTCAAGTAAAATACAATCTAGTTTCTCCATTGTAGATTAGTTCTCTTTCGATGGTTATCAATGGAGTTTGAGAGTTGTTTACATAAAGTTTTTTATCATGGTATCAGAGCAATAACCATAATTGTGAGTTGAATTGATCGATCCAAAGAGGAGGACGATTGCAGAGGAACGGTTAGTGAGTTTGCTAGCTCGACACAGTAATGGCAATGACGAAGATCAATCACACACGCACTCTTCATCCATCCTTTAGATACAACATGAGGTCCGATAATTCCCATTCAATTGACAGGATCTGAGAACTATTCACTTTGGAGTAGGTCTATGCGAATTCAATTACTTGGCAAGAACAAGTTGGAAATCGTAGATGGAACCTGAAAGAAAGAGGATTTTACCGCAGATCTCACTCATCGGTGGAATAAGTGTGATGCTGTTGTGATAGGATGGATACTAGGATCAGTAACAAAAGAGTTACACACATGAATTGTTTATGCAGAAAGTGCAAAATTGATTTGGGATGATCTGAAGGAGAGATTTGATAAAGTGAATGCCTCACAAGTTTATCAATTGCATAAAGAAGTTGCAACATTAGTTCAAGGAATTGATAGTATCTCGATGTATTTCTCGAAGCTAAGGAATTTTTGGGCTGAGTTTGACAGCATGATACCACCCCCATGCGACTTTACTAAATCGAAGGAGTTTGTGCAGTACATGCAGGGTATGAATGTGATGCAATTTCTCATGGAACTAAATGAGAACTAGGAACAAGCGCGAAGTCAGATTCTAATGACAAGTCCTACTCCGAACATCAATAAGGCCTATTCAATGTTGATCGAGAGAGAGAGCCACAGATCCATAGCTAACTTATCCAATTCAGGAGAATGACTTGAATTAAGGGCTATGATGGCTGGAAAGGGAGGTAACAACTATCACAAACCACAGAAGAACTGGAATTTGCAATGTGATTATTATAAACTCATAGGTCACACTATGAACGTATGCTACAGTCTGGTTGGATATCCACCTGCTGCACCTAATATACATAATGCTCATGCTGAGAACACTAATGCACATATGTACAAAGGAAATACTGCATATAATGTTGTTCAGGCTGAAAATATTAATCCAAATGTGTATGCAGGAAATTTTAAGGTAGGATGCTCATCTGGAGATGAAAACTTTCAAAGAGCACCACATCTTACAGACGAACAACATGGCAGGATCGTAGATATGCTAGACAATGGAGGAAAACAAGAGAACATAGCTAATATGGCAGGTATTGATTTCCAAAACTTGTCTACTGTAGAACAAGTCAAATGGATAATAGATACAGGGGCAACAAATCATATGGTTGCTAGTTTAGATACATTATTAGATATAGAAGAGGTCAAGACAAATCATGATAGAAAGGTGCACTTGCCAAATGGTGGAGTAACAATGGTATCCCATATAGGAAAGTGTAAGATAAGTGTAAGATCACAGACACAGGAGTAATTAACAATGTTCTGTTTATTCCTGACTTCAAGTACAATCTCCTATCAGTCTAAAAAATTATTACAGAGTTTAAATGCTTTGTCTTTTTTATCCCAGTTTCTGCTTGTTCCAGGACCTTGCCACTGGGATTTTGAAGAGGATTGGTAAAGAGACTGATGGTTTGTATCTACTAGTTTCACGACCACTTAAAGGAAACTGTTTCAGTGATGCATCTGTGGCAAGAGCTTATATTGCAGAGAAGACAAAAGATGATATTCTACTATGGCATAGGAGATTAGCTCATACTTTTAGTAATTCTATGAAGAATTTGTTTGGTTATAATCTAGATAATTGTAAATCAATTATAGTTGATTGTCAGGTATGTCCTTTAGCCAAGCATACAAGACAACCTTTCCCTATTAGCACTAGTTCATCCAATAAGATTTTTGAGCTACTGCATCTTGATGTTTGAGGACCCTATCCTATAGCAATATTTGATGGCAATAAATTCTTTTTAACTGTGATAGATGACTTCTCTCATATTACTTGGATTTTTTTGCTGAAGTTTTAAGAGTGATGTCTTTTTAATCCTCGAATCATTTTTTAGAATGATACAGACTCAGTTTAATGTTGTTGTACAAGTGATCAGATCTGATAATAGATGAGAGTTTCTGAACTCTAACATGCAAGATCTACTCTAAGAATTGGGTAGAATTTATTAGAGAACTTGTGTTTACACTCCTCATCAAAATGGTGTAGCTGAGAGGAAGCACAGACATTTGCTTGAACTAGCTAAAGCTTTAAGGTTCCAAGGTGGTATTCCTTTGAAGTTTTGGGGTCACTGCATCTTGACTGCAACTTATGTGATTAACAAGTTACCATATGTAGTTCTTAAAGGGAAATCTCCTTTTGAGTTGTTCTTTGGGAGAAAGCCAAAACTTGATCACATTAGAACTCTTCGTTGTCTGAGTTATGCTAGTGTATTGGCAAAAGTGGATAAATTTGCACCTAGAGCAGTTCCCTCTGTGCTCATGGGATATTCAAGTGTTACCAAGGGCTATATTTTGTATAAATTAGTAAATGAAAGATTCTTTGTTAATAGAGATATGCTTTTCATAGAACATGTGTTTCCATTTCAAATTGCTTCAGGCTTTACTCTCTCTGTTGCTAAGTTCTCTGGCTCCTCAGATCTTAGCTTTTCTGATCCATTTACAACTATGGATGAAGATGTTGATCACTCTTCTCCTTGTTCATTCACACCTGATTTTCCTTCTAATCCTGACTTAAATAATCCTTCTACCACTATAGAATCTTTTCTTATAGTTCTTTCTCCTTCTGAATCTTCACAACCTGCTCCAACCACCTCTGATGGTCCTATGATCACTCATGAATCTGTTCCGCTAAGAAGGTCTCAAAGGGTATCTAAGGAGCCTATGTGGTATGTTGATTATGTCACCGAAAAGGCTTCTGCTCATGTTTTGTATCCCATCAGTGCTTATCTGTCTTATGAGACACTTTTTCCTGCCCACCAAGCTTATCTTGGTGCTCTATCTACTGTTCAGGAGTCCAAATCTTACCAGGAAACTATTCAAGATAATAGATAGATAGATGCCATGAATTCTAAATTGCAAGCCCTACAAGATAATCACACTTTGGAGTTGATTCAACTTCCTCCTGGAAAGACTGCTATTGGGTGTAGATGGTTCTATAAAGTGAAATTACAGGCTACTGGAGAGGTTGAAAGGTTCAAGGGTAGGTTGGATGTCTATAATGCTTTTCTACAGGGTGATTTATATGATGAGGTTTATATGCAGCTTCCTCAAGGTTTACCAAGTCAGGAAGGCACTGTTTGCAGACTTGTTAAATCCTTTTATGGGTTAAAGCAAGCTAGCAGGTAGTGGAATCTTAAATTGTCTGAAGCATTGACGCATTCAAGCTTTATTCAAAGCCGCCTAGACCATTTCCTGTTTATAAAGAGACAAAGGATTGCTACTATTATTATATTGATATATGTGTATGACATGTTAGTGACAGGAAGTAATCTAGCTGTCATTGAAGAGACCAAAGCTTCCTTGCATCAAGCTTTAAAGATCAAGGACTTAAGGACACTGAAGTTCTTCCTTGGAATTGAGTTTAGCAGATCTTCCAAGGGAATACTTGTGAACCAGAGAAAATATGCACTTGAAATCATTTCATACTTGGGAATAAGCAATGTGAAACCTTCTTGGACAACTTTGGAGGCAAACACAAAGTTGACAACACAGAAACTAGATGAATTAACAAAGGAAACAGATGATGAGACATTGAAGGATAAAACATAGTATCAAAGGTTGATTGGAAAGATGTTATATTTGACACTATCAAGACCTGGTATTGCCTTCTCAGTACAAACACTTAGTCAATTTTTACAACAGCCTAAGAGGTCTCATTGGAATGCAGCAATTAGAGTCATAAAGTACATTAAGAGAGAACCAGTTTTAGGCATTTTGCTAAGTAGCAGAATCTCCAACACTTTGACAGTATTTTTTGATGCAGATTGGGCATCATGCCCAAATACAAAAAGATCAGTTTCAGGATTCTTAATCAAGCATGAAGACTCATTAGTCTCTTGAAAATCAAAGAAACAAAATGTGGTATCTAGAAGTTCAACAGAGGCTGAGTATAGGAGCATGGCTAATGCAGTGTCTGAAGTAGTATGGTTAACTGAACTATTGAGAGAGCTGAATGAGAAAGTGACTACACCAGTGATTGTGTATAGTGATAGTAAAGCTTCACTTCAGATTGCGGCTAATCCTGTTTTTCACGAAAGAACTAAACATATTGAAATAAATTGTCATTTCATTAGGGAGAAAATCCAAGAAAGGCTGATCAAGACAATTCATGTGAGTTCCAAATGTGTTGACTAAAAGGTTGCCACGACCACAAATGAATTTATAGTTAGTAAGCTTGGCATGCTGAACATTTTCATACCTACCAACTTAAGGGGGAGTGATGAAGTAGGAGTAACTTGAAGCAGAAGCTGAGGATAGAATGGTCATTACTTTTTGTCAGATATTTTGGTAGAAGTTGTTAGGAATTTGTTATACATGTGTAGTTAGTTAGTTAGACATTTTTAGTTGTTAACTGCAAGCTGTATAGAGTTGGATATATACTATGTAGTGGATGTACATGAAAATCAATTCATTCTCTTCTCAAGTAAAATACAATTCAGTTTCTCCATTGTAGCTTAATTCTCTTTCAATGGTTATCAATGGAGTTTGAAAGTTGTTTACATACAGTTTTTTTATCAATAATTATCTCCAAAAAAAACTATCATTTATACGTTGTAAATACAATGTGTGTGTATGTGTTGCATCTTATGTATCACAATGTATATAAACTATTATATATTGTTATGATATAAGAAGACTAGAATAAGAAGTTAGAAGCAGGGATAGTTTAGTCTTTTTACCATCTATCAGTTAGATTTAACTAACTAACAATTAGTTAGAAAGAAAAGTTAGTTTAGAGACTAATCACTGCTATATATACATAGCAGTGATCACTGTATTCAGTTAGGACATTTTAGCCTAATGCAATAAAGTCAGCTGCTCTCTCTCTCTTCTTTTTTGATTTCTTTCTTTTTCTCTGAAATACTGATTCTTCAGATACGAATATGGTATTAGAGCCTTCATCACAGTGACTATTGTGAGAAGTTGCTCTTATTTGAGTCAAAGATTCATCCAATTTCGAGCTTGTTCTGTAGATCTAAGCTCCATTGAAGCTAAAATCTGCAATCAACAGTTATTTCCGCAACAAAATTTCAAAGAAGTTTGAAGAAATGGCAGGTGAAGCCACAACACCAGATCCAGCTCAAAATCTCAATCAGAGTCACTTCAATGTTCAACGAGTTGGTATACCTGTTTCTGCGAGCTCTGCGAGTAGCAATGGGCAAGGTATTGACTATGATCATCCTCTATTACTTATCCCTATAGATGTGAGTGGAATTAGCATTATATCATTTCAGTTGCATGGTGTGGAAAACTACACCTTATGGAATCGATCAATCAAACTAGCTCTATTAGGAAGAAATAAGTTAGGGTTAGTGGATGGACCATGCAGGAAGAAAATGTATAGTGAAGAACTGTGGGGCCAATGGAAAAGAGTGAATGCTATTGTGTTGTCATGGTTAATGAATTCAGTTTCGAAGAGCCTACTTAGTGGAGTTGCATTTGCTTCAAGTGCTTTGAATGTGTGGACTGATCTGCAAGAGAGATTTGATAGAGTTGATGGATCAAGAACTTATAGTTTACACAAAGAAATTGCCACTTTACAGCAGGGTACTGCTTTTCTCAGTATATTATACTGAAAGCCTTGTGGGATGAGTTTGAAGTTTTAGTGCCCTCGCCCTGTTGCAACTGTGTGAAATCCAGAGGATTTGTAGCTCACATGAATAGACAAAAGTTGTATCAATTTCTAATGGCATTAAATGACTCATACCATCAGGCTAGGAGTCAGATTCTCATGATAGATCCACTATCAACTATCAATCAAGCATATGCTATAATAGTAGGAGATGAGAGCCAAAAATCTGTTGTTACATGCATCAATAACTTGGGACTACATTCATCCAGCTTAGATTCAGCTGCTATGTACTCTAAAGTTGGTAGTAGTTCAGGTGCCAGTAACAGATTCAAGAAAAATACACTCTTAATCTGTGATTTTTGTAAGTGTAGAGGTCATACCAAAGAGTTTTCCTACAAGGTTGTTGGGTATCCACCAGACTTCAAGTCCAAGAGAAAGGTACAAAGTGCAAACACTGGCTTGTCTAGTCAACCTCAGCAATTAGTTCGGGCTAATTTTTCTTATGGCTTGAACACAAATGTAATTGATGAATCAGTATGGGGTAGGAATATCACAGCACAACACACTACAGACAAAGTTCCAGCTGAAGCTTCTACTTCCAATAAGACTATAAGTCAAGCTGAGAAAGATGTCAAACAATTACTGTCACGCCCCGGGAGGGTATCCTAGACGTAACCGGCACCCGAAGGCCATTTCTGACCTACGAGCGAACCACCTGGTCCAGTCACACATTCATTCAATCACATTCTCTTAGCGGAAACTCAATTAATGAAATACTATTCGCAATATGAGGGCCGAAGGCCAAGTATTTATCAACTCAACAACAAATATAATAAGACTCCTCGAATTAACCGTTCAACCTCCTCACACTCCAGTCTATGAAGCCTCTATCCAAGTCTAAAAGGTGCCAATGACAAGTCCATGGCTACCATCAATCAAAATAAAGGAAATGACAACAAAACTGTACAAAAAGGCTCAACATCCTCCGGAAACTAGGAGGACTCACCAGCTAGCTAAGAGTGTATGTGGATCTTCAACGGAGCGCCGGTTGATGATCTCTAGTACCTGTCTCTGCATCATGAAACGATACAGGCCAAATGGCGTCAGTACATGGAATATACGAGTATGTAAAATGGCCGAATACAACGAATATCAAGGAAAAATTAATCAACTCAGAAGTTCAACTCAAGAGGAATAACAACTCAATCAAATGTCCTAAGTCTAAACAAGAATATGATTTAGACGGGACCAATCACATACAATTCAACTCAATCTGACTCAGAGTACTATCAAGACCTATTTGGGAGTTTCTCTTAACCGACAACCATCACTTATGAGCCAGTGAAAGTACAACAAACCGACGTTGTTGCCGCGTCCGTTCATACTTTGCCAGGGTATGAACGAATCAACCAATCATGGATCCAATCCAACCAAGTCCTATGATGTCAGGACAAATCTCTCGGGGAAGCATCCGACTTTAACGGTTCAATCCCTCATACGTTTGGCAACATAGGTATTGGGTTCGAGTATGGACTATACTCTTGCCCAATTCGGTGCTCGATACTCCTCCCAAGACTCAATGCTCATAAAACTCCATCCAATCAACTCAATCAAATCATATCGACAAGTCTCATTAGAACCTTGTCAACTCATCAACTCTATCACAATCAATCTCTTCCAATCATACTATTCGATCAATCTCAATCACATCTCCAAAAGAAATTTAAATGCACATATATAGCATCATCTAGATATAATCAATCATTTCTTTCATCCATTTGAGAAATCTTTGAGGCTTATCACAATTTCAAGACTTTAAATTGACATTTCATATTGAGCAACATTTTCAAGAAAATAACATCCTTTATCTTAATCTACATAGTTAAGAAGATCAATAAAACATATTTCACAACTCATTTCTTCATCAACTCATACTCACATAAGGGCTCATTTTTGGAACCTCTTAGCTTAACAACATTGACACATATAGAATCAAATAAATAGGGAACAAAACTCATTCAACCATAAACCATACCAAGGAACTCCATTTTCTTATGAACATCTAACCCCAAGAAAGAGTAGGGCACATGGGTGGACTTAACCCATGTTTTGGATAGCCTTACATACCTTAGTGAAGACTTGAAGAAACCTTGTTGTTGGGTCTTCAATGGAGGACTCAAATCTTGAAGCTCCTAGAACTCTTCTTTGTTGGAAATGGAGAAGAAGAAGAAAAGAGAGAGAGAAGCTCCTAGGGCTTTTAGAGAGAGAGTGAGGGCTGAAGAAATGGTCCAAAAATATTCAAGGCTTGTGTATATATAATTTGGGACAATTCCCAAATTACCCTCCTCCAAAATTCTGAAAAATAGGCCATAACGCCCTTGGCGCGATAGTGGCGCGTCGCGCCCTTACAGCGCCAAGGCCAGTTACGCCTAAAAACCTGCACAACTTTTAGTGGAGCGCCGCGCCAGAGCCCAAACTACTGAGGCATGTTTCTGGCGCGATAGTGACACGTCGCGCCCTTATAGCGCCAAGGCCAAAGTTTCTCGATTCTGGAAATCTGGCCTGAAAAACCCTACACAACTTTTAGTGGCGCGTCGCGCCAAGGACCAAACTACTGAGACATGTTTCTGGCGCGATAGTGGCGCGTCGCGCCCTTACAGCGCCAAGGCCATTTCCCCAACAGTTGTAACCCAGGCCAAAATGAAATTCCTGCCGCGCTAGTTCGTCTTAGGAGCGTCATATCTTTCGACTCCGAACTCCAAAATTCGCATTCTTGGTGGCGTTGGAAAGAAGACTCGACGACCTTTGATTTAATAGATCGTGGGCCACCCAGATCGTCATCTATCACAAGATAGGGTCGTTAGAAGTCAACCCCTTAAGCGGACTCCTCCTCAAACTTGGTCACGACGAATCTTTGGGTTAAATTTGGTCCTAGGGGTCCTCCTTAAACTCGTCTTACTCACGCGAAGGCTCCACAATACTCGAGTTCGACCCTACCCGAACACAAGAAGGGTCCGAATCTTAGGGAAATTTTTTTTGGGGGTGTTACATTATCTCCCCCTTAGGATCATTCATCCTCGAATGACGAGAAATCAAGAATAGACTCGGGGTGCAAATCACAATCAAAACTCAGTCATTCAATCAATCAAATTCTCAGTTAATTATTAATCAGGACTCAAAATGCACAAATGAATTCAATGTCAAGGAAATGGACATTACCTTCGACATCCTCCTCGGTAGGCACGAATAGATGTGGATACTTAGATTTCATGGCTTCCTCCACTTCCCATGTGGCTTCCTCAACAAGTTGATTCCTCCACAGGACTTTGACTGAGGCGACCTCTTTGTTCCTCAATTTGCGAATTTGGCGATCAAGAATTTGGACCGGAACTTCTTCATAGGATAAGCTATCCTTAATTCCAACGCTATCAATAGGGACTACCAACGAGGGATCGCCCAAACACTTTTTCAACATCGAAACGTGGAACACCGGATGAATAAAAGCTAGCTCTGAGGGTAACTCCAACTCATAAGCAACACTCCCAATCCGCCTCAAAATTTGGTACGGACCGATATATCGAGGACTAAGCTTCCCCTTCTTTCCGAACCTCATGACGCCCTTTATGGGTGACACTTTCAAGTATACCCAATCACCCACCTCAAACTCTAAGTCTCTCCTTCGCACATTAGTGTAAGATTTTTGGCGGCTTTGGGCTGTCTTGAGCCTCTCTCAAATGACCCGCACCTTTTCCATGGCCTGATGAACAAAATCAGGCCCGATCAACTCGGCTTCACCAACTTCAAACCACCCAATGGGCGATCTACACCTCCTCCCATACAAGGCTTCATAATGAGCCATTTGAATGCTTGCATGATAGCTATTGTTATATGCAAACTCTATGAGAGGCAAGTGATCATCCTAATTTCCCTTGAAGTTAAGAACACATGCCCTCAACATATCTTCCAATGTCTGAATGGTGCGCTCCGCTTGGCCATCTGTCTGGGGATGGAAGGCTGTGCTCAAGCTCACCTTCGAACCCAGTCCCCTTCTAAAAGGATTTCCAAAATTGGGAAGTGAATTGAGCTCCTCTGTCTGAGATGATAGACAAGGGAACCCCATGCAGTCTGACGATCTCCCAAACGTACAACCTTGCATAATCTTCTGCGGTGTCAGTAGTCTTAACCGCCAAGAAGTGAGCCGATTTCGTCATTCTATCCACAATCACCCAAATGGAATCGTGTTGCTTTTGAGACCTCGGTAGACTTGTAATAAAGTCCATGTTGATCATTTCCCACTTCCATTTCGGAATTACTATATTTTGAGCTAGACCACATGGCCTTTGATGCTCAACCTTCACTTGTTGGCAATTCGGGCACTTGGAAACAAATTCCGCAATATCCCTCTTCATCCCACTCCACCAATAGATTTCTCTCAAATCATGATACATTTTCGTGGAGCCTGGATGAATGAAGTACCTGGAACTATGCGCTTCAGCCATAATCCTTTCTCGAACGTCATCGACATCCGGCACACACAATCTATTTTGGTACCTCAACACACCATCTCCCCCTTGGGTAAAAACCACTACCTCTTGTTTGTGAACAACTCCCTTCAATTGCAGAAGGACGGGATCTTGGTCTTGCTTCTCCTTTACCTCTGCCACAAGTGAGGACGTAGACCCATCCTGAACAGTAACTCCGCCTTCATTGTTCTCTTCCAGATGAACTCTTAATTAGGCTAATCTGTGTACCTCCTTCGCCAATTCTCTCCTTCATTCCTCCACGTGGGCAGTGCTACCTATAGACAACCTGCTAAGAGCATCAACAACAACATTAGCTTTACCTGGATGGTAGAGGATGCTCATATAATAGTCCTTGAGTAGCTCAAGCCATCTCCTTTGCCTCAGGTTGAGTTCCTTCTGGCTAAAGACGTATTGCAAGCTCTTGTGGTCGGTAAATACATCAATATGCACTCCATACAGGTAGTGGCGCCAGATTTTAAGCGCAAACACCACAACTGCCAACTCAAGGTCATGAGTTGGGTAATTCCTCTCATGAACGTTAAGCTGTCTTGAAGCATAGGCTATCACCTTCCCCCTTTGCATCAACACACAACCCAAACCAATTCTGGATGCATCACAATAGATCACAAAACCCTCTGTACCATCGGGCAAGGTTAGAACAGGGGCAGTGGTTAGCTTAGTCTTCAATTTCTGGAAACTCTACTCACAAGCCTCGGACCATTGAAACTTAGCCTTCTTTTGAGTCAGCTTAGTCAATGGTGATGATATGGATGAGAATCCCTCTACAAACCTTCGATAATAGCCAGCCAAACCCAAGAAGCTCCTTATCTCTGTCGGGGATGTGGGTTTGGGCCAACTCTTCACTGCCTCAATTCTCTGAGCATCAACCTGAATACCATCTCCAGATATAATGTGGCCTAGGAAGGCCACTGATGCAAGCCAAAATTCACATTTGGAGAACTTTGCATACAATATCTGGTCTCTCAAAGTTTGCAAGACGACTCTAAGATGATGGGCATGCTCCTCCTCATTCTTGGAGTAAACCAGAATATCATCTATGAATACAATCACAAACATATCAAGATATGGTTTGAATACTCGGTTCATGAGATCCATAAAAGCCGCGGGGGCATTTGTCAATCCAAAGGACATGACCAAAAATTCGAAGTGGCTATAACGAGTCCGAAAAGCGGTCTTCGGAATATCACAATCCCTCACCTTCAACTGATGGTAGCCGGATCTCAGGTCTATCTTTGAAAAACAAGTGGCACCCTGAAGTTGGTCGAATACGTCATCTATTTTGGGGAGAGGGTACTTATTCTTTATGGTGATCTTGTTCAGCTGTCTGTAGTCAATACACATTCTAAGGGACCCATCTTTCTTTCGGACAAATAGGACCGGAGCTCCCTATGGCGAGACACTTGGCCTAATAAATCCCTTATCTAACAAGTCTTTCAACTGCTCCTTCAACTCTTTCAACTCGGCTGGGGCCATTCTATAAGGAGGAATTGAGATAGGCTGAGTATTAGGAAGAACATCAATCCCAAAGTCAATCTCCCTATCCGAAGGGACTCCAGGCAGATCTTCAGGAAAGGCATCCAGAAACTCGTTGACAATCGGATCCGACTCAAGGGGTGGAGACTCAATATTGTCATCCTTCACTCGAACAAAATGATAAATGCACCCCTTTGAGATTAGCTTCCTGGCCATAAGGTATGAAATAAACTTACCCTTAGGCGCAACAAGACTACCCTTCCATTCTATGACAGCCTCATTTGGGAATTTGAACGTGACAATCTGAGTTTTACAATCAATAGAGGCATAATAGACATAGAGCCAGTCCATGCCAAGGATCACGTCAAAAGCAACCATGTCCAACTCAACTAGGTTGGCCAAGGTATCCCTGTGGTAAATGGACACAGTGCAATCTCTATAGACTTTCTCAGCTAAGACAGAATCACCGACAGGGGTGGCCACACTAAAAGGCTCAAGAAGACGTTCAGGAATTTTATTGAATTTACTAGCCACATAAGGAGTCACAAAAGATAGGGTGGCACCCGGATCCATCAATACATAACAATCAAAAGAAGAGACTCGAATCATACCCGTCACGACATTTGAAGAGTCCTCCTAATCTTGGCGACTACCCATGGCATATAGGCGGTTTGTACCTCCACTCGTACCTGAAGTAGTGCCCCTCTGATTACCCCTAGCTGGCAGGGCGGTGGTGGAGAACTGGGCTCTGTTCCCCCATGCTTGACACTCCTTCTGAAAATGGTCTATTTGGCCGCATTTATAACAACCAACCCTTCCCGCTCTGCATTCTCCCAAGTGGAGCCTACCACACTTGCTGCATGGTGGCTTCCCCCTCGTACCTTGTCTTACACTGGCCTGGAATTGAGAACCCTGGGGTCTGAAATTCTGGCGATTCTGTCCCTGCCGATCATACCTGTTTTGCGGCATAGGTGCGCTGGCGGTAGATGAGGCATAATTGGGAGGCCTCTTCCGGAAGAAGGACCTGTTGCCCTTATTTTGCCTCTGTTCATTCTCATGCCCAGCTGATCTTGCCTTCTTGCTCAGATGTTCCTCTCTGTCCTTTCTTTTCTCATCCTCCACCTGTTGGGCGTACACTATTAACCTTGAAATATCCATATTGGAGATTAACAATGCCGCTTTGCACTCCTTCTTCACATGTCTTCCCAAACCGGAGACAAACTTCCTCATCTTCGACCTCACATCTGGGGTCATTTCTGGAGCATACCTGGATAGTTGGATGAACTTCAGGCCGTACTCCTTAACAGTCATACCCTCTTGCTTCAGATTTACAAATTCCTCCACTTTCGCTTCCCTCAATTCTCGAGGAAAGAAGTGGTCAAGAAAGGCTCCCTCAAATTCATTCCACCTAGCACGTTCGGCATCCTCGCCCCTACCTTGTTTTCATTGGTTATACCAAATGTTTTCCACATCTTTGAGTTGATAAGACACCAATTCAACCCCCTCAATTTCCGTAGCATGCATAGCTTTCAGAATTTTCCACATCTCATCAATAAAATTTTGGGGATCTTCATCAACCTTAGAACCCGTGAATGCCGGCGGATTCATCCTCAGAAAGTCTCTAATTCTAGTGGCAGCAGATGGCTCTTGGGAACTAGAGCTAAGAGTGGGCAAGCTCTGATTACCGTTTCGGGCAGCCATTAACTGCGTGAGCATTAAAATTGCCCCTCGGAATTCTGCCTCTGATGTGGGTGCAGGTGGAGTAGCAGGCATTTGAGGTGCCTCCGCATACGTCACAGGTCGGCCTCTAGCCCTTGCTGGACGTACCTCTGCTTGGGGCATCTCGGCGTTATCAACATTTCTCTAGCTAGCAGTACGTTTAGGAGGCATTATCTGTAACGTACAAATGCACGAATTAGAAGGAGTTTTATAGAGTTTTAACTCTATCACACGAAGTTAGAGTATGAAAGAAGTGAAACAATTTCTAATGTCCTATGGCCTCCTGCTTATAAGTGTGGTGCACAACACACTCATTAGCAAGACTCTACTAGACACGACTTCATAGACTCCCTAGGACACTTGAACTCTGTGCTCTGATACCATATTTGTCACGCCCCGAGAGGGTACCCTAGACATAACCGGCACCCGAAGGCCATTTCTGACCTCCGAGCGAACCACCTGGTCCAGTCACACATTCATTCAATCACATTCTGTTAGCGGAAACTCAATTAATAAAATACTATTCGCAATATGAGGGCCGAAGGCCAAGTATTTATCAACTCAACAACAAATATAATAAGACTCTTCGAATTAACCGTTCAACCTCCTCACACTCTAGTCTATGAAGCCTTTATCCAAGTCTAAAAGGTGCCAATGACAAGTCCATGACTACCATCAATCAAAATAAAGGAAATGACAACAAAACTGTACAAAAAGGCTCAACATCCTCCAGAAACTAGGAGGACTCACCAGCTAGCTAAGAGTGTATGTGAATCTTCAATGGAGCGCCGGTTGATGATCTCTAGTACCTGTCTCTGCATCATGAAATGATACAGGCCAAATGGCGTCAGTACATGGAATATACGAGTATGTAAAATGGCCGAATACAACGAATATCAAGGAAGAATTAATCAACTCAGAAGTTCAACTCAAGAGGAATAACAACTCAATCAAATGTCCTAAGTCTAAACAAGAATATGATTTAGACGGGACCAATCACATACAATTCAACTCAATCTGACTCAGAGTACTATCAAGACCTATTTGGGAGTTTCTCTTAACCGACAACCATCACTTATGAGCCAGTGAAAGTACAACAAACCGACGTTGTTGCCGCGTCCGTTCATACTTTGCCAGGGTATGAACGAATCAACCAATCATGGATCCAATCCAACCAAGTCCTATGATGTCAGGACAAATCTCTCGGGGAAGCATCCGATTTTAACGGTTCAATCCCCCCTACGTTTGGCAACATAGGTATTGGGTTCGAGTATGGACTATACTCTTGCCCAATTCGGTGCTCGATACTCCTCCCAAGACTCAATGCTCATAAAACTCCATCCAATCAAATCATATCGACAAGTCTCATTAGAACCTTGTCAACTCATCAACTCTATCACAATCAATCTCTTCCAATCATACTATTCGATCAATCTCAATCACATCTCCAAAAGAAATTTAAATGCACATATATAGCATCATCTAGATATAATCAATCATTTCTTTCATCCATTTGAGAAATCTTTGAGGCTTATCACAATTTCAAGACTTTAAATTGACATTTCATATTGAGCAACATTTTCAAGAAAATAACATCCTTTATCATAATCTACATAGTTAAGAAGATAAATAAAACATATTTCACAACTCATTTCTTCATCAACTCATACTCACATAAGGGCTCATTTTTGGAACCTCTTAGCTTAACAACATTGACACATATAGAATCAAATAAATAGGGAACAAAACTCATTCAACCATAAACCATACCAAGGAACTCCATTTTCTTATGAACATCTAACCCCAAGAAAGAGTAGGGCACATGGGTGGACTTAACCCATGTTTTGGATAGCCTTACATACCTTAGTGAAGACTTGAAGAAACCTTGTTGTTGGGTCTTCAATGGAGGACTCAAATCTTGAAGCTCCTAGAACTCTTCTTTGTTTGGAAAAGTGGTCAAAGTCCTAAGATCTGATAATGGTATAAAATTTGTTAACTCAGTATGTGATAATATGTTTAAAGAACTGGTATTATACATCAAAGATCTTGTCCTTACACTCCTTAACAAAATGATGTTGTTGAGAGTAAACATAGACATCTGCTAGAAGTAACAAGAGCCTTAAGGTTTCAAGCTAAAATACCTAAAAGGTTTTGGGTTCACTTTGTCCTAGCTGCAACTTATCTCATTAACAAACTTTCTAGTAGTGTGATTGAGCTTAAAACTCCTTATAAAAGACTATATGGTGTACAACCAGTGTTATCTCATTTGAGAACAATTGGATGTCTAGCCCTTGCAAAGAATCTCACTGAACATGATAAACTAATGCCCAGATCAAAGTCAGCTGTTCACATGGGATACTCTGAAGTACATAAAAGGGTATATTTTATTTGATTTGCACAATAACTCCTTCTTTATCAGTAGAGACGTTATCTTTAGGGAAGATATATTTCCATTTGCCAAGGATGACACTTCTGCTCAACAGCAGATATTTGTAGATAACCTGTAAGGGTTAGGTGAGACTGATCAAGAGTTTCATCAAATGGATCCAGTGATATTCACAGGTACTGATCAATCTGTCATATCAGAGGGGGTAGATGCATGTATTGATACAAGTTGTGAGCAAGTCTGTGTGGAGCAATCGAAGATACAGATACAGCTACCTACTGATGCAGGTGGTTTTGAGGTATCACATACAGAAGTTCCAACTGTCACAAGAAGATCTACAAGATCTAAACAACCTCCTCTATGGCTGAAAGATTTTTTTTCCTTAAATGTAAAGCAAGATGTTCAATATCCCTTGTCCAACTATGTGAGCTATTCTCATCTCTCACCCACTTATTAGTGCTTTATTGCTGCTACCTCAACTGTGACAGAACCTACCAGCTATGCAGAAGCAATCAAGGATCCAAGATGGGTTGAAGCTATGCAAACAGAGATCCAGTCTTTAGAAAGCAATCATACCTGGGAGATCACTTCATTACCTGTAGGGAAGAAGCCTATTGGTTGCAGATGGATCTATAAAGTTAAATACAAATCCACAGGAGAAATAGAGAGATTTAAAGCAAGATTAGTTGCAAAGGGCTATAGTCAGCAGAAAGAAATTGATTATAAAGAGACCTTCTCTCCAGTTGTGAAGATGGTTACAGTGAGGTCTATTCTCTCTATTGCAGCTTCTAGAAAATGGCATATTCATCAAATGGATGTCTTCAATGTCTTTCTACATGGAGACCTAGAGGATGAAATCTATATGCACCTTCCTCAAGGGTTTGTCAATCAAGGGAAGAAGGTGTGTAGATTGACAAAGTCTCTATATGGACTTAAGCAAGCTCCAAGATAATAGAATCACAAACTTATTGAAGCTCTCATTTCTCTTAAGTTTAAACAAAGTCAATATGATTACTCCTTATTCATCAACAAATCAGCAGAAGGAATTGTAATTGTACTTGTGTATGTAGATGATATGTTAATAACTGGCAGCAGCCTGAAGTTGATAGAAGAAACAAAAAAGGCTTTACAAAAGGCCTTCAAGATGAAAGACTTAGGGGAGCTCAAATATTTTCTGGGAATTGAATTTACAAGATCCACAGAAGGGATACTTATGCATCAGAGGAAGTATACTCTTGAACTTATAGCAGGGGTAGAAATGACAGCAGCTAAGCCAGCAGAAACATCAATAGATGTCAGCATCAAACTAACATCAAGGAAGTATGATGACCATGTGAACAAGAAGCAAGAAGAGTCACATGACCCTCTGATAGACCAAGCAACATATCAAAAACTCATAGGTAAATTATTGTATCTCAATATGATAAGAACAGATATATCCTTCAGTACTCAGACATTAAGTCAGTTCCTAAATCAGCCAAAGAAATCTCACATGGATGCTGCACTAAGAGTAGTCAGGTACTTAAAGAGGCAACCTGGAGAAGGTATACTACTGTCCAGCCACTCAAACAATCAGGTCACTGCATTTTGTGATGCAGATTGGGATGCTTGTCCACTCACCAGAAAGTCAGTCATAGGCTACATGATCAAGATTAGAAAGTCTTTGATATCATGGAAAGCCAAGAAGCAGACCATAGTATCAAGGAGTTCAGCTGAAGCTGAATACAGAAGCATGGCTTCTATGTGTCAGAGCTAGTATGGCTGCTTGGAATGTTGAAAGAAGTGGAGGCTGAAGTTGAGTTGCCAATGCAAATGTATAGTGATAGCAAAGCTGCAATTCAGATTGCAGCAAATCCAGTATACCACGAAAGAACAAAACATATAGAAATAGATTGTCACTTCATTAGAGAAAGGTTGCAACAAGGCTTGATCAAAGTAAACTACCTACCAACTCAAGAACAACTTGCAGATATATTAACCAAAGGACTGTCTAGAGTTCAACATGAACATCTTCTATCCAAGCTAGGAGTTTTGAATATCTTTGCACCTCCTAGCTTGAAAGGGAGTGTTGTGATATAAGAAGACTAGAATAAGAAGTTAGAAGCAGGGGTAGTTTAGTCTTTTTTACCATCTATCAGTTAGAACTAACTAAGTAACAATTAGTTAGAAAGCAAAGTTAGTTTAGAGACAAATCACTGCTATATATACATAGCAGTGATCACTGTATTCAGTTAGGGCATTTTAGCCCAATGCAATAAAGTCAGCTGCTTTCTCTCTCTTCTTCTTCGATTTCTTCCTTTTTCTCTGAAATATTGATTCTTCAGATACGAACATATATCATATTATATACTTGAAAAAATATATAATGAAGAAATGAAAAGAATTCTACGGTAGTTTGGAGGAAAAAGGTTTAAAAAAATTTGAAAGAAATTTAACTTTGCTAAAATTCAATACAAACATATGTTGGTTAATCTAAGTGTAAGTAATTAATTATAAGACTCTATGTAAGGTGTAAACTGTATGGTCAGATAATGAAGTTGTAATACACCTTTACATATTGATAACTTAAATTAAACAACATTTATTAAGAATAACAATAAATAATATTTATACTTAGGTGAAACTTTTCTTAGGTGAATCTTTTTGAAATATATACTACTATAGCATTATGTTCCAGTATTTATATTAATGTATAATATTGACACCGCCTGACACATCTTATGTTTTCAAATCACTTTATCATAAATTAGCGTAGAGACATTACCTAATTATGAACAGACACTTAATTACTTGTAAAAATACCTCATAAGTTTTAACTAATATTTTTTAATTAGTCTTTTTATTTATTAAACTCAACTTAAAACATGTGACACATATGTGTTACGTACATAACTCTCTGTCATTCGTTGTACTCCATCCCCACCATTCCTCTCCATTTTCTAATTGGTTATTTGGAAGTATGTTAATTCAATCTTTTTCTTTTTTCATTGGATCAAAGAATAATGAGATAATAACCAAAAACATATATTAACTATTATTATTATTTTGCTAATTTCACATATTAATTATTAGTTGTTTCTCTTTTTTAATTAAATTAACATCATTTATGTATTAGTTGAGTAGATAGTGTACAAAAAGAAAATAGCTAACAATTGGCCTAGTGCACTTTAAGGTATGTTTTTACCATGAGTTATTTTCTATTCTTTTATCATTATTTATATATTAAAACATAACTAATTAAATAGATGACGTAGAAATATAACTACGTAGTAATTTTGTGTTTTACGTGTATTGTGTCACGTAGGACATATGTGTCTATTTATTCAAGTTTTGGATAGTTAAAGTGCCTATTTGTGCACTATGGAAATTAGAGGTCATATTTAAAATTTGAAGCCAAGTTTAGGGGTCAATTTATGTATTATGCCTTTTTAAAACCATAGACTCAAGAAAAGTACACTACTAATGGATCGTTTGGTAAAATGTATAAGAATAATATAAACTACAGTGTGTTAATAATGCTTGCGTTAGTTATGCTGAAATTTTTCTTATGCAGTGTTTAATTTGATATTTTAGAAATAACAGAAATTAAATAATTTTTTTTTAAAAAAGTATTTGCTTAAAAAAATACCCTCCATAAAAATAATAAAAAGGATGTAAAAAAGATTTTGAGGAACGATTATATCTTTAACTATACTAATAATTGTATTAAAACTCATTGCATTACTAATACATAAAAATTCATGATATTAATAATATATATCTCAATATATAATATAATATAAATATTAATTAGTTATTCATAAACTGAAAAAGTCTATCAAATAAAATATTAATAATATAAAAAGCTAATACATACATTATTTTTTCCGATACCCTCTACCAACTACCGCTAATGGATAATGATTCTAATATAGGAAAGTACTACTGTGTTCTTCCGTAGTCACAATTCCCAGCCAATCAGCATTAAATTGTCCGAGTTCAACATCAACACTAGCTAGCGTCAGCCCATCAGCTCTTTATATTTTGCCACGTCTAAGCCAACGTGTCAAATAATAGTCCACCTCTGTTTGAGTTGAAACAAAAATTTACCGAGAAGTAAAAACAGAGAAAGTACCTTGGGTTGTGGTGCAGGTTTCATCTTACTAAGAGGTGGTGAATTCGAGCCTGTAATAAGGAGATCTTTCACTTTCGTGCAATGCGCTATTTAAATTTAATTTGAGTTCCAATATTAGAAAAATTGAAAAAATAAAAAACAGAGAAAGCATGAAAAGATGGACGAAGGGACCCATGTGTGGAGAGCGCATACGAGTAAAACTACAAAAATGAAATTTTTTGGGTATGTAGAAACTAATTGTGGATTAGGGCTTTTCTTGATCTAAAAAAATGGGGCGAAGGAAGTTGGAAATAAAGCGAATCTCCGAGAAGAGTAGTAGGCAAGTGGCGTTCTGTAAACGCAGAAAAGGTTTAGTAAAGAAAGCAAATGAACTCTCAATTCTTTGCGATGTGGATGTTGCTGTTGTTATCATCTCCAATCGTGGCAGGCTCCATGAATTCTCCAGCAATAACAGGTTTTTTTTTTTCCCTAGATGATTATCGCGGATCTTTATTTTGATAGGTGTTGTGCTATGTGCTTTCTAACGGTGCAATTTTTGGTGTTGATCTTATTGATATGCATAAGAGAGTTCACCTTTTTGCATGTGATATGCAAGATGTCAACATAATACCATTGGGAAAATAATGAGATAGTGCCTAAAAGAGTTTGAGAATTATAAGCAAAAAATTGAATGAATTTTATTCAATGAACTGTTGACTTTTCCTGACTTTCACATTTTAACTATTAGTTACGTTATTTCCTTTTTCTATTTGTACCATCACATTATGCATTAAAACACACTTTAACTATCAGTTGTTAACACCGTCATTCAAGTAGGAAATAGCAACAACTAATAGGTGATGTGTTTTTAATACATAGATGGTGGAGATAGTTCAAGTATAGGAACAAGGAACAGTTGATAGTTGGAGTGTGAAACTTGAGAAAAATAGATAGTTTAGATGTGTTTTTGATCATTTTCTCAAATAATGAGATAGAATTTCAATCGATATTATTGAAAAAAAAGATCTTTTACCTCAATTAAAATGTCTTATGGTAATAGGAGTAATTGGTAGATAGGCTTAGCCTAAAGAATTTGAGAATATAACTAAGCAAAATTTGAATGAATTTTGTTCAATGATATCTATCACCTAAATATCAAGAGAGTGCAACTAACTCTCCTAAACTTATGTAACTAACATAACCTAATCTTTATATATAAGATTAGAAAATAATTCAAATAATGAGACAAACTAAATCTAATCATAACAATTGAGCAACAACCAAATAAAAATTGATAAACATGAGTTTATCCTAATAAAGCCAACCATCCAAGAGAATTATAAGAAAACACCTAATATATAAAGATGTAAGACAGGAATCATTGTAAAAATGTACACAGATTAAATTCGAGCGATCAATATTTTCTTACCTTGTGAAAGGGTTTCTCAACTGTCAAAATCTAATAATCTCCTCCCAAAGACGTCTCTCTCTCTCTCTCTCACCCCCCATATATATAAATCCCTAATTATTATTTTAAGAAAAAATGAAATTTTCCAAACTAAGTTCTCATCTCTTTGCTAGACTAGCACACCACGTTGGCTCGATAAAATTTTCCCAATGCATCGGGCTGAATTGATAATTTTAGGAAGCTTCAATTTATGTGGCTCAATGTTTGCATTAGTTTCAGCTACTCACAACGTTCTACATTAGTTTTAGCTACTCGCAACGTTTTTTCAGCATCCCAGCATGCCTCACTTGCTCAATAAACTTCCTCGGTGTGTCAAGTTGGATCGTTAATTCTAGTCCACTTTAAGTTTTGTGCCTCATATTCCTACATTGGTTTTCCAAGCAACTCCTCGGTGCTTCCCTAACATTGCTAAGGGCACAACC
Source organism: Solanum dulcamara (assembly GCF_947179165.1). Classification (NCBI taxonomy): domain Eukaryota; kingdom Viridiplantae; phylum Streptophyta; class Magnoliopsida; order Solanales; family Solanaceae; genus Solanum; species Solanum dulcamara. Next base: position 82,368,715 of record NC_077237.1, on the reverse strand, counting down.
AAAGCAACCAAAGCCAATGCAATTAATGTACTAGACTTGAATTTCTACCCAAAAGCTAGACATTTGCATGGATCCCTGTCACGACCTGAAATATGGGTGTGATGACACTTATCCTTTCCCACCGGACAAGTCAGCCTAACCTACTAGATGCAGAAATAAAAGCGGAAACAGTTTAAAATAAGCAATTTAAATGTCAAAAGCAGAAATCTTAATCATTACAAAATTCCCTACAGTCTGGTTGTCACATGTACAAGCCTTCTAATACAAGATACTGAAATAAAATACAAGTCTCAACCTTTGTATCTCAAATGGAACAAAGTAAAAGATAAGGAGAAATAGGAAAGATGGACGACATCAACAGCTACATCTCGAATCACCTCAGAAAGCCTCGGATGAAAGATGAGAGAACTGGGTCACTGTCCAGGCTCAGAACCTACACAAGTTTACATAGCAATGGTGAGTACCACCGGCACGGTACCCAGCAAGCGAACGATTAAGACTAAGCTACTAAGACACACGTACTCTTGTCATATCATCCAACCCCAGACTACAACTTACATAAACATCAGCCCAATCTAATAATTCTAACAGTACAGTACAAGTATATGTATAAGTCCCGACAAAGTGCTACTCAAGTATCAAATAGGATCTCATCAGTCAATAATACAAATCAAGGGGATGTCAGGGGTAAAACAGTCCAAAATGGCAAAAGATGTATGATGCAATTAAATGTAATGCAATGTCACATATAGTGATGCATGTCTGTCCTAAATGATACACTTTCACTGACTAGCAGGTCGAAACCCATGGGGGCCACACATGGACCATGTATCCACCAGAGCCATTTCCCTTCGGCATAATTCATCTCTCATCGGAACCATTTCCCTTCGACACAAATCATTTCTCACCGAAACAATTTCCCTTTGGCATAATCCTCAAATCAAATTCCATCTCAAAATATCGGAGCTAATGCAAATAGGTAATGTCTATGTAAAATACAATGATGGAATGAAAATATCAACAATTCACAACTCATATCACAACAACATATTCAAGTATTCACAATAAGTTAAGTATCAACTCATATCTAACACAACATGTTAAATCATCTCATTTGCCATCCATTACCCCCTTATTCATTATCAAGTCCGTTTGAACATCAAATAATCTCAACTAATCCTTAAAATCACTTCCCATTACTTCCAAACATGTAAAACACGAATACATGATCATACAAGCTTAAACATAGGTTTAGAAATTCACTTGCCTCGATTTCAATCTCGAACTACTTCGAAATCTGAACTTTACCCTTACGCCAACGTTTCGAATCAAGATAATCTATTCAAATAAGCAATTTCAATAAGAATACGAGTCTAACGATACTCAATTCGACATTTTGAACACACGACCCAAAACTAACCAAAACAGCCTAAAATACCCGATTTCGAAAATGAAAGAAAAATATGGAATTTTTTACATGAAAACGATCCTTGAAGTATTTGGAAACTATTAGTGAAAACAAAATTGAATTTGGACATAAAATGAGTTCACAATCCTCAATTAACCAAAACTTACATGTTCTTGAAAAAACCCAAATTTTCTCAATTGAAATCCCCAAATTCAAGCTAAAATCAGTAAATAATTGATGGGGAGATGAAATCATGATAAAAGGACTTACCCAACCAATATCCCTCAAGAATTGTCCCTCCCGAGTTCCCCAAGGTCCAACAATGGAGAAAATGAGGTCTAATTTACGATTTGGGACTAAACACTGTTCAGGTATATTTTACCCTTCGCGATCACGATGAACAATTCCTCGCAATCGCGGAGGGTCAATGGGTCAACTCACTTAATCGACCCTCGTGATCGCGACAGAGTCCACGCGATCGCGACTCACAAGGGAACAAAGCCTCGCGATCGCGGGAAAAGGGATCGCGGTCGCGATGCACTCGGTTGGTGCACCAAATATCAGCAATTCCTTTAAGTTTCAAATCCTGGAATATATCCTCGGGATTCATTCGGAATCCCGAGCACACAAACTTTATATGCTACAATAATAATCTCGACGTTTGGGACTCAATGAAACCATCAGAATTTGAATTCAAGATCTCCTTGATTTGAAACTCAAAAAGTTGCAACCAAACTAACTTAGGCCTCCAAAATGCCTAAACGGGCTCGAAACCTCTAAAAAATTCAACCAACACATCTTTTAGACCAAAAACCACCCCATAAATCCAATGAAGTTATTTCGACCATCGAAACTCAAAAAGTTGACCAAAATCAAACATTAGCCTAAAATTCATCAAATTCTCAACTCAAGACCTCAATTCTTTGTTACCAACCCAATTCTGATTTTGTAAACTCTCCTAGACCAATATTTTCATTCCATAGCGCTGCTGGAATCGACGAAATTTTATTTCGAGACTCGTAGCTTCGGTTGACCTAAAATAATAGTTATAAACACTTAAAGCTTATGAAAGCTCAAAATTTTTAAAAACTCAACTTTTTCATAGAATTTACTCCAACCAACACTTGATACTAATCAGAAATGACACAGGAAAACTAGAGGGAGGGGCAAAATGGTCATTTTGCAAAAATTTTCAAAAATGACCTTCAGGGTCATTAGAATCCCCCCCCCCAATCCTAATCTCTAGCTTGGTCGTTGATATGGAAAAATTATTCAAAATGGCTCTTTAAATTTTTAAACATATCTTGAAGTCTCTTCAACATACAACAATCTATGAATACTTTTGATTTTAGCAAGTCAACGATCTTCTTGATCTTCTGAAATCGTATCATTCTTTTTCTCATGAAAAAGATTCATCCTCAAGCCCAACATATCTACATCAAAAGAAAAAATAACAAAAATGTTAGGCAAATCATAATGAAGGCCATACTAAATTACCTTGGTTGAAGTAACATGAAATAATATACATAAGCCTTTTTTTACACTTGAATTTAGTTAGTTACTAATCTTGGGCACATTTACGTGCCCAATAACAATTAAAACCCATAAATTAATGCTAGATTTGAAAACAAATTCCTAAAAGTTGAGTTCATATTGTGCATATTTCGTATTGCTGTAACTAAATAGCATGATTAGAAACTGTCAGGTCTAATTTAGTACAAATGGACATTAGAAGCATGATTTGATGAAAATTGGAACTCAAGGGAGAAATAAAATCACAAGGCGACAAAAGTACACTACAACAAAATAAATCGACATTGCGGAATAAAGACCTACAATTTTTATTCCAAAACATGAAATGTATTAGCCAAAACAGTGTAGTCCACGCCAGGTCCGCGACGCGGACCTGTCTATGAAGAATCAACAACGAAGAAATTAAATTATTTCACAAGGCAGTGTGGTCCGCAACAAATCTGCGTCGCGGACCTTGGAAATGTGTTGATCAAAAATTAAAGCGTGAAATTATTTGGCGAGGCAGTGTGGTCTGAGACAAGTCCGCGTCGCGGACCTTGGACATGGGTAAGCTAAATTCATCCCAAAAGCTGGAAAATGAAATGTTGTATTGGAATGACCCAAGTCCGCGTCACGTACTTCAGTGCGCTTGCTTTACCAACGCATTTTCTAGCACTATAATTGGAACTTTTGCATATTCTAAAGGCAGCATTGCATATTGTCGGAGGAGAGCTGCAGAAGACGAAGGAAACCCTAATTTTGTTGATATTTTCTCTTTTATTTTCATCTTGAATTCAAGTTAATGTTACAAATGATTCATGTAAGTATGTCACAAACTATGAGTGGCTAAATTCCCTTGTTCTTGGGTTGTAACAATAAGATGAAGGTTTAAATCTTGCTTGCTTTGGTTGAAAATGGGTTTTTACATATGATTACTCTTATATTATTGTTTTCTATTGTTTTAATGCTTGATCACCATTAGAACAAATTTGTTGTCCACCCGAAACTCGGAAGACGGAAAGGTGATAGAACACTAGAATATAAGGAGCATGATTGTCCTAAAATAGCCTAGAATAATTTGTGTATGGAATGGATGTGACACATATCTATACACCATGTTTGGTTAATAAACAAGATGATAGTTATAATGCATTTTTGTTGGTTCATGCTTATCCCCGCTCAACGATGTAGTTAAGCTGTCAACAAGAGTAGGCAATTAGAGCTTGGAAGATCGTAATTGTAAAATCAACCCTGTAAATTAGTAATCGAAAGAACCATTGGAGGCCAAAGTAAAGGATATAAACTGGAAATCTAAGAAGGCTACAACCCAAGAACTCTTCTTTAAATTAATAAATTTTATCAAATACCCACTAAATCAAGTTCTCACATTGTTTTTGAAATAATTATTTTGTAGATATCAGTTACTATCAATAAATTTTGAGATATAATCATTATCTAAGATAATAAAGCCATCAACATAAGAATATAGTACAATACTTCTACAAATACCTTAGATGCAGGGCGCGCTTAACCCCCAAAGCGAGTATCAAAACATGTCGAGTACTTCGCTTAATGTGCACTTCAGTGTCGTCATCAAGGTTTTAAGACATACTATTTCCAGTTTTCCTTTCCAATGAGCCTTTTCTGAAGATTATTGTATTTCTTTTTAAATTTCTTTGTACATATATTTGTCATCATGCTTATAATTATTAGTTTTGGATTAAACAACAACATATACAGTGAAATTCCACTAAGTGGGGTTAGGGAGAATAGAGTGTACGCAGACCTTACCACTACCTCAAGAAGGTAGAGAGGCTGTTTTCGAAAGTCCTTCGGCTCAAATGCATCAAACCCAAGTAAAAGAAGAAAAAGAAATAATGAAGAAAAAGAAACAATGAAGAAAACATAGCCGTTAATAAGAAAGACAATGTAAAGTCTACAAGAAAGAAACAATAACAACAACAAAATAGTGTGATAATCGAAACACAATACACAACATAAGGCAAGACAACATTTCACCCCTACTAACTTTCTATCCTAATACACGTCCTCCACTCCTTTCTATCTAGAGTCATGTCTTCGATAATATGAAGTTGCGTCAAATCCTATTTAAGCGCCAAATCCTCAATATTTTTCTGGCCTACCTTTACCCCTCCGGGTACCCCCTACAACCAGCCTCTGGCACCTCCTCACTGCGGCGTCAACGCACCTCCTTTGCACATACTAAAACCATCGTAACCTCTCTTCCTTCATTTTGTCTGCCACAGAGGACACTACTACCTTTCCCTTGATATCCTCATTACTAATCTTGTCACTCCTAGTATGTCCACACATCCATCTCAACATTCTAATCTCCGCTACATGTATTTTTTGAAAATGTGAGTTCTTGACTAGCCAGAACTCTACCCTAGACAACAAGGACAGTTTAACCACCACTCTGTAAAACTTTCCTTTAAGTTTGGGTGGTACCTTCTTATCACCCAAGACTCAAGAGCCAAACCTCCATTTCATCCATGCCGCCCCAGGCCAATGCGATGGGTGACATCATTGTTGATGTCCTATTACCCTAGAGTACGGACCCAAGATACTTGAAACTTTCTATCTTGGGAATAGGTTGTGTGGCAAGACTCATTTCCTCATCCGCTTCATCTAACACAACACCGAATTCGAACTCCAAGTACTCTATTTTGGTCTGCTCAATTTGAAGCCTTTGGACTCCAGAGTCTATCTCCAAACCTCCAACCTAGCATTAACTCTGTATCATGTCTCATCAATCAATACTATGTCATCAGAAAATAACATACACCAAGGAACTTCTTCCTGAATAGACCGCTTCGACTCATCCATCGCCAAGGAAAATAGGAAAAGGCTAAGAACTGATCTCTGATGTAGTCCCATTCTAATTGGAAAGTGCTACATGTCCTTTATTGCATTAATATATATACCATCGAGACACCTATAACTTTCAAACACTTCTAGAGAACATCCCTCAAACTTTTACCATAAGCCTTTTCAAGGTTAATGAACACCATATGAAGACCCCTCTTCCTTTCCATATACTTCTCTATCAGTCTCTGCATAAGATGGATGGCTTCAGAATTTGAACGTCTTGGCATAAATCCAAATTGATTCTCAGAAATGGACACCTCTTTCCTCACCTTCATCTCCACCACACTTTCCCAAACTTTCATAGTGTGACTTAGCAATTTGATACCCTATAATTATTACAATTTTGGATATTACCCTTGTTTTTGTACAATGGAACCAGTGTACTCCACCTCCATTTGTCGGACATTTTTGTCGTCTTAAGAATAACATTAAACAACTTAGTCAACCACTCCACACTTGCCGTGTCTGTGTTTCTCCAAAATTCCATCAGAATCTTATCGGCACTCTTCCCCTTCTCATACTGCTAATAACACGTCTAACCTCCTCAACCCTAACACACCTACAATACCCAAAGTCCCAAAGTCTATCAGAGTGTGCCAATTCACCTAACACAATGTCTCTGTCCCTTTCTTCGTTTAAGAGTTTGTGGAAGTATGCTTGCAATCGTTGCTTAATAAAGGTCTCTTCCACCAACACCTTGCTTTCCTCATTCTTAATGCACTTCACTTGATTCAAATCACGAGCCTTTCTCTCTCTAAAAAGCCCAACATACCTAAGAGTTTTTTTGCACTCTTTTGCTTTTGATAACACTGCTTAAATTTTCTAGGAATCTTAAGCATTATAATGAACCAATTACACATCGCATTATAATCCAAGTTTTCCCAAATCAGCTCCAAGCTCTGTTTTCCAATCTTGCTACCGTTCCAACAAGTGTGTAGCATGAGATGAAATCCTCCTAGGGTTCATTGAATGCTTTCCAATTCATAAAAGGTAATTCAAGTGCCTATAACTTCTTTCTTTGGCTACGAGTGAATCGTGTTGTAGATGTATTAGTGTAGGTTAGGGGTTATAACCCTCCCCTTCTTAGAAAAAATTCTTCATCATTACAACAAAATGAGACAAAATCACTAGCATTGGCCATGTCATGCTCTAGAGAGTCGTTAGGAAGATCTATCTTATAAGCATTATCATTAATATGCTAGAGAACTTAGAATGCGGCCTTCTCTTATTCGTAGAAGCTTGTTTTTCCTTCTTTGTTGGAAACCTTTCTCCTAACTGAATCCAAAATCCAATCCTCTAGTTAAAAAATGACCCCTTTTTTGTTTTTCTTGGTATTCATTTTCTCAAGTTGTCTTCTAGCAAGTTACGAAAATGAGAATGTTGCGATGGATTGGGGGGGGGGGATAATAGGAGAGATAGAATTAGAAATGAGAATATTTGGGATAAGGTGGGAGTACCTTCGCTGGAGGACAAGATGGAAGAAGTGAGACTGAGATGGTTCGGACATGTGAAGAGGAGATGCATGGATGCCCCAGTGTGGAGGTATGAGGTTGACTATAAATTGTTTCAGGAGGTAGAGAGAATAAGTATTTTAGGGAGATGATTAGACAAGAAATGACACAGTTTTAGCTTATCGAAAACATGACTTTAGATAGGAAGGTGTGGAGGACACAATTAGGATGAAAGGTTAGTAGAATGTAGGGTCTTGTCTTGCTGGCCGTTCATATTAGTAGTCGTAGTATTGCACCTGTAGATTCTTGTCATTTAATTTATGTTACTAGCTGTTGTTTCTTATACCTCGATTTTTGTATTTCTTTGTAGTTTCCGTTCTAAATATCTTGTTTGTGAGCTTCTCTCCTTACAGTCAAGTGACTTTCACTCAAATATGAGAAAGTAGTCACCAGAAAGATATCACAGTTCTACACAAATGAGATATGAGAAAGTAGTCACCGAAAAGATGCACGATGTTACACAAATTGGATATGAGAAAGTAGTCACCGAAAAGATGACACAGTACTATACAAATCAAATATGAGAAAGTAGTCACTGGAAAGAAGCGTGGTGCTACTTTCTTTGTCTCGGATGCTTCTCAAATTAGTCCTTCTCAGCAGACTATTTTTCATGCATATAGTATTGCCCCAACTTTTGCTAACATAATCATTGGCCAGATAGGTGGCTATATGAGTTATACCACCCGCCGACTACTAAAGCTTTTTATTCTCTACCAAGATCCTAGAGGCTCTAATACCATGTGAGAAATATAGGAGAAAATTATTATTGAATTGTGTTTCTACATTATTATATTGAGATCCTATTTGTAGACGCTACAGTAGAATCCTTTTCCAACTGGGCCACTACATTACTATTCTTTTCCAAATAGGATTCTATATACTATTCTTATTTCTATTCTTAAGTAGAATTGTATATATTATTCTTGTTCGTATTCCTATTCTAATCGTTGCCTTTTCTCAAACTTGTCTATAATATAGGGTATACTTTTAGGAAACCTAGTTTTGGATCCTCCCCCGCCAACCTATACCTTATTAATTAAAAGAGGCCTTCCCTTTTGTTATCGACGCAGAAGGTATTTTCGATGGTTTAGTGCCTAATGCCCAAAGAGATTGAACATCATTAAATATGTTCAGTTTCGGGTGCACTCTTAAGTTTAAACATATACAAGTTGATCTGCTCCCCATAATATCTCCTTATACTTGCACACCAACAACCATATCTGATAATATTGTTTCCAGTCTGACAGGAATACTTCAACGATATGAAAGCCACGTCGAAGCAGAAAAAGAGATCTCTGCAGAAATACAGGTTGCAGAGGTATTTGATTAGTTGACTGCTGTCAATTTATATTCTAGTGAATTAGAATCCTCTCTTGATACATGAAATAAGTGCAGTGTGTGTCCATATATTTAAGTTATCAATTAATTTGGTTACTCTTTGCCTCCGGCCCTCCGGGTGATGTTAAGTAACTTTGAACTTGCATCCTTAAAAAAAAGGGAGCAGCCTTTAACTGATCAATATTTAGACTGAACTATTCCGGATGAACTTTGAATTACATTTAAGTCCTGCATTTTTAATAGGTACGAAGATACTAAGAGTGTGTTTGGATGGACTTATAACTTATGACCCATAAGCATAAACCATAAGTTAGGAATCTTAACCTATGATTTTTGGCCTATTTTTGACTTGAAAATAAGTGTTTAAAAGCTATTTTGGCTTAAAAGCACTTAAAATAAGCCAATCCAAACATGCTCTAAACTAGCGTTTGGCCATTAGATTTAATTGGAACTTGAAGAAAATGATTTTTTAAAGTTTGTTGAAAAATAGTTTTGGAGTTTTAAGTTGTGTTTGGACATGCATTTTACTTGATTTTTTTTTTGAAGATACACTTTTTGGGGAAAAAGTTGGAAGTCTTGTGAGTGAAAGTGAAATTTCACCAAAAACTGCTCTAAACTAGTTTTTGGAACTTGAAAATAATTTTAAGATTTTCAAAAACTGTCCGAATTTCATGAAACAAACAATGTTTTCAATTGTTTTTTTGTTGGAAAATCTACTCCCAAAATCTATGGTCAAACGAAAACTATATATACACTAATACACATTAGCTTTGGTGTGCCATCTCCCGGACTGGAAGGTTCAAATTATAATAATGCTTACTCTTCATTATAGTGCATGTGCATCAAAGTCATGTTGCTGTTCAACCAAAGTGGTACCTATCAAAAAACTAATAATCTTGTTGTTACTTGAGTAAAATGAGTTATGCCAGACATGCATAGTATTTCATCAAATCCTGGAAGCATGCTCTGACTAGTTGTTCATTCATATAGCTAATACGGTTGATTACTAACTTATCACTGATTCATTGCGTATGTTGCAATGTATCCACAATATTATTTGTGTGTTATCTTGGACAATCATTGTTACATTTTTTGTGCTGAAAGTTTTCCAATCATTTTGAGGTGGAAATAGCACTCTAAATACTCAGGGTTCACAACAATGGGAGAACTGCTACAAACAACAGAAAGGTACTGATCTTATTCTTCACTTTTGTTTCTTAAAGCTTATACCATTGATTCTCTGTCTCAATTTGACAGGCAACTCGAGGAAACTAATGATGATGGTCTCACTGTGACTGACCTTATCCATTTGGAGGATGAACTTCAAACTGCTCTAATACAAGTCAGATCTAGAAAGGTCTCTCTGCTTTCCGCTGTACCTCGCCCTATTGATTTTGAATCATTTGGAACTCTGGAAAGCTGTCACAACGTCATGTGTTTTCCAGACTTGACAACCCTTAGCTAGAGTACCTCAATGTTCTAAAACATACCTATCTTGTAACACTATATGTTCTAATGCTTTGTTTTTCATGATTTAGTTTCTAATCCAAATAGTAAGAAACCATAATTGTTATTGAATTCCTCCAGCTTGGGCTTATGGGGTTCATCCGAACCCCTTGGTGAAGAAAATTACACTATTTATACATGATTAAAATTATTTTATATGTATATATAGTAGATGTTGAACCCCCTCTACGGATAGTTCATGTGTCTACTTCTTCATATTTTGAACCCCCTTACTAAAAGTCACATCAGTATTATAATCTGGTTCTCAGTTAGTACCTCAGAATGAAGCAAATCTAAGTAGTTTTGTTTTGTGCAGACACATTTGATGCTTGAATCTGCTAAGGATCTTCATGAGAAGGTACGTTTTCATTTCCACTGCATCTTCACGAACATCCTGAATACCAGTTTCTCCTGAAGTCATGAGTTGGTTCATCCGTCTGTGTCCTGTGAATCTCTCGACCAACAGTGCATTGATTCGTTGAACTTTAGACTCTCAGATCAAGGTGCATTGGATTAGGTTTCTTATTCAAACCTTCATATATCCTATGTTGCTCAATTTCTTCAAAAATAGCTTTTGAAGGATCCTTCAAAAGCTATGCATTTTCGAGGATCCGACAAGAGTGCGGCAGAAACTTTTGGAGGGTCCGAGCAACATAGTTTTCATTTACTAAACTGTACAATTCTGGTGTTGAGCATTTCCTCTTTTCCTTGGTTATAGACACAATCCTTGGTTTCAAGTGAGGATTAGTCAGTAGTGCTTGCATGCTATGCTAATGTCACAAGTTGCATAAGCTTAATATAGTCAATTAGCTTATTGTGGAAAAGGAGTATAAAGAGGCACAAAACATCCACTTGTCCTCGTCAGTTTCTTGATAGGCTGGTCTAAAGTATGTTAAGACTTAATTAACTATTGGACTTAATACTCTCGGCTTCTCTTCCGATCAAAAACTGTTGTCTTTGCTCCATCGATGGACAGAGTAAATAGGCTTCCCTGATTTCTACAGATCTATGTATCTTTGTAATCAATAGTTCTCATCAGATATCTTTAAATTATTGCAGGGAAAAGTGCTGCAAGAGGAAAAGAAACATCTGGAGGACAATGTAAATATTAATCTCCTCTTCAATTCTGGTAATCACGAATTAGACTTGTTTCATGTGTTTTTAACTAGCAATATGCATATTATGCCAATACAGATAGCTACTATGAAGAAAAACAGACAAGTATATGAGATGTCTGCGGATTTCGCTGACCTGCTAGCACAGAGAGTGACTCTCAACCTCTTCTAGTGATTGTCAAATACCCCCATTGCAGAGGAATAACCTGAAATATTAGCAAAACTCAACATGTCTCCAGAAATAACTATTACTGTGCACTGTTCCCCTATGTAGGTGTGTTCAATCACTTTGTTGGGAACATTTAGATATCTTCTAAGTGATGCTGGTCTTAAAGTTCAAATAAAAATATCCGAAATTTGGGTTTGACAATCTCTTCTAGTGATTGTCAAATACCCTCATTGTACAGGAATAACCTGAAAAATTAGCAAAACTCAACAGGTCTCCCGGAAATAACTATTACTGTGCACTGTTCCCCTATGTAGGTGTGTTCAATCACTTTGTTGGGAACATTTAGATATCTTTTAAGTGATGCTGGTCTTAAAGTTCAAATAAAAATATCCCAAATCTAGGTTTGACAAGTCTAGATCTCTTTATTTGTATGACTTAGATTCTTGTATTTTCTCGAGAAAAGTGATTATATTGATGGAATTCGGTATGAGATCATCAGCATAAATCAAAATTTCAAATCCTTCATATATTTATAGTGATACTTGGCTAGTATCAAGTGCATTAGTACTATTGGACTTCACTCATTACTGTAACAAAAGTTACTTGAGGAAATCTCCTCCACTGGGAGTAAGCAGAATATAATTCAATGAGATAAAAAATTGTGTTTGGCATGAAGAAAAATATTTTTATGAAAAAATAAGTGGATGGCTCTACTTATTTTTTTTAATATTTAATAAGTAAGCAAAAAATATTATTTCAAAAAAAATTATAATATGTTATCTAGCGAAATATAATACATAGGGGTTCAGGAGTTGGAGGTTGGATAGTCAGAAGGTGCGGAGAAGACAATTACTTAAAATATCATTTATAAAATTTGTTTTTCAGAAATTATTTTTTTAATTTTTAAGAAATTTATTTTTCTAGAAGAAAAAAGATATTTTTGAAAAAAACTTCCTGAGCAATACATACAAAACTGGCACGTGGAGCTAGACGTTAAAGTAAAATTTTAAATTCGTTCTATCATCCAGAAAAAAAAATCAAACTTTATAAAAAGAGAGAGAGGATTTAGAAATCAGTTAGTCGAACTTACAGATTATTCATGAAGAAATCTAATGCAGCTTTAATTTTCTTCTGAAACGATTCATCAAGACTTCCCTCTCACTGCGGGTTTTCGTATAAGTTAGGGTTCTATGGAGAAACCACAAATAAGCCACTCAAACATATATATATATATATATATATATATATATATATATATATATATATATATATATAGAGGCAAAAATTTAGATCTTTATATTAAATATAATATAGTTTATTATATTAATTAATTTAAATTTAGGTAAAATGAGAAAGAAAGAGTTCGGCGTGCATCATTGGCCAAAAATGAAACAACACAAAAGACCACGTCTTCGATGATCAAGCGCCTACGTACGAGGAAATCTCTTTTTGTTTCTTTTCATTTCGTATTTGTTATTTATTTTAAAGTTTAATTAATTAAATTTGTGTAGAAAAATCTAGTTTTAAAGATAAAAATATAATTATAAAGAAGAAATTAAAAAGTAATCACCTTGTAATTAATTATCAGCAATTCACAGTGTAATTACTTCTACCAATTATACATAATTATTTGCTGACTAAATATTTTATGACTAATCAAATATGTCAAACAATATAATTACACATAATTATATCAAATTTCATTACTAAAATGACTTTCCAAACAAGCATTGGAGTAATTTACCATTATGGTATGCACCGCCTAATGACTATCCACGAATTAACTGACCGACTTACTATGCGCTGGAAATTGTCAATTTGGGTTCGTCAGTCTGACATAGTAAGTTTCCTATTCTTTTAACTAATAAAATTAACAAATAAGTAAATATTAAAATTAGTGTTTTGTTATGAATTCACTCGAAAAATATAAGTGTTAAATAAACGGGTTGAATTAAATTTGAACAAAGTTAAATAAGTTAAATTTGAACGGATCAAAATTGTCTAAGTTTATTAACTTGATTATAGGTTATTTGGACTGATTCAACCTAACTTTTAAATAAATTGAATTAAGTAGATTAAAATAGCCTGAGTTAATAAACGTATGAATCACTAATTTGCCCAAATTTAAACGAATTAGGAGTTCATAATAAGAATATATTCGTCATTGATAGTTTATCCTTATCTTGTCAATAGTTAGTTTAATTTCATCTTAAGAGCCTATTGGTTGCTACGCATGATATGTTATTAGAGCCGACAATTTTAGCAAATATTTATGAAAATTAATTTATTTAATTAACATTTTAAAATTAATTCACTTATATTTTAATTGAGTAAATATAGTGTTCAATCTATTTAACTCATAAAAATATAAATAAAATATAAGTACCCATATTTTATCATAAATCCAACTGAAAAATGCTCCCAAAGTTGTCCAAACAAATAATATTTTTTATGCGTACCTTTCATCTAGTCTAATATTAGTATCGATGCAATAAAATCTATAAATTCTACATCTGGCAAATCTGTCAACGCCAGATTTAGAACTGTTGTGTCATGATCACTTGAATATAGTATTTTGATATTGAGGATAAATTTATATACAAAAATTGAAATAATTAGTATATTCAAAATCATAATTTTAAAAACAAAACAAATTACAATAAGAAATATAAATACTGAATTCGTTTTTGCGCCAATCAACAGCAAAAATCAAAATCAAAAGAAACATCAAACACTACCCAAATGATGATCAAGATTTACTATTAAAACATTTATATATTTATTTGTATAATTATTTTGTTCAAAAAGATTTTTAATATCTCTTCTATTGATGGCGTTATTATCAGCTTTCCTTTTAAAATGTGTTGCAACGATAGAGCTATCAACAAAAGACATTGTAAAACTTTGTAATGGGGAAAATTCAGAAGTGATATCACCTTTATTGAGAGTTTTTCATATCTTTGAAACATTGATTGATTTTGAAAAAAAAGAAAATCTAATTGATGATATTCAGCATAAGCCTCAAATCATTCAAAGAAATTAATTTATTTTTGGACAAATTTAAAACACACAATAAATCTCTTGAAGGTTTTTTCTTTCATCATTTTGAAAATTATTAAAAAATCAAGTTCTTTTAAAAATATTTCCTTGAGAATAAAAGTCTACTCTTAAGTTTTTCTTTATCAATTTGAAAATCTTGTGTCAAAGTCTGTAGCTCTCTCCACATAATGACGAGTAGGTAGGGGATTGAGGTTGATCATCATTGATTTTAGTTAAGATAGATTTTTCTATAGATATAGTACGGTAAAATCTCTATAAATGTATATGTTTGGGATCGGAAAAAAATATTTATTTATCGAGATTATTAGTTTATCGATAAATGTATAAAATATTTATTTATCGATAAATAAATATTTATTATTTTAGAGAGTATTTTACAGTATGTGTCATAAGAAAGAAAAAAAAATATTTGAATTAAGAATTTCAAAAGTTTAAATCTAGAAAACTAAAAAGTGTAGTCTTTGCATATTTATTATTCAAATCTAGAAAAGCTAAACGAATTTAGTGAAGTTTAATGTTTCTAATTGTATTCATGTATATAGAATATGAATAGATTTTATGTTAACTATAACAGAAAAAAAGCTAGATGAGATTAATTTTGATTTTGGTGGGAAGAAAACACAATCAACTATAGAATCATATTTTAAAAAGAAATAGTTATTGATTTAGTATTATTTACTGATTAAATATATATAAATTCTTGACATATTTTAGTAATTATTACTTTATATTTTTTCTGGTCTTTAATATTTTATTTTTAATTATCATCTAATGCACTTAACGAGAATATTACTTTAATATAACTAATCCAAATTGGGATCGAAAAAAAATATTTATTTTGCGATATTATTACTTTATCGAGATTTTATTATATCCTAGAGTCAGTTAATAGCCTCAATTCTAGTAGAAAATGAAGAAACTGGATGTCTCGATGTTTGAAATTTTGATGGAACAAATGAGGATGTAAAAACTGGCTAAAAGACCTTAAAAAGAAACAACTCCACTAAAAAACCGTTGGATTTGGGGAAACTGTAGTATTTTCATGTATATATATAAAAGTATGAACTCCCAATAAAAGTTTAATTTCTATAATACGCCCAATGTAGAATATTTTCTATATTTTATAGTTAATTTGTTTATAAAATATTAAAACCAAATAACTTTTTCACATTAAATGATTGCGATTTTTTTTAAAGGATTGTGAATTCTTTTATGAGTTGCAATTTTTTCAAAGAATTGTGATTTTTCTAATAAAACACAATTATCAACTATTCACACTATCACTTGTTGGCTATGAATAGTGGAATTTCCTCTCATTTTTAAACAACGAATTTTCTAAGTTTTCTACTCTTCTTCTTAAAAAAAAAAACCTCAATCAGATTTATAGTCATTGAGTAAGTTCGAAATTCAACGATATCTCTAAAAATGACCAATTTAGAATATCTATTATTTTTATATTTATATTTATTTATTTGTATCATATTAAAACCAGACACCTTTTCATATTAAAGGGTTGTGACTTTTTTAAATGGTTGTGACTTTTTCGATTAGTTGTGATTTTTCCAAAGAGATTATGACTTTTCTGATAAGGCACAATTAACACTATTTCATATTATCGTTTGTTGGCTATAAATAGATGAATTTTCTCTCATTTTTAAACTACAATTTTTTAAAGTTTTCTACTTTTCTTCTTCTTAATAAACCTCACTTGCATTCGTTGACTGAACTTGAAGTTCAACGGAATTTAAGGTATCACACAAGCAAGGGTTGGTGAAAAAATTATATCAATTAATCACGTTCTCTAAGCACACTAGGCTGCAAGCATGGTTAAATAGATTTACAAATATGAAGTAAGTTAATTTTTTTTGTCTTCAATTTTTGGTATGTTTTTCAAGAGAATGTTAATGATCTCATTATCCTGATCCACCAATATTAGAAGATGGTACTAATAGAAGCTTTCTTTTCTCTCCAAATTCAGATTTAGGCTAATCATTCATCAATTCACACTTGTATATTTTTTCTTACAATTTTCATCATATACATACTTCAATATTATTTATATCTTCTTAAAACATTAATATTAATTAGTTTGAGATACACGTACAATCCATATGTTCAAAACTATATATATATAGAGAGAAAGTGATTATAACCCTTACCCTTATGATTGCTAATGATTGAAGGACGAAATTGATTTAACAATAATTGGTAGTTAGTGGAATTAGATTTATGATGATGGATTTTGACAATAAAATAGATATTAGGAGGCCTTTGACCATATATATATTTTTTTTACTTTTGTTTTAAAATTCTAAAATTTTCAAGTAAAAATTACACACACTAGAAGTCTGGAACGCATTTGAGGATAATATTAAGGTACCTGAACACTAAAGAAATAAGTGAATTTATAGTTGGGCATATTCTTTTTGTGTTCTCTCTCTATGAGTATATTATAATTTCTTATTTGTTATGTTTAGATTAGTTTGAAGATGTTAATGTAATATCCATGAGAACTCCTGTGATGAGAACCGATGTGAATATTGTATGTGTAAGTTATTAAATTGAATTATTAATATTAGCTTAGAAATCAGTGTTTAATTTTGGGATCAAATTGTTGGTTATTTTAATGATGTTTGTTTGCTTAGTGAATGTGAATTGGTTGATTGAACTTGAGTATTATCGTTTAAATATTGAAGGAAAAAAATGATCAATTTTACCTCAAAAATATTTAAAATGAGTCGATTTTATCATTTGTTAATCGATAACTCAATATCATCTGCAAAACTAAAAAAAGTAATAAAATCGGATCTCATGTCAATTACGGATCACAAATCATCCCCCGACAATTTTTTCATTTGCTTTGTGATCGAATAATAAATATATTGAACTTGTATTAAATTTAGGTTCTTGATTGTAAAACTTTATAAATTAATTCAAATATGGATATCAACTTGATTAAGGTGTATACTTCTTTTATTAAGTTAATTCAATAAAAAACTTACGCTGCTTAACTAAACACAATGGTGTTTTTAGGTAAATAAACCGTGACAGAGGACAGAGCCATCAGCCATCCCCTTTTGATTTCTGAATTGTTTAGTGATATAATCGGGCATTTTCCTTTGAAAGTATGTTAACTCAACCCTTTTTTTCCCTCTTAACTTAACTATATTTATTATAAACAAATTATTTTATTATATATATATTTGAGATTATCCTATAATAAAAGGTGAGGGTTTAGTAAACAAAATATAATTAGTAATAATTGAGATGCGAAAGTCATAAAATAATGACAATTTACATATATTTATGACGAACAAAACACACTATTAAAGGATAATGATTCTAATTTAGGAAAATACTGTCAGCCCATCAGCTCTCTCTATGTTTTAGTCATGTAGTGAGCCAACTTGTCAAATAGTCCCTGGATTTTTGGACCAAAAATTACTGATAAGAAAAACAAAGAGCAGGATTTGAAAAACGAAAAAAAAAAACAGAGGAATCATGAAAAGATGCCCATGGAGATTTTGAATATGGAGAACCTAGGATGGAAATAGAAAAAAAAAAAAGTAACTGTGCAGCAATTGTGGTTAATGATAAAAATATGAAATTTTTGGATATGTACAGTATCTGAAAATTGTGGATTAAGGCTTTTTTCGGGCTAAAAAATGGGGCGAAGGAAGGTAGAAATTAAGCGAATCCAAGATAAAAACTGTAGGCAAGTTGCTTTCTGTAAACGGAGAAAAGGTTTATTGAAGAAAGCTAAAGAACTCTCCATTCTCTGCGATGTCGATGTTGCTGTTCTTATCATCTCCCATCGTGGCAGGCTCCATGAATATTCCAGCAATAACAGTTTTTTTTTTTCATTTTAATAAGATATTCCTATTAATTTTCCCTAATTTATAGTGGATCTTCCATTTTGATACATGTTGATCTGTTAGGAAGATGAGTAGTTTATAGGTTGACACGTTTATTAACTATGTGCTTTCTAGCGGTGCAGTTTTTGGTGTTAATCTTAATGATATGCATGAGACAGAGTGCCTTTTTGCATTAGCTATGCAGGATGTCGACATAATACAATTGAGAATGCACGCATCCAAATAGTTCGAATGCTAGTCAATTACCCCATCCGTTTTAATTTATTTGGTCTGCTTTTTTTTTTAGTCAGTTTCAAAGAGAGTGACTTCAATTTTTCACATGACATTTGTGGCGAAACTAGAAATTTTTGTTGAGTGTTCAAAACTTTAGTATATATTTAGACTTATATACATAGTATCATTTTCTATGTGCACTATATAATTTTTTGAGAAGGGTGTTCAAGTGGCAATCCTTGAGTCAAGGTAGCCACGCCCTTGGATGATATATTTAAGATCACAAGATTAATACATATTTTGGTACATTTGGCATATCTTCAATTAAAGACCACAAAATTTAAAAGTTTTTTAATTTTTAAAAATTTGCGTAAAATCAAAATAAGCCAAACAAATTGAAAAAGAGGAAGGATGAATTAATAAAAATAATAAGATAGAATTCAAACTGATTTTATACCTCAATTGAATGTCTAAGGTGATAGGAGTAATTGATAGATAGGCTTAGCCTAAAAGAGATTGAGATAAGCAAAGCTTGAATGAATTTTATTTAATGACGAGGGGTCGCTCAGGTGTTAAAGTATACTTTTCCTCCAATTTTAATGTTTGAGTTTGAGCCACCAAAAAAAGAAAAAAATAGGTGGGAGTTCTTGGGGAGAGATTAAACAAAAAAAATGATAACTATCTGTGTATGTCTGTGGCCTTTTTATCGCTTTCCGAGGCTACAACTCGAGGCATACATGAATTGGGTTGTTTGTTCAGTTCAAATGAAATATCAAGACGTGCTGAAAGATATGTAATGCAACATACCAAGTGTGCACCGATATAGCATTGCATCGATAGGGGGTGAACCATCAATTGCTTTCTACTTCCCTCTTTCCGACCTCATCACTTCAATTCAAGGGCAAACCCATTCAATTGATGGTGAACTTGGACCTATGGATATGGTGATCCCTTTGCGCTGAATTATATCTAGTTCAAATGGTATCTCTAGGATGTATTCTGACTATGATAAGACAATCCCGTTTGGGAACATAACTTCAATCTCCAAAAAGTAGTTAAGTTTGCCACAATTGACGAGAGACTTTGATTGAGGTAAAGTTGGATGACGGTAGTACAAAATCTAGGCTAATCAATTAATTAAAATAATTATATAGAATTCCAACCAATATTGAGAACAAAAAGATCTTATACCTCAATTGAAGGTAATGAGAGTAATTGATAGATATGCTTAGCCTAAAGAATTTGAGAATTTAAGCAAATTTTGGATGAATTTTATTCAAAGATATATAACTATCACCTAAATACCAAGAGAGTGTAAGTTGTGAGAAATATACAAGAAAAATATTATTGAATTGTGTAAGAACAATATTACACAAAGACCCTATTGATAGACACTATAAAACAAAGACCCTATTTATAGACACTATAAAACAGTTTTTTTTTTCAAGTAGGATATTGTAAACTATTCCTATTCTAGATAGGATTGTGTACACCTATTCCTATTTCATCCTTTGCAACTTGGATAGACTCGGATGTCCCAAACGTTTGTGAATTAGGTCTGGAGGATCTGTAAAAGAGCATGCTCTGAAGGAATTTGAAGAGGTAAGATAGGGAAGGCCTTGTGATTCATGTCCTGTGCCAATCGTCTGTCTCGTATTGCTGTCCTACATGAGAAAAAAATCATCAAAAAGAAATATGCCACAATGTAAGGCATGCGTCAAACGACTAACGGATGTCAGATTCTAGAGGTTCTAATACCATGTGGAAAATATAGGAGAAAATTATTATTGAATTGTGTCTCTACCTTATTGCATTGAGACCCTATTTATAGACACTACATTAGACTCCTTTTCTTATTGGGACACTATATTATAATCCTTTTCCAATTAGGATTCTATATACTGTTCATATTCCTGTTCTTAAGTAGAATTGTATATATTATTCTTGTTCCTATTCCTATTCTAACCTTTTCTCAAACTTGTCTATAATATAGGGTATACTTTTAGGAAACCTAGTTTTGGATCCTCCCCCGCCAACCCATACCTTATTAATTAAAAGAGGCCTTCCCTTTTGTTACCGATGCAGAAGGTATTTTCGATGGTTTAGTGCATAATGCCCAAAGAGATGGAACACCATTAAATATGTTCAGTTTCTGGTGCACTCTTTAAGTTTAAACCTATACAAGTTGATCTGCTCCCCATAATATTTCCTTATACTTGCACACCAACAACCATATCTAATAATATTTTTTCCAGTCTGACAGAAATACTTCAACGATATGAAAGCCACGTCGAGGCAGAAAAAGAGATCTGTGCAGAAATACAGGTTGCAGAGATATTTGATTAGTTGACTGCTGTCTTGTTATTCTATTGAACTACAATCCTCTCTTGATACATGAAATAAGTGCACTGTGTGTCCATATATTTAAGTTATCAATTAATTTGGTTACTCTTTGCCTCCGTTTGATGTTATCAACTATTCCGGATGAACTTTGAAATACATATAATTCCTGCATTTTTAATAGAAGGTACGAAGATACTAGGACTCTGTTTGGATAGATTTGTAACTTATGATCCATAAGCATAAACCGTAAGTTAGGAGTCTCAACCTATGATTTTTGGCCTGTTTTTGACTTGAAAAGAAGTGCTTAGAAGCTATTTTAACTTAAAAGCACTTAAAATAAGCCAATTCAAACAAGCTCTAAGCTAGCATTTGGTCATAGATTTAATTAAAACTTGAAAAATATGAGTTTTTAAAATTTGTTGGAAAATAGTTTTGAAATTTTAAGTTGTGTTTGGACGTGTATTTTACTTGGAATTTTTTTTTGAAGATACCAATTTGTCACGACCTAAAAATCGAGGTCATGATGGCACACATCTCAAAACTCAACCTGATGTGTAAGCCTAAAAGTAAAACTCATACGAGACTCCCAAATGAAAAGTCATGCCACAATTTAAATGAAAAAAAAGACAATGAATCAAATTATCCTAAAACCTGGTGTCATAAGTATAAAGAGCATCTAATACAAGGTTCGAGTTTGAAGATACAACATAAGTCTCTGAATGATACAAAAGACTGAGAAATAAATAGGCTAGTGACGATCCGAATTTCGGGACCTCACCACTAATCTGAGAATATACAATCCGCTACTGCCACGTGAGGTACTCTGACTAGTAGCTGCATCAAAAAGAGATACAAAAGTAGGGGTGAGTACAATTTACATGTACTCAGTAGATTTTAACTGACTGAGTATAAGAAATTAATCAAACCTATAAAGTAAACTAATGGACACTTCCACCTGCATACAGAAAAGTTCCACTTCGGGTTCGGTGCAGCCAGTTTATATATATAATGGCGCGAGTAAAGTAAATCCCATAATAATAGCTCATAATCATAATTAACCAGATAATTCAAGCAGCACAGATATCAATGCAATGCAATACAATATGATGATGCAATGATGTGGTGGTACAGTGGAATCAAGATTGTCGCACAAGTTATTGTATACACCTGTCGAGCTGTGTTGCCAAGCAGGACCCATGGGGGTCTCGCAGACCATATACCTCAATCACAATATCTCATTATCCTTACCACCTCCTCGTGGTCAAGGAATCACAATACATCCACTACTCTACCGTAAAACTATCTCGATCAGGGATTCAAGATACAAAGGTTTAAAGGTGTTTCATTTTCTTTCTCAAAAAGAATTTCCATATTTTTCAACTTCCCATATTTCATGATATGATGAATAAGGATGAATGCATCAAAACACATATGGCATGGAAGCAATGTTCAACTCAACATGTAGTACAAGGTTTAAAGTTCTCAAAACTTAACCTACCCATGATACTCACCCTCAATAAATAGAAATGAGAAGGAAATATTTCAATTTAAGTGGTCACCACTTTCTCAACAATATTTCAATACTCAGGCATGCTCAAAACTCCCAAATCAACCACTCGGGCGAGCATCACAAGTCAAATAATGCCATCAAGTCTCTCTCCCAGGCAAATCATGAATCATATGCTCTCAAAGCAAATAAGATAAAAAATAAGGTCCCCACACGGGCTATGTAATACAAATAAGCCCCTACACGGCAATACTTAAATAAATAAGCCCCCACACGGGCATTCAGCCAACACTTTTTATAGACCAAAAACCATCCCCCGAATCTAACGGAGTTGTTAGAATTCCATTATGAGTATCGAAACTCCAACAGTTGATCAAAGTCAAGCCTTGACCTAAAATTTCTTAAATTCTCAACTCAAGATCTCAAATCTTCGTTACAACTCCAAAATTAATTTTGTAAACTCTCCTTGATCAATTTCCACGTTTCAAAGCTGCTCGAATTGACGAAATTCCATTTTGAGATCCGTAGCTATGGTTAGTACCAAAAATCACTTTTTCACCTCTTAATTCTATAAAACTCAAGAATTTACACAATTTACAAACCATTAAGATTTTGACACTTTCAACTACACAAACCGATTAAATAATACTCGGGGGTTACTAATGATAGAAATAAAATGGTAATTTCACACAAAATTTTTAAAAATGACCCTCAAGGTCATTACAACATCCACCACTAAAAAGGACGTTCGTCCTCGAACATAAGATAAAAGAAAGTACTTGGGGTCTCAAAAAGTTGAGGGTATCGGGCCCGCATATCACTCTAACTCTCAAGTTGCCTACTCAACAGGCCGATGGCGCCACTGTACTTTGACCGAAGCGATCTTCTTGGTCCTGAGTCTACAAAGCTGCCTATCTAGGATAGTTGTCGGCTTTTCCTCATAAGTCAAATATGGATTCAAATCTATCGCATCATAAGAAACCACATGATACTCATTCGGTATGTAATTGTGAAGCATGGAAATATGAAACACCAGATGGAAAGCTGACAATTTAGGGGGTAAGGCCAACTCATACGCCACCCCACCTACTCTCCTCAAGATTTCAAATGGGCCAACAAACCTTGACCTAAGCTTGCCCTTCTTCCCAAACCTCATCACACCCTTCATGGGCGATATTTTAAGCCACACACAATCACCAACCATGAACTCTAAGGGACGAATCCTCTTGTCAGCATAACTCTTCTGACGACTCTGAGCTGTCAATAGTCAACCCTGAATCAAACGTACCCTCTTCACAACATCCCTAAGTAAGTCAGTATCCAATGCATCAACCGCAACAGAATCAAATCATTCAATGGGTGATCGACACCTACGATCATATAATGCCTCATATGGTGCCAGGCAAACTCTGCTAAGGGCAAGTGTTAGTCCCATCGGGCACCAAAATCAATCACACAGGCCCTAAGCATATCCTCCAACACCTAAATAGTCCGTTCGTACTGACCATCAATTTGGGGATGAAATGCTGAACTCATCTCTAGCCGCATATCCAAACATGCCTCCCAAAAGTGAGAGGTGAACACTGAACCCCGATCCGACATAATAAAGATAAGCACCCCATGCAGCCTAACAATCTCACAAAGATAGATCCTAACTAACTGATCCGCATTGTAGCTAGTATTCACCGAAAAAAAAATGGTTGATTTGGTCAATTGATCAACAATCATCCAAATAGAGTCATACTTACCCAATGCCATGGGTAATTCAGACTAGGGCTGGGCATAAAATACCGAAATCCGAATTACCGAACCGAACCGGCTATTTAGGTATTTCGGTATTCGGTATTCGGTAATTCGGTTCGGTAATCGGTACCAAAAGTCCATAATTTCGGTATTCGGTTTCGGTTTCGGTATTTAATTTTTTCCCGTTCGGTATTTCGGTAAATACCAAATACCGTAATTAATATGACTAGTCCACTATTAATAGTCTATTATATATGTTGGGCCTAAGCCCTTTATGAAATATTTTAATTCAGCCCAAATCGCTAACCCAATAACAACAGCCCAGTCCAACAACATTACAAGATTACAACAAAAATCCATTTAGTTAGGGTTAAATGTTATTCTTTATTTCTGTTTCTCACTTTCTCTTCTTCTCAGTTCTCTGTTCTTCACTTCTTCTTCTTCTTCAGTTCTTCACTTCTGCCAGTGCGCCTTCACTTCTTCTCAGTTTCTCACTTCTCAGTTCTCGTCGTCAACTCGTCATCAGTCATCACTCATCAGTCGATAGTCATCGTCTCATGGGAATGTAAAAGAAAAAAGAAAAAGTAGCTTCACAGGAAAGCAAAAGCTTTTTTGGTTATGGCTGAATCTTCTTCAACAAAATTGGTATAAGAAATTAGTGGCTTTGGAGTTTATCGGGAAGAGGTTCTGAAGGCGAAACAAAATTGGTATAAGAAATTAGTGGCTTTGGAGTTAGTGGCTGATTTAGACGAGCTGAATTTTTTTGAAGCTCAGGCAAGTTTTCTTCCACCAGCGTTATTTGTATATCTGTTGAACATTGCTCTTTGTATGAAGAAAATGAAAAAAATCTAAAGTTTTGATCTTTTCGGAAAAATCATAAGCAGCATGTTCTCTCTGTCTTTCTCTTATTTCTGAGATCATTTAGAACTGCTTCAATAATGTCTGGACTAAACCTTGAAGGCAAACATGACCCAACCAACCAGTCTACTGGCGGGTAAAACTGGAAAAAAATAATTCAAATACACACAATTCTTATTCTTTTGATAAGTCCACAAAAAATTCATTATTAGAATGGCAAACTGGTGTACAAAAAGGGAACTCTCCCCTGTTTATTACTTCCTTAGAATAACAACTATAATCCTTCAGCTTAGGACTAGAGTAGATCTTTTCTTGCTTTTACTTCCTTTTCTTGGAAGTGTAGGTTCCTATAGACATGCAACATACCACCCAACAACTGGAGGGACATTCAGGTGTAAGTCTTGGTACAGCCACACTACAGTAAATAATAACACATGGTGCAGCAACATTACAGCAATAGCAGGTGAAGGATCACTCAGCACTAGGAATACCCTCCTTGTTGGTTTCAAGTTTACAGGTACACTGGAAGTTTGCCACAGCTGTTCCAATGTTGAACTTATAGTTGGGACAAACAAGCAGTCCAACAGCAGCAGCAGAGGCCAGCAGCAAGCAACAACCATCAAAATTCCAGCACAGGCCACAGCTGCAGCCCCCAACAAAAGCATCATGCAATATCAAATTGACTCCAAACTGGGCAGGAATACAGAAAATACAGTAGTTTCAAAGCCTAAGAAGTTTCATCCCAAATGGATAATTGGAGACGTTAGTCGAGCGACCTTGAAAAAGTTAGTCGACTTAAGTCTTCAAATGGAGCAATTCACTACTTGGAGCTTCCAGCTTGTCCAAAAGGCCTCCAAATATTGCAAGAACACAGAAAATACAGTAACTACAAGGCCCAAGAAGTTCCACCTCAAATGGATAATTGGAAACGTTAGTCGAGCGATCTTGAAAAAGTTAGCCGACGTAAGCATAATGAGGAGGTTGGTGTCTATTTGTTTTTGGTCTTGTTGGCTTGTCTCTATGCATTTGCAGGTATCTGGAGATACATTAAAGCATGTTACAGTTGGGGACATGTTTACAAGCCACAACACACAAAAACTCCAACAACATGCAGCATACAAGGACAAACTACAAGTCCACAATGGACCTGCAGAACCACAGCACAGTGTTTGCTGTGCAGAAGTATTGGAGGTACTTTTCTTCTTGTTCTTTTACTTGTGCAGGTACAATACACAACTATAATCCCCAAGAACAAGTACTTCAGCATACAACCACTCACTAGAACATAAAGTAACATCAAGACAGATGGTGGTGGTGTTGTGTGTAGTGTGCTGCTGCTGCAGGTAGTGTTGACTGTTGTTATGTTGCTCCTGCCAATTATTTCCTCTGCTGTTGACTGTTGTTGTGTTGCTCCTGCCACTTATTGGCTTATTGCTACTGCAGGTGTACTGCAAGTGGTGTTGTTGCTGGTTGTTGCTTATTTTGGTGGCTGTTGTAGGGACCTGCTGCAGGAGGTGTTGTGTGTAGTGTGTAGTGTGATGTTGCTGGCAGTGCTGGGTGTAGTGTTGCAGGCTTGCAGCTTATTGCAGCTTATGTTGTTAGTTGTTGTTGTGTGTAGCTGTTGCTGCATGTTGTATGCTGTTGCAGGTGCTGTAGGGAGCTGCTGCTGCTTGGTGTATTATTGCAGGCTTGCAGCTTATGTTGTATTGTTGTTAGTTGTTGTGTGTTGCAGCTGAAGGCTGAAGCACTTTGTTGTTGTTGCCTGTTGTTGCCTTTTAGTTTTAGGTTTTATTTTAAGATGGTTTGTGGCTACTTATCTTGTAAAAAAAAGTGCTTGCATTTGTGTTGATCTTATAAGATGCAGAAATTTGGGTATTACCGAATACCGTACCGAACCGAATTTTTATTTACCGATTACCGAATTACCGAACCGAAGTTTGAAAGTTCGGTATTTGGTATATACTTTGAATTACCGATTACCGAATTATCGAATCTAAATTTTGAAAATACCGAACCGAATACCGAACGCCCACCCCTAATTCAGACACAAAGTCCATAATGATACGCTCTCATTTTCACTCGAGAATGGGCATCCTTTACATAGGACCATCCGATTTCTGATGCTCATACTTCACTTGTTGGCAGTTTAGACACTTAGCCACAAAATCAAATGTCTCTCTTCATGCCACACCACCAATAATGTTGTTTCAAGTCATGAAACATCTTTGTCACTCTCGAGTGAATTGAATACTTAGAACAATGAGCCTCCTCCAATAGCATACGTACCCATTCACTAACCTTGGGCACACAAATTCGACCATTAATCCTCAAAACTCCTTCTGGATCAAGAGAGGCTAATTTTGCTTCACCACTCAACACTTTGTCTCGAATGACCCTCAACTTGTCATCTTCAAACTAGTGTGTATGAATCTAGTCCATCAAAATAGACCTAGCCTCCACAAAGACCAAAATACCATGATGTGTAGAAATATCTAGTCGGACCAACTGTCTAGCCAATGACTGAACCTCCAACGCCAAAGGCCTCTCATCAGCCTTAAGAAAGGCCAAACTACCCATACTAGATGCTTTGCGACTCAGGACATCCGCTACCACATTAGCTTTGCCCGAATGATAAAGAATGGTGATGTCATAGTCTTTCAATAACTCTAACCACCTACACTGCCGCATGTTCAGATTCGACAAAGAAAAAGATATATTTAAGGCTATGGTGGTCAATATAGACCTCACAATGCACTCCATAGAGATAGTGCCTCCACAACTTCATAATGCCTATAACGAGTCATAAATGTAGTTTTCGGGATCTCTCAACTGATAAATCCGACCTCAAATCAATCTTTGAGAACAACGATGCACCCTGAAGCTGATCAAATAAATCATCAATGCGAGGAAGAGGATACTTGTTCTTGACGGTGACTTTGTTCAACTGTTGATAGTCAATACACATCCTCATAGTACCATCTTTCTTCTTCACAAATAAAATCGGTGCACCCTATAGTGATACACTACGTCTAATAAACCCCTTCTTCAATAAATCTTTCAAATATTCTTTCAACTCTTTCAATTCTGCCGAAGCCATTTGATTAGGAGAAATAGAGATGGGTTTAGTGTCAGGCTCCAAATCAATCACAAAATCGATATCACAATCAGGAAGAACTCCCAACAAGTCTGTAGGAAATACATCCATAAACTCTCTCACCACCCTCGTAGTCTCTATAAGAGATGACTCTGTAGTGAGATCACATACATGAGCCAAATAAGACAAACAACCTTTATCTATTAAGTGACGAGCATGAATATAAGATATCACCTCCTTAGGATACGAACTCGGATTACCCTTCCATACCAAGCTAGTTAAATCGGGATAAGCTAAGGTCACGATTTTTGCATAACAATCTAATATAGCATGATAAAAAGATAACCATTCCATACTTAGTATCATATCAAAATCAAGAATATCTAATAAAATCAAGTCTGCACGAGTCTCTTTACCCGGAAATATCACCAAACATTCTTTGTATACCCGATCCACCACTAAAGATTCACCTACCGAGGTAGAAATAGTAATAGGCACAGGAAAGGACTCACTCACATAATTAATACCCACATCGAAATAAGTCGACACATAAGAATAGATAGACCCTAGATCAAATAATACTAAAGTAGAACGATGGCAAAATGGAACAATACCTTTAATAACTGCATTAGAGGCTTCTGCCTCATATCTACCCGGTATAGAATAGCATAACTGATGGTCACTCTTAGCTTGCGAACCACCACGAGCACCACCTCGTGCTCCACCCTTAGCACTACGAGTGTCACCTCTAGTATTCTGCGAAGAACCTCGAACAGCTGGAGAATCTATAGAACGAACAACTGGTGCTCCGAGCCGTCCAGTAGAAGGAGCACATTTAGGGAAATATTGGGCCTTATGCCCAAAATCATCTAACACATAACAACCTCGAGGACCTGAACCCCGTGGGGGATAACCTTAAGTGTCAAAATGGCCATCAGATCCCGAAAAACCCTGAATAGCTGCCTGGACTGGTCTGCCCTGATAACCATAGGTTACTAAACCCAAATATTTTCTACCCTTGGAGGAATGACCGCTGAACTGACCCTGCCGATGGAACCTCTTGGCCCCTCCTTGTCTAGTACGTCAGATACTCTCTATCATCCTGACATGATCAATAATACTCTGAAACATACCCCCAGACAGTAAAAGAGAGGTTGTAGCCTCCTGGAGATAACCGACGAATCCTTTCACTAGCTTGTGAATCCGCTCGAACTCAGTGGGAATACTCGATATAGCATAACGAGTTAACTCATTGAAGCAAGCCTCATACTCAGATACAAATAGGGAGCCCTGCTCCAATCTGTCAAACTCATCTCCGCGCTAATCACAGAGGCTATAAGGCACGAATCTCTCAAAGAACACCTCAGTAAACTGTTCCCAACTCATCATAGAAGAATTAATAGGTCTACGAGCGAGAACTGACCTCCACACTCCTTGGCCACTCCCGCAAATTGATATAAAGTGTAAGATACAAAGGTTTAAAGGTGTTTCATTTTCTTTTTCAAAAAGAATTTCCATATTTCACAACTTTCCATATTTCATGATATGATGAATAAGGATGAATGCATCAAAACACATATGGCATGGAAGCAATGTTCAACTCAACATGTAGTACAAGGTTTAAAGTTCTCAAAACTTAACCTACCCATGATACTCACCCTCAATAAATAGAAATGAGAAGGAAATATTTCAATTTAAGTGGTTACCACTTTCTCAACAATATTTCAATACTCAGACGTGCTCAAAACCCCCAAATCAACCACACGGGCGAGCATCACAAGTCAAATAATGCCCTCAGGCCTTTCTCCCAGGCAAATCATGAATCATATGCTCTCAAAATAAATAAAATAATAAATAAGGCCCCCACACGGGCTATGTAATACAAATAAGCCCCCACGCGGCAACGCTTAAATAAATAAGCCCCCACACGGGCATCACAATATATATAACATTTTCAACTCATACTACAACCCCATCCAAAAGTTTATAACATATAAATGACTAATTACCCAATCTCAATCTCAACGAAGGATAGTCAAACTTACCTTAATTGCCGAAACCGCACTCGAATACCTCCACTGGACAAGCAACTCTCGAATTCAACACCCGGAATGACAATCCACTATCAACAATGGAACATACACATCACAAGGAGTCCAATGACACATATATTGATAGGTTTCGAAATCGAAGGTAAAATGATTCAAAAATGAATTATTTTTGAAAAGGGTCAAATCTGGAATTTTATTTGTAAATTATTTTTTACACATTGAGTAGAGTTCGTGGATGAAAAACCCATTAAAATCGAGCAAGAATCGAGTTCCAAATTATAAAAATACAATTTTCTAACTTGGAAGAAAACCCTATAACACACCTCTGAAATCTTGATTTAAAGATGTTTTGGAAGAAAATAATTGCAGAAACTGGTAAAAGATATTATCACCATGATGTTCCTTGCGGAAAAACTCATAATTTAGACCCAAGAATCATTAAAGACGGAGCTACGATGTCCAAGAAACAATCCTCCAAAATCCATTAAAATTCCAACTCGAAAATGACAAAGGTAGCAATTAGATTAGCGAATTTACCTCACATGAAGCTCCTAATCAAGTTTCTGAGCTCACCACTAGATTCCTACGGAAAAACTACACAATTTAGAGCGTTGAATCACTGAATTCGGATTTAAGAATGCCAAGAAATCATCTTTCAAAGTTTACAAAAATCTGAATCTGAAAATGGTCGAGGTAGCATCTAAAACATCAAATCTTACCTCCAATGAAGCGTATAATCAAGATTTCGAGCTCACCAATGGACTCCCCATGAAATTCTCTTGACGATAGACTCTTGAATCGCTAGATTTGGACTTGAAAACTCAAAAATTGAGGGTTCAAAGTTGAAAAAAAATCTGAAAAATCTGCACTTTTGCATTATTTAAAGTCTCCGAAATGACTTTCGAAATTCGTTCGGACCTGATAAAAATAAATCAGATATGCTACCCCACTAAATTCGACATTCTGTACTCAATGACTTATTCGAAATTATCATACGAGATTATTTTAATAAAAAGTAGATCCCACATCAAAGTATTATTTTAAGCCAAATTTCACAACGGGCCTCGGAATTAGACCGGAAACTTCAGGAAGAAAACGAAGGGTTGTTCTAGACCAAAATTGACATTCCAAAACAAACTGTGCTGTCAGAATTTTCATCCAAGTACGTTTTTCAAGAATGTTGACCAAAGTCAACCATAGGCTAACTTTCAAAGTCAAAATCGTCAAATAGTCCCAAATTCGTATCGATTGCCTCGATAGTTATGCCGGCAATGCTTCTAACCTAATTTGGCCATTCCGGAGCTGATGGAATCATTAGAATTCAAATTTGAAGTCTCCTTGCCCCGAAACTCGAAAAGTCGCAACTAAACCAACTTAGGCCTTCAAAATACCAAAATGGAATCGGGACCGCTAAAAATTCAGCCAACACTTCTTATAGACCAAAAATCATCCCCCGAATCCAAGGGAGTCGTCGGAATTCCATTCTGAGTATCGAAACTCCGAAAGTTGACCAAAGTTAAACCTTGGCCTAAAATTTCTTAAATTCCCAACTGAAGACCTCAAATCTTCGTTACAATTCCAAAATTAATTCCGTAAACTTTCCTAGACCAATTTTCACATTTCAGAGCTACTGGAATCGACAAAATTCTGTTACGAGACCCGTAGCTACGGTTGGTATCGAAAATCACTTTTTCACCTCTTAACTCTATAAAGCTCAAGAATTTGCACAATTTACAAACCATTAAGATTTTGACACTTTCAACTACACAAATCGATTAAATAATACTCGGGGGCACTAATAATAGAGGTAAATGGTAATTTCACACAAAATTTTTAAAAATGACCCTCAAGGTCATTACACACTTTTTGGGAAAAAAGTTGAAATCTTGTGACTGAAAGTGAAATTTCACCCAAGAACTGCTCTAAACTAGTTTTTGTAACTTGAAATTTTTTGAAGGCAAATTTTCAAAAATCTCCGAATTTCAAGAAACAACAATGTTTTCAATTTTTTTTTGTTGGAAAATCTACGACCAAAATCTATAGCCAAACGGAAACTATATATACACTAATACACGTTAGCTTTGGTGTGCCACCTCCTGGACTGGAAGGTCCAAATTATAATAATGCTTACTCTTCATTATAGTGCATGTGCATCAAAGTCATGTTGCTGTTCAACTAAAAATGGTACCTATCATTTACTCGACTAAAATGAGTTATGCCAGACATGCATAGTAGATCATCAAATCCTGGAAGCATGTTTTGACTAGTTGTTCAATCATATAGGAAATACGGTTGATTACTAACTTATCATCGATTCATTGCGTATATTGCAATGTATCCACAATAATCATGTGTGTGTTATCTTGGATAATCATTCTTACATTTTTTGTGCTGAAAGTTTTCCAATCATTTTGAGGTGGAAATAGCACTCTATATACTCAGGGTTCACAACAATGGGAGAACTGCTACAAACAACAGAAAGGTACTGATCTTATTCTTCACTTTTGTTTCTTAAAGCTTATACCATTGATTCTGTGTCTCAATTTGACAGGCAACTCGAGGAAACTAATGATGATGATCTTACTGTGACTGACCTTATCCATTTGGAGAACGAACTTCAAACTGCTCTAATACATGTCAGATCTAGAAAGGTCTCTCTGCTTTCCTCTGTACCTCGCCCTATTGGAATTGAATCATTGGAACTCTGGAAAGCTGTCACAACGTCATGTGTTTTTCAGACTTGACAACCCTTAGCTAGAGTACCTCAATGTTCTAAAATACACCTATCTCGTAACTCTATATGTTCTAACGCTTTGTTTCATGATTTAGTTTCTAATCCAAATAGTAAGAAACCATAATATGAGAAGTTGCATTTATTTTTTAAAAGTAATGTTCGACATCAGTATTATAATCTGGTTCTCAGTTAGTACCTCAGAATGAAGCAAATCTAAATAGTTTTGTTTTGTGCAGACACATTTGATGCTTGAATCTGCTAAGGATCTTCATGAGAAGGTACGTTTTCATTCCCACTGCATCTTCAGGAACATCCTGAATACTAGTTTCTCTTGAAGTCATGAGTTTGGTTTATCTGTCTGTGTCCTGTGAATCTCTCGACCAACAGTGCATTGATTCGTTGAACTTTGAGTCTCAGATCAAGGTGCATTGGATTAGGTTTCTTATTCAAACCTTGATATATCCTGCGTTTGGTCGAACTCTTCAAAAATATTTTGGAGGGTCGGAGCAACACAGTTTTCATCTACTAAACCGTACAACTCTGGTGTTGAACATTTCCTCTTTTCCTGGGTTATAGGACACACCATCACCAGTCTTGCACATACAAAACATCCACTTGTCCTCGCCCGTTTCATGATAGGCTGGTCTAAAGTATGTTAAAGACTTAATTGACTATTGGACTTAATACTCTCGGCTTCTCTTCCGATGAAATATTGTTGTCTTTGCTCCAGTTAATTGGCATCCCTGGTTTCTACAGATGTATGTATCTTTATAATCAATAGTTTTCATCAGATATCTTTAATTATTGCAGGAAAAAGTGCTGCAAGAGGAAAAGAAACATTTGGAGGACAATGTAAATATTAATCTCCTCTTCAATTCTGGTAATCACAAATTAGACCTGTTTCATGTTTTTCTATCTAACAATAACAATATGCATTATGCCCATACAGATCGCTACTATGAAGAAAAATAGACAAGTAAATGAGATGTCTACGGATTTCGCTGACCTGCTAGCACAGAGAGTGACCCTGAATTTCTTCTAGTGATTGTAGAGGAACTCTTCTGTTACGATCAACATGATCGGAGAAGGCTGGTACCAATAAATAAAGCCCAATTATACAGGCCGCAGGGGAATAACCTGAAAAATCAGCAAAACTCAACACGTCTCTGGAAATAACTATTACGAATTACCGCTTTTGTTCGAACAACAAATCAAGCTTTATAAAAAGAGACAGAGAGGATTGAAACTTTGCATTTTGAAAAGAGTAGAAATCTATATAAGTCACGGTTCTACGAAGAATATGCCACTCAAGCAAATATATATTAGGGTAAAAATTTAGCTTCTTACATGAAAATAATACTATAGTTTATTATATTAGTTAATTTAAATTTAGGTAAAATTAGAAAGAAACAAGTGTTCGGCGTGTACGATGATCAATCGCCTATAAAGCCAGCTACGTACATCGAGGAAACCTTTTTTTTGTTTCTTTTCATTTTGTGTTTGTTATTTATTTTGAGGCTAATTAATTAAATTTGTGCAGAAAAATCTCGTTTTAGAGATAAAATATTTTTTTATTTATCAACAACACTTTCATATTTAAAGCTCAAACGATATAATCTCAATTAAAAAAGGAAGAATATTTACAACTCAATAACAACTTTAATGATTGGTATCCTCAATATATTATGCCATTATAATTATTAGACTGATAATTATTACTCTAATAATTACACCAATTATAATTACTGGATGACTTTCCTTCGTGATCGGATAGTTTGCCACAATGGTAAGTGCCACCTAACGACTACTTCGACGAATTAATTGGACCGACTTACTGGTAATTGTCAATTTGGGTTCGTCTATCTAACATAGTAGTTTCCTATTCTTTTAAATAAAATGAACAAATTAGTAAATATTAAAATTAGTGTTTGGTCATGATTTCACTCGAAAAGTAAACTATTAAATAAGCGGGTTGAATTAAATTTTGGATGAAGCTAAATAAGTTAAATTTGAACGGGTTAAAATCGTCTAAGTTTATTAATTCGATTATAGTTTATTTGGACTGATTCAACCTAATTTTTAGATGGATTGAATCGGACATATTAAAATAGACTAAGTTAATAAACGAATGAATCATTAATTTGCTCATATTTAGATGAATTAGGGGTTCATATTTTAATGGACTAATTTTGTCACTTCTAAAGAATATAATTAATTTTGCTTCCGAACTATTCGAAAGAAGACTATATTCGTCATTTTTAGTTTATCCTTAATTAGTCTTGTTGATAGTTAATTAAGTTTCATCTTAGGAGCCTATTGGTTGCTACGTATGATATGTATTTAGAGCCGACAATTTTCGATCATATCTATAAAAATCAATTTATTTAATTAACATTTTAAAAATCAATTTATTCTGTTTAGATTAGTTTGAAGTTGTTATTGTAATATCCATGAGAACTCCTGTGATGAGAACCTGTGAATATTGTATGTGTAACTTTTGAAATGGTATTAATATTAGCTTAGAAATCAGTGTTTGATTTTGGGATTAAATTTTGGTTATTCTTATGATGTTTGTTTGCTTACTGGATGTGATTGGTTGGTTGAACTTGACTGTTGTTGTTTTAAATATTGGAGGAAAAAATGATCAATTTTACCTCAAAATTATTCAAAATGAAACGATTTTATCATTCATTAATCGATAACCCAATATTATTTGCCAAACTTAAAAGGCAATAAAGTCGGATCTCATGTCAATCACGGATCACAAATCATCCCCAACAATTTTCTTTCATTTGCTTTGTGATCGAATAATGAATATATTGAACTTGTATTAAATTCATGTTCTTGATTGTAAAATTTCATAAATTAATTCAAATACGGATATCAACTTGATTAAGGTGTATACTTCTTTTATTAAGTTAATTCAATTAAAAAATTTACACTGCTTAACTTTGTTTAAGTAATTTTTTTTTTATTATTTATATCACTTTATTTAAGTACATATCACTATTGAAAGTTTTCATTTTATTGATATATAACATACAAGCTTTCAAGTGGTTAAAAGAATATATAATTAAAAATATGTAATTTAATAGTAGAGAAATCAAAATATAAATAAACATAAGAGTTAGTTAAATAAATTAATAAAAAAAATATT
This sequence comes from Solanum dulcamara, assembly GCF_947179165.1. Classification (NCBI taxonomy): domain Eukaryota; kingdom Viridiplantae; phylum Streptophyta; class Magnoliopsida; order Solanales; family Solanaceae; genus Solanum; species Solanum dulcamara. The sequence continues at coordinate 82,332,632 of NC_077237.1, read as the reverse complement.
TTTATATAGTGTAATTTTTAATAGAAAAATATGAAAAATTATCATAAAAATAAGGAGTGGTGAAGGTTGAGAATGTTATTATACATAGTATTAAAAATAATGTAAATATACATGAATGTGAAAAGTGATGTATAAAAATATTTTAAAAGGATATTTTTGTCATTTTTCCTATTTTATTTCGGGATAAGTTATCTCGGAACTACTATAGCATCCAAGAGGAGGGATAACTTATCCCGGTACTAATTATTAATTTTGGGATAAGTTATCCCAGACTTGCCAACCAAACAAAAAATTAAGAAGCACCATAATTAATCCCAAGACTATTTGCTGTTATTCTTCACACCAAACGGCCCCTTAAAATTGTCAGCCCATCAACTCTAGGGTTGTGTATCAATCGGTTCGATTTTAAAGTTTATCGATTTGGCTTATCAATTACTGGTTTGTAAACATGCTAAACCGTTATAGAACCATTAAAATATTGACTTATGTTTATTGATTATTGATCGTTAGCAATTTAATCATTAAGATACGACACAAAAAAGACATTAAAATCACTTAAAAACAACGTGACAAACCAAATGAACTATACACATGAGTTGATTGATTGCATATTGCTCAAAACAAACACTGACATATTGTAGAATAATTGAGAGTTTGAGACAATCAAAAATAAAAGTATGAAACTAAACCCTAAATCAATGATTTTATATACCAAATGATATAAATATTTATTAATTTACTATCAGGTTATTGGTTAATCTGTTTTTTTTAAAAAAAAAAAATCTTTAAAAAATCGATAACCTAATAATTATAAAAAATTTAAAACTATTATCAAAACCGTTAAATCAATAACTCATTACTAATCAATTAATAACTTTTTCGGATTCAAATTATTAATTTTTGTTCGATTTTGAGCAACCCTAAACAGCTCTCTCTATTTTTTGCCACGTAGTGAGCCAACTTGTCAAATAGTCCTTGGATTTTTGGACCAAAATTACTGACAAGTAAAAACAAAGAGCAGGATTTGAAAAACCAAAAAAAATAAAAAATCATGAAAAGATGGGTGAAGGACCCATGGAGATTTTGAGTGTGGAGAACATAGGATGGAAATAGAAAAAAAAAAAAAAAAAAAAACTGTGGAGCAATTGTGGTTAATGATAAAAATAGGAAATTTTTGGATATGTACAGTATCTGAAAATTGTGGAATAGGGCTTTTTTCGGGCTAAAAAATGGGGCAAAGGAAGGTAGAAATTAAGCGAATCCAAGATAAAAACTGTAGGCAAGTTGCTTTCTGTAAACGGAGAAAAGTTTTATTGAAGAAAGCTAAAGAACTCTCCATTCTCTGCGATGTCGATGTTGCTGTTCTTATCATCTCCCATCGTGGCAGGCTCCATGAATATTCCAGCAATAACAGTATTTTATTTTTTTCATTTTAATAAGATATTCCTATTAATTTTCCCTAATTTATAGTGGATCTTCCATTTTGATACATGTTGATCTGTTAGGAAGACGAATAGTTTATAGGTTGACACGTTTATTAACTATGTGCTTTCTAGCGGTGCAGTTTTTGGTGTTGATCTTAATGATATGCATAAGACAAAGTACCTTTTTGCACGAGCTATGCAGCATGTAAACATAATACAATTGAGAATGCACGTATCCAAATAATTCGAATGTTAGTCAATTACTCAAAAAGAGTGATATCAACTTTTCCACGTGACATTTAGGAAGCTTCAGTTTATGTGCCTTAATGTCGGCATTAGTTCAAGCTACTCCGTACCATTTTGCTAACACTCCAGAACGTTGCACTTGCTCAATAAATTTTCCCCATGTGTCAAGTTGGATTGTTAATTCTAGTCAACTTCGAATCTTGTGCCTCATACTCATGCGTTGTTTTTTCAAGAAGCTCCTTGGTGCTTCGTCAGCATTGCAAGGGGACACACTACTCAACAATACGATGTGTTACATCTTTTAATCATATCTTGAAGTCTCTCCATCATGCAATTCGTGAATACTTTTGAGTTTATCATGGGTCAGCGTTCTTCTTGATTAATCTTGACCTTGCGAAATCGTATCATTCTTTTTCTCATGAAAAAGGATTCGTCCTCGAGCTTAGCATATCTACATCAAATGAAAAAAAAACCAAAATATTAGTAACTCACAATGAAGGCCACACCAGATTCCCTTGGTTGAAATAGCAAAAAATAAAACACAAACCTTTTTTACACTTGAATTTAGATAGTTAGCATCACTAAATATTAAAATATAACCACATCTAAGATAATAAATTTATTAACGTACGCCATAAAAATATAGTTCAATACTTCTAAAAATACCTTTGATGTTTTAGGAATCTCAAGCATTATAATGAACTCGTTACACACATCGCATTGTGATCCAAGGCTTCCCAAATCAGATCCAAGCTTCGTCTCCCGATCTTACTACCATTCCAACAGTGGATAGCAATAACAACTATATACCTAGCGTAATCCCACAAGTGGTGTATGAGGAGGGTGGTGTACACACAACCTTATCCTCTCATTCTATTCCGGATCGTTAAGGATGTGCGTGGACTTTTCGGCTTTGAACAAGGTAACTATGAAGATTAAATATCCAGTTCCGCTGGTGCAGGATCTTATGGCCAAGCTCATGTTGGTTTTACTAAGTTGGATCTTAGGTCTGGTTATTGGCAAGTTAGGATAGCAGAAAGTGATGAGCCTATTACTAATTGTGTAACTAGGTACGAGTCATATGACTTTCTTGTAATGTCATTTGGGCTGACTACTACCTTAAAAACTTTACGTAATTTAATGAATGATGTTCTTTTGAGTATCTTGATGACTTTGTAGTAGTGTACTTAGACGACATCTTGATTTGTTGTCGTTATCTTGAGAAAACCTTAAACCATTTAAGCAAAGTATCATCTCATTTGTGAGAGTATAACCTGTAAGTTAGGATGGAAAAATGTGAGTTTGCCCAGGAGAAAATCAAATTCCTTGAACATTTGGTCAGTCAAAAACAAAGTGCGGATGGACCCAAAGAAAGTGCAAGTCACTGTTGACTGCTAGGCACTAAATGACGTCAAAGATTTGAGGTCATTTTTGGGGTTGGCAAATTACTATCGCAAGTTTATTCCTTGTTATTCGAACGAGGAGGCTTCGTTGAAAGCTTTGTTGAAAAACAATGTTCAATGGTTTTGGTCTGAGAAATGTGATGGTGAGTTCCCATCATTGAAGGAGACCATTGCAACAGAACCAATTATGAAGCTGCCACATTTTGAAATGTCGTTTGAAGTGCATACGGATGCTTCCGATAAAGCTGTAGAGGTGTTCAGGTGCAAGAAGGTCATTGAATGATGCGGAGCAGAGGCACTCTACTCATGAAAAAGAGATGGTGGTTGTTGTGCATTTCTTGCAAGTTTGGAGGGTATATTTTTTGGGTCCACGTTTTGTAGATTGGATGAATAATGTAGCCAATACATTTTTCAAGACGCAATGCAACCGAAGTCTAAAGCAGGCACATTGACAGGAGTTTGTGGCATAATATGATTTCGTGTGGGAACATAAGTCGAGGATGCACAACCATGTTGCGGATACTTTGAGTAGAAAATAGGTATTTGTTACTATGTATTCAATTCCCAAACTTGTAAATGGATAAAATCAGAAATATGTCCTGCAAATGATTCATTATATGTTAAATTAATGATTCAAAGTGAAAGATAGGAATGTTAGGAGGTATTGAATTGAGGACGATTTGCTCCATTTTTGGGGGGAGGATCGTTGTACCTCAAGGTGGAGCATTACACAGAAAACTATTGAAAGAGGAGCATGATACTACTTGGGTTGTTCATCCAGGTGTAGAATAGATGTTAGCTTTGTTATCCCCATGTTTATTTCTAGCAAAAGATGGAAGATGGCCAAAGATCGAAGACGATATTGAAGGTTATGTGAAGACTTGTCTTGTTTGTCAATTGGATAAGATTGAAGTAAAAAGAAAGTAGGTTTTCTGCAACCTCTTTCTATTCCATAAAGGCTATGGATGTCCGTTTCAATGGACTTTATTAGTGGTATTCATCTGAGTATTCATTAATATTTGGATGTTTCTTGCCCTTATATGATAGACTCTATCTAAATGAACCTTTGATGTTAGAATTTTCCTATCATGGTTGAGATTAATGTGAAAATAAGAATGTCAAATCTAGATACTTTGGAAACTTCAATGTTGGCGAAGGGAGATAACTCTCTTCAATTATTCATGGGATGGGAGGGAATTCAGTTCGATAAAAGAAAGTCGAGAAAATAAATAGGTCAGCAATTTGGACAACTTATAACGATGTTTGTCCCACATATCACTAGGAAGAAAAGATCTTAAATTCTTTTTTACTATCTTAAGGCTTCTTAAAATACGAAACACTGCATTCTTAAAGGTGTTAAATGGGCAGGTTGAGCTGAATTTAGATGGATCAAAATAGGCTGAGCTATTAAATGACAAGTTGTGCGGACTTTTCACTTTCAGTGTTGCATCCATGTCAACATGGCGTGGGTGTGGTATCTATACTTGATATGGTCAATAGATTTTGGGTACTTTGACCAATATCGATAGAGAAATTCGAGACATTTATAATGATTTCTGAAAGAAACACAAAAATGATGAAATCATAATTTAGGCATATGTTTTTCTTATTTTTAAAAGATATTTGTATTAAAAAATTCGCAACCAAAAGATTTTTTAAAGATATTTACAAATCAACATCACTATTCAATGTACAATGAACTCAAGAAGTCTATCATGGTTTCTATATCATTTGCAATGGCCATGTTACACAAAAAAGCTGTAAGGAGATGCATATGTACTAATTAGACTTGCTCACAAACATTCATGCATCCCTTTTCTTCCAATTTGTCCATCATAATTTCAGAATATTCTTAATTCTATTTTTAGATATTAAAATTATTTTTATTTCAATTCCCACACTTGTATCCATACCTCCAAATCTTAAAAATTTTGATCATGAAGGATCCAATCTTCAGATCCGCCCCTATATCAGACACCACCTTCTTATAAAAATATTGTAACAAGGTTTCTCATGGGTTAATTTGAGCTACATATTAACCAACTTTGAATGTGCTGAATTGAGTGGATCAAAATGGCTAAGTTAACAAATTGATTGTCATGTTTTCATGAGTTAATTTTTTCACTCCTAATTATCACAAGGCACTTGAAAAAATCTGACTAACAACAAGTGTGAGATGTTGGGTGGTGCAAGCGTGAAATAATTGAGCTTGTCAACATATCTTTAAGAACTACTAGGGTACTTCAAAGGCTCCCATTTTTGGGAAAACTCAACATCTGAGCTCATATAAGTATCAACAGATTTGCAATCCAACATACCCATTTTTTTTCATGCTCCATTCAGGGCTAGCCCAACAAGATTGGTTGGGGGGGCTAAAACCAAATTTCAAAGAGGCCTTAATTTTTTTTCTACTTGACATAGATAAATTGAATAACAATAACAACAATTACATATCTAGTTTATTCCTACAAGTAGGGTCTGGGAGGGTAGGATAGACATATATCTTATGAACTAAGAATGTAAATAATAAATTTTCAATGAAAAACTATAATATAAAGTTAGAATAACAAAATTCTGCTCGTGAATTGGAGAAGTTGATATAATAATATTAAAATAGTGTTGCGTTGAATTTAATAAATTGGTATGGTGATATTGAAATAGTGTTGCGTTGCTTCAACATAATGATAATTTGTTGCAATTCTTGAAATTTTGAAGAAGGCACCATAAAATAAATTTTGATCCTTTTCTGAACAAACAACAATAGATTTTGCAGAATGCAGAAGGTTTGACCATGTGAGAGACTTCGAAATATTCAATAGTAAGAGTATAAAAATATTGAAAGGGGGGACGAAAGAGGTAAATATAGAATAATAATGTTGATCATGTTTGTTGCCATTATATAAATGAGGCAACAATATAGGTAGCCACATAACAAAGAACTACTATAATTATCTAAAAACTATTCAATTTCTCAATTATTAGAACGATGTACAAATTAAAAAATCAAAGTTATTATATTTTCTACCTGAAAATTTCTTTTTAAATTTAATTGTACAAGAGATATTTTTTTTAACAATATATATATATATATATATATATATATATATATAATACATCTTTAGGGAAGAGTGGCGGGCCTCAAAAAAATGGGACCCTAAGCCATTGCTTTGCTTTAGTTGCCTTATCGTCGAGCTACTGCTAGACTGCGTCTCCTCATTGCCTAGGAAGTATTTTATTTTTCATAGATCTCTGATTAGAAAGTGACTGACGATGCTACTCAAGTTGAGTAATGCTTTCAGCATTAGCACTTGTTATAACAATGTACTAATGTAGCAACCAAGATTATGCGTTTGTCATTATAAATATATAACAAAGTGATCAACATAGTGTTCGTTTGCTGATGCACTCTAATTTTAAACCTACACAAAATTGATCTGCTCCCCCATAGTATTTTCCTTGTACTTATCCACCAACAAGTATATCTAATGATATATTTTCCAGTTTGACAGGGATACTTCAACGATACGAAAGCCATGTCCAAACAGAAAAAGAGATCTCTGCAGAAATCCAGGCTGCAGAGGTATTTGATTAGTTGACTGCTATCAAGTTATAATCTAATGATTTAGAATCCTCTCTGGATACTTGAAATAAGTGGACTGTGTGCACATATATATTTACGTTATCAATTAATTTTATTACTCTTTGCCTCGGTCTGATGAGTATTAAGTAACTCTGAACTTGAATCCTTAAGGGGAAAAAAGAGCATCCTTGAACTGCTTAGAGATCAATATCAGACCGGAACTATTTCCAGGTGAACTGTGAAATATGTAACTTCCTACATTTTTAACAAGTCCGAAGATACTGAATAGTAAATACACACGCTAGCTTTGGTGTGCCACCTCCCAGACTGGAAGGTCCAAATTATTAATAATGCTTACTCTTCATCATAGTGCACCAAAGTCATGCTTCTGTTCAACTAAAATGTACCTATGAAAAAAATTATCTTCTTGTTGCTAGACTAAAATGAGTTATGAGGCACACATTGTATTTCATCAAATCCTGGAAGCATGCTCTGACTAGTTATTCATTCAACAACAACTAACAACAACAAACCCAGTATAATCCACAATGTGGGGTCTGGGGAGGTTAGAGTGTACGCAGACCTAACCCCCAACTTGAAAGGTAGGGCGGTTGTTTCCGAAAGAGCTCGGCTTGACTAGTTATTCATTCATGTAGCTAATATGGTTGATTAGTAACTTATCATTGCGTATTTTGCAATGTATCCACAGTAATCATTTGGATGTTATTCAACGTTGTCTTGGATAATCATAATTACATTTTTTTACCCGGTGTTCGTTCACCATTGGGGAATCCATAAATTTAAATTCACATAAAAAGTACTACTTTTAAAATTAAAATACTCTGTCAAAGATAATTTTATATAACTTGAAATCTTTTATATTATGAATAGAAGAGATGGAGAAACCTAACAGCTGCTGATCGGGGTGGGGATAAGCTTGTTTAAAAAAAAACAATCCTATAGCGCTAGCGCTTAGCATTCTTTCTATTCCATCTCATTTCATTTTGGGATAGACGGCTATTACTAAAATAATAAGTGAAGTAGTCATCGTCTGACCGATCGGCTCGGACACCAAACCGCTCGTGTCCATGCCCGTCCATTTTGTCTCGCCCTAAATGAAATGACTCCCTCAGTTATGCTGCATTAATCACGCCTTGAAGGATGGAACATGGCTGCTTATCGAGTGGATAATTTGATTTAATGGTTTGGCCTATCGGATATCGATTTTTAAATAAAATGTTGTAAAATAGTTTTGCAACATTTTCTGTCTTATCATTTTGTAAGAAAAAAGACTCAAATTAGTACTTAGAAATATTAGTATTGTATTGTCATTTCTTAGAAAAAAAAAATCATATTAGTACTTGGACATTTTATTTATTCCTAAAAAATCAGATATTTAAAATTGAGAATGAATTATTTAATTTTGAGCTTTTCAAGTGTTATTCCGTTAAAATTAAGGGCGAATTTGTATCAAAGTATAATGAGAGGGGTATATTTGAACCGAAAGTATAACAGGAGGGGTATATTTAGCCCGAAAGTATAACGAGAGGTATATTTAAACTATTTCCAATAGTATAGGGATATATTTGACCATTTTCAGTATATATATATATATATATACAAAAGTCCGTGAAAGCACGGGTCCAATATATATTATTTTATTATCTCATTTACGCGGACATGAATAGAATTAGGAGAGTTAATCAAATTTCTATATAATTTTTAAATATTACAGTACTTAATTTTTAAACAATATATGTTACTTCCTTTGTCGCAATTTATGTGGCACATGTGAAACTTTCAACTAAATTTTCATATATTTTTTAAATATTTTAAGTTGTTAATTATTGTCATTTATAATACTCTTAATTAATATAATTTTTAAATAATATATGTTCCCCTCTCTCTCGCGCACGTGGCACATGTGAAAATTTGAGAGTTAATCAAATTTAATAGTATGTTTTTAAAAAATATATTTTTAAGTTGTTAGATATATAATTCTCTTAACTAATTTTCAAATAATATATGTTATTCCTTTGTCCCAATTTATGTGGCACAATTGAAATTTTAAAAGTTTATTTCAAATAATATATGTTACTCTCTCTGTCCCAATTTATGTGGCACATGTGAAATTTGAGAGTTAATCAAATTTTTAATATGTTTTTCAAATATTTTAAATTGTTAGTTATTATGATATATAGATAGTACTCTTAACGTAATTACGTCATTTTTAAATAATATATTATAGTACTATTTTTTTGTAATTTTTAAATACATAACATAATATAAATAAAAGTAAGATAAAAATAAATTAAAATAAAAGAAATATTAAGTATATAAATAGAAGGAATTAAAGGAGAAGGGCAAATCGGTCAAATGGCTAACTAACCCTAAGCTCCTCAAATTCGCTTCTATAATATAGTTAAATATATCATTCAACCATCTAATTTGTGGATTCAGAATTTTTAATAAGGGAGTTCAAAAAATAAAAATATACTAAAATTTGAACTTGAAACCTCAAAGTGAATTTTAAACCTCTAAATTTTTGAGCCAACCTCCTCTTGCATTTTAGAAAATTAAAATTTATATATCTACAATAATAAAAAAATAACTTATATATACTGTAATATTTTATCGAAAAGTCGGTTGAACACCATCACCCCCTCCTAGATCTGCCTCTAAATGTATAGTGTATATGTTGTATATAGATATGTATATGTAGCATAAAATATATACTATTTATACACTTTGTACATAATTTCTAAATTAAATAAGTGAATAATTCAGGTCCATAATTATCTCTTAATCAATGAGCAAATATCATGAAGCATGCTAGTAACTACTCAATGAAGGGATAATTTTGAAAATTGCATATTTGAGTTTTTGTCTGTATATATTGTATCCGAAGCATGATTCGCATGTATATGAAACAATGCTTCTCTTGCTCAACTCTTGCCTCCTCCTCTTCTTCAATATCAATTTTTACGAGTGCGTATTTGATTTTTCACCTGATGATTGTTATTTATTTTATAATTCGACTAATTTAAATTGGCGTAAAAAAAATCATTCTAGAAATAAAACGTTTTTTACTAAAGATAATTTTTTATCCAAATTCAAAATTTTTATTAAGAATGAAAGGGTATTTACTACTATTGGAAAAAATTACCTGGATGAACAATTTTTAATAAATAATTTATTTTAGCGATACTTTTTATTTATTATCATCTATAGCAATACATAGTAATATTATGATATATCTTTCATGTGTTAAAAGTAAATTATGCATGCAATATAAATGTATTATAAGTGTTTTAAAATATATTATGCTTGTTTAATAATAAACTAACACAATGTATTATAAGTGTATTAAAGTGTGTGATAAATATATTATCCATGAATAAAACTTGTATTATATGATCTTTTTAAAATTATTCTCGATAATATATATTAAAATTATATTAAAACTGTATTATAAATATATTATAATTGTCAAGTAAAAAATATATATTACTATAAATGATAAATATTTTCTTATATTCACGTAAACTTTCCTTTAATATTCGTCAACTTTGGGGATTCGAATAATTTACAACTATAGTATGTGCCACCTAACGACTACGTCGACGATTAATTGGACCGACTTTTACACTGCTCCAACATCAAACGCTGGAAATGATTCTATTGGTTCACAATGTGGGTTCGTCTATATCTGACATAGTAGTATGGTCAGATTTCACTGCCAAATACTGAAATTATTATTTACAAATACTAAACTTTAGTATTTGAACAGAAAAGAGATAATTCTACAAGTAGTTACCAATATATATATCTATATATATATATATATCATTATCTAATTTATCAATATGCCTGAAATATTCCTAACGTATACATGGAATAGCTATAGATATATATAGTTTATCCACATTATTGAATTATGCACAAAGTTGACATTGATATATATTATCCCACCTGATGTATACACCCAACTAATGTAATTTACCCATGATTAGGTGATTTAATGATGTAAAATACATATTACTTAATCAAGATTAAGTAAAATAAACTCTAAATTCAAACACATGGCATGCATGTATTGAATTGGTGCATACACAAGGTCTTGTGCGGGCTATATATTGTGTGTGTATATAGCCCAATTAGCCCCTTCTTACACTAGTAAACCTTTGTCCAATCTACTTTACAATTTTTATTAAGGCATAGGTCATTCCTGGATAAAGCTTTAACCCCATTATATTGTTGTTTTTAATTCATGTAGCAAAAACAATACATCTATCACTAGACGTAAATTAGATTTTGCTTCAAACTTTCAGTATACTGTGTTCTCTTCCCATAATATTTAATTTCTTATGTTCATGTGTTGATCTCCATAGCTGGAGATCTTCTAGATAAGAGAAGTAAGTTCGAGAGAGAAAGTTTGAAAGAAGAGAGGAGATTCTAAAAATATCTCAAATGCTTCATTCATCTACTGAAGTATCTCTCATAAGAGATATTTATATACTTGAACAAAGTAATAACTTGCTGCACATACACGTGAGTTGTCACTCTACTTGCATAACTAACTTTTAACCATCCTCTAACAAACTTAGTTACAACTAACTACCTATAGTTACATCAGCTTGATCTCTTAACTCAACATCATGTAGAAAAACTTAACCAGAAAGCTTGAAATAATAAGTTCATTTTGTAGTCAAAAGTATTGAAGAATTGTCACTACTCTCACCCAAAAAAGTCATTTTTTTCTAAAAAATCAGCATGCATTGGCTAAACACGAATACAACATGAAAGATCACATCGATAATGATCAATCACCTATAAAGCTGCTACGTACATCAATGTTTTTTTTAAAAAAAATCACCTAGTGTTTGATATCTATTTTGGGATCGATTAATTTGAATTTACTTATAAAGTATCATTTTAGAAGTAAAACGCTCTATGTATCAACTGGCGATGTATCATGAAAAAAATTTATGTATCAAATTGCGATGTATCAGCGTCATTCCTATGTATGAGAAGAGGGATTTTTAAAATTTTTACAAATAGTAGGAAATAATTGAAAATATAAGAATATAAGGTATGTAATTTGGTAAATTTTTTTAAATTATATGCTCTTTAATTCCTTTTTGATACCAGCCGCAAGTCTCTTTTACGTTTAAGTTTTTTGGAGAATTATATCTTTTAGTTGCATTTGAAGTAGAATTACAATTTGTGAATCCATTATGTTAAAACAATCACATGGTCATGTTAGTTTGTCGAGCTCCAATTAGTAATCAAGAATATTGAGCAACTTATATGAATCTTTTTCAATATAGTTCCCTTTAGTTAAGAATAGAACAAACTACTGATGTACTATATTCTACTACGTTATGATAGTAGTTTCTACAACATTGCATATAATATTTCATGTTGTACTATATACTACTAAACAATGTATAGTAGTATTCTTTACCAATTCTCCTGCCAGTTCATGATATTTGAAGTACATGGCACTTGATGTTTTGACATATAAATGGAATGCTTTTTAAACTGGAGATATACAGTCATGCTTTATTCTTTTTGAAACGTCAGGAATAATAAATATAAGTAATATATACAAAGAAATGTTCTGATATTGAATTTTACATAAATCAATTTTTCAGCCATCAACCTTCATAGTCCAACAACAGGAAACAGAAAGAGGAAATCCGAATCTGAGTATCTTCCAAAATAAACAAAGAATGCCGTAATAATATTCAACAATAAGAATATAGTACAAATAAATCAACAACCGCCACCAGTAGAAATCAAATTTAAAAAGAATGAACAATAAATAGTGAATCTAAACCATAAATAAAAGCCTAAACTCATCTATTCCGGCGAATGAAAAAATCTCACAAATCAGAGATTTAGAGCAGCAAAGCAGCAGCAAAGACAGCTGCAACAGCAGATCCGGCGACGGCGACTCTGTTCAAGGAAGCAGAGTTTGGAGATTCGGTAGGAGAACCTCCGGGAGCGGCGCCGATGGATGGAGGAGAAGCATCACCAGAAGGAGATGACGCCGGAGTCTCAGCAGTTGGTGGAGCTGGAGGAGATGCCATTGGAGAATCGGATGGAGAAGATGCAGTAGTAGGAGCATTTGCAGGAGCAGAGACAGGTGGTGTTGATGTAGTGGAAGGAGGAGTCGCCGCTACCGGTGCCGGAGAACTCTTCGGAGAAGCTGCCGGAGATGCTCCCGGTGCTTGTGCGAAAGCAGATCCGGCGACAAATGCCAACATTAGAGCAATAATCACCTTTGAGTATGCCATTTTAGTGTTTAGTAGAAGGAAGAAGAAAAATGGAAGAAGCACAAACAATGAAACAAAGGTGTTTAAGAGGAGGAAATGGAAATATTAGTTGATTTTGATAAAAAAGGAAAGGAAAAGAGTATATTTATAGGTGAAAAAAATGAAGGTTTAGCTTCGTAGTAAGTCGGTTTAAGAATTGAAAAATAGTATTCCTAATTAGTAGTTGACAACTCAACGACAGAAAATGTGACTGAGTCCAAGCTCGTTATATTTTTGTTTGCGTGTGAAGAGATAAATTTGTTTACAATTTAAATTAAAACTCTACCAAAAAAAAACGTTTGAATGTTTCTGTTATACAACTACTTTTAAAATTTGACATAATTTCTTATAAAAAATTTGAATCTAAATTATTAGCAAAAATTATAGTTACAATTGTTGATTTGTTTTTGTTTTCTTCAAAATTTCACCATCTTAATTATAAAAAATAAAAAAATTGTCTTCGTATCATAGGATTCAAAATATGTACACCCTATCCATTTCAAATATTGATTTTAATATTTTATAAGAGAATACTAAAAAAATTAGAGTGCGAATAATTTTAAAAAATGAAAATAGTGCAAATTACTAAAGAGGATATAGTTAGGGGTACAAAATGCAATGAATTTAAGGATTTCTAAAACGCAAAATTGAAAGTATTTTAATTCAACTAAAAATTAACCTTTTTTTTCTTTTTACATTTTTTAATAACCTTTGGTCAATAATTATAATGAGATTATGGCTAGGAGTTGTCATTGGCTCTTCAAAATCTGATTGAACTGAGTTGTACCAAATTAATTACTATTAGATTTTTTTTAATAATACGATAGGTTTTTACATAAATTTATAATTGGATCAAAAAATACTAATTTTATAAAATATATATATATATATATATATATATATATATATATATATATATATATATATATATTATACTGAATAAATTTATATATATGTGTGTGTTAGAATTTATAATATATTATATAAAATATATAATATGTTAGAAAATAATAAAACATTATTGTTTTTTGATTGGATCCCGAGTGACAAAAACAACTTACATGCCAACGTATAATCAACACACTCAGGGGTTTGATGAAATGTATTAGAAAAAATAATGCATGTATTAGCATTGAATATTATTGATATATATATATATATCATAAATTATAATAAATTATTGTTGAAATTTAACTGAACAAAAAATGAATAAATAATTATCTAGGCTGAGGTGTGGAGATTTCGCTTTCTTTAAGGAGATTCAAATCCATTATTGTATAATTTACATTGATCTAGTCGTATAATTCTCGATTTGTCCTTTTCAAGTTACAACAGTCCAACAATATCGTGTGTCTCAACATATTACGGATTAATTATAGAATTTTTCATCAATAAAACATTTTCCTTCAACACAAAATTACTTTCTTTTATATAGTGAATTAGTTAAATACTTCAATTTTTTTTGTCTCAACTCTTTACTACATTAATCTTAATATAAACACAATATAATACTTCTTTCAAACATATAATATAAGACCAACACCACTATTTATATATGCTTCCTATGATAATTGAATTCATAAAATATGATAAACAAACAATACGTGCTTCCAGATACAATCCACAAAAATTTCATGATTATCCTATCCCTTGCAAATCATTTACCTGTAGCTATTCAATACCCATACAAAAAATTGATCACATCCTTAATTAAAGAATTCTTCTTTGAATTTAAAAAAAGTGAATAATAATATGGATAGAAAGAAGTAATTATGCCTAGGATGATTAAATAGAATATTGAGTGAATAACAAATTAAACATTACAAAAATTATTAACAGCTAATAATATAACGATTTATGTTATATATTTTATTTTTTTTGAGATTTAAATATTTTAAGTTTGTTTGGTAATGTACACATAAAAATTTTAATTTTTTTTAAATGAAATTTATATATTTGTTAACTATTTTAAAAAAAAGATTACTCTAAATTACAATAATTAATAATTTAAAATATTTAAAAAAATACATGAAAACTTTACGGAAAAAAATAGAATTTTTTGAAATTTAAAATTCGAAAAGTGATACATAAATTAAAAGAGAGAAAATAATCTTAAGATATCAACCCGACAATATTATTAATATCTTGTTTTATATATTTTTTCAATTGAGGTTATTAGATAGAATGTACAAGAATAACAACATTAAACACGTATTGTGCTTATTCGTATCATTGTCTGATATGGTACATAATGACTGAAGAATTAATATGATATAAATTCATCGGAGCTCGAAGAGGAAGAAACAGAGATGACCATTCACATTATATGCTTTGCTTGATTCAAACAAATCAAAGTCCAACGATGAAACGAGAAAGAGGAAATCGTAATCATAGTGCTCTCCATAAATAAACAAAGAATGCCGTAATAATATCCAATAATAAGAATATAGTACAAATAAATCAACTACCGCCACCAGTAGAATGTAAAAGTAAAAAAAGAATGAACAGTAGAGAAGTAGAAAATAAATCCTAACTCGTCAATTCCGGCGAACGAAAAAACGTGAAATATCTCACAGATCAGAGATTTAGAGCATCAATGCAGCAGCAAAGATAGCTACAACAGCAGATCCGGCGACGGCGACTCTGTTCAAGGAAGCAGAATTTGGAGATTCGGTAGGAGAACCTCCGGGAGCGGCGCCGATGGATGGAGGAGAGGCATCACCAGAAGGAGACGACGCCGGAGTCTCAGCAGTTGGTGGAGATGGAGGAGATGCCATTGGAGAATCGGATGGAGAAGATGCAGTAGTAGGAGCATTTTCAGGAGCAGAGACAGGTGGTGTTGATGTAGTGGAAGGAGGAGTCGCCGCTACCGGTGCCGGAGAACTCTTCGGAGAAGCTGCCGGAGATGCTCCCGGTGCTTGTGCTAAAGCAGATCCGGCGACAAATGCCAACATTAGAGCAATAATCACCTTTGAGTATGCCATTTTAGGCTTTAATAGAAGGGAAAGATTTTGGAGTAAGAAAAGTGGAAGAAGCACAAACTGAGATGTATAAGAGGAGGAAATAGAAATATGAGTTGATTTTGAAAAAGAAAAGGTCAGGGAAGGAGTGCATTTATAGGAGGGAAATATAGGGAAAATTAAATTTTATTTTACTAAGGCATAATATATAAATAAATATGTGCTTTAATTTAATTTCAGTTTATATTTATGTTTTTTAATTATGGTGTATATAAATAGATATTTAAATTTATAAAAAAACTAAATAAGTAGATATATGTGGCGTTCTTAAAAATTAATTTATGTCCTACATGAAATCCAATATGTATTATATTATATATAATATATGTGTCTATTTATTCAAATTTAAATAAATTTAGATATCTAGTTGTGATTTTAAAGATGGAGTACATAAATAATATATTTATGCTTAATGTATAAGTTTAGTAAAAAAGATAAAGTCGGTTTAATAATAAGAAGTGTGGACTAATAATAAGTTGACAACTCAATGACAGAGGAAGAAAAGTGTGAATGAGTCCCAGCTGGTTATATTTTTCTTAGCGTGTGAAGAGACTAATTTCTCTAGGAAAAAAAATTGTTTGAATGTTACTTTTGCAACTACTTTTTATTATTAACTCTTCTAAAAAGTTAAGACAATCTAAGGACAGAGATGTTCAGGTAGCTCTTAAAATATTGAAGGGAAAGGATTAAAAATATCTTTAAATTATTTGAAATGAATAAAAATTTTATTTGTTTATAGTTTAGTTTAAAAATATTTTTATTGTTAATATTTTGATCCAGAAATGTTCTTATTGTTATTTAATGAGTTAAAATGTCTCTATTATTATAAAATAGGTCAAAAATATCTTTTTCCCAATAAATATATATATTTTACGAAAAATGCAAATCTTGTTCCTTATAAAAATATTACTTTTAAGAAACTATATTCTTGTTTTCTATCTTTTTAAACCACTTTAAGTAATAAAAATGTAGGAAATCATTTTATTCTTCATAATCTCATTTTATTAATTAAAACACAATAATTTCATGTACTCTAAATTTTAACGGATAATATATGTTATATATATAAGATCATAATAAATACATCATTAATTTTTATTCAAATAACGATAAAAATAATTATAATAAACTAAGAAATATTTATTTGAAAAAGAACATTTAAAATATTTCTTATTTTTTATAATTATTTTTTTTATCGCTATTTGAATAAAAAATAATGATGAATTTATTATGGTCTTAGATATATGACATCTATTATCCGTTAAAACTTAGAGTACATGAAATTATTCTATTTTAATTGATAAAATGTCATTATGTAAAATAAAATAATTTTCTACATTTTTATTACTTAAAGTGATTTAAAAAGAAAGAAAACAAGAATAAAGTTCCTTAAAAATAATATTTTTTATAAGGAGCAAGATTTATTTATTTTTTAAAAAATATATTTATTCAGAAAAGAACATTTTGACCCATTTTGTAACAATAGAAGTATTTTTGACCCATTAAATAACAATAAAGATATTTCTAAACCAAAATATTGACGATAAGAATATTTTTTGACCAAACTATCAAAGATATTTTAATATATTTTACTTTTAAAATAAAATAATATATATTTAACTATGTGTTAAGATAAATCATACAAATAAAGAAAATATTTAGTTATCACGTTTAGAAGTAGATAACTATAGGAAATATCGGTCAACACGTATATTGGGGTTAAGTTAACAAATCTCCCTTATCGGCTTGGTATTTATATTCCCCCTCCCCACCCCCCAGAAAAGTCTTCTAAAAATAATCTCTATTCTTGTAAGGAAAATTCTTTGGACAAAGTTATTCTTCAAGCCTAACAAAATAAAGAAAATTTGTTTTTTTCTTAACTATTTTGTTTCTTTTCCTTCTTTCTTTCTTTTTTTCTTATGTTTTTTTCTTTTCCTTTTATTTCTTTCTTTCTTTTTTCTTTTCTTTTTTTCTTTTTTTTTGCTTATTTTTTTTTCTTCCTTTTTATTGTTTTTAATTATGAAATTAAAAAAAACTGTTTTATATATTTTGTATTTCTTTTAAATAAAAATGATCCCTAGATTTAAGTGGAAAGATTTAAGATAATTTTTTTCATATTTACTATTTTAAATTATATATGGTTTGAAATTTCACGATACTCTATAACTCTAGCTTTAAAGGCAATACTTAGCTCAAAACTTTCAATGAACAAGTTGCGTCCCATGGGCAAGAGTTGACACGGTTTTTTGTGTCTTGATTTATGAAATCCTCTTAAGCTCTTGCATTAGAGGCAAGACTTAGATCAAGAACTTCACAAGTTACGCCTCATGGGCAAGACTTGACACTACGACATGGTATTTTGATTTATCATATATTTTATAACTCTTGCCTCTCAGCCAAAAGACTTTCAAATATTAAGTTAAGCCTCATGGACAAGACTTGATAATATTACATTGTATTTTGATTTATGAAATACTCTATAACTATTGTCCAAAATGTAACACTTGTTAGTCCAAGAACTACCAAACAATAAGTTAAGCCCCATGAACAAAATTTGACACTACCACATTATGTATTAATTATTAGATATTCTATAACTTTTGACTTATAGGCAAGACTTAACCCAATGATTTTAAAGAACAAATTGTGTCTCATAAGTAACATTTTACACTATTTTTACTTGTTTTAGAGGTAGAACATGGAGGTTAAAATTAACATATGCTTCATGGACAATAGTTTATACGATTTCACTATGTCTAACTTATAAGATACTCTATAACTCTTGCCTTAAATCAAAACTTACAATAAGAACTTTAAAATAACAAGTTACTCTCTAAAAGACAAACTTGATACTAGCACATTGTGTTTTGATTTATGAGATGTTGCCTTATAACTCTCGTCTTATTTTATGTGGGAATACTTTAGAATTCTTCTTTTATTCTTTAAAGAAAATTTGAAACTTATGATCTAAAACAATTTCTAAATATTTGTGCGATTATAAATTATTTTATTAAAGATAAAAGAAAATTTTTAAAGTTAAATACTCCCTCTATTTCATATTAATTGAATTTTTAGAGCATTTTTCATTGTTCAGAATAGTTGAATTATTCAAAGTTCAAGAGAAATATTTAAAAGTTTTTTCACGTTTACCTTTTCATAAACAATTTTTTGTAATTTTCTAAGAGTTAACTACATTACTTACAAAGTTACGCTAATAAATGACTACTTATATCTATGATTTCACATTTAATCATTTTATGATTTTAATTAAATAAAAAGATAATAGAGAAAAATATAATTCATATTTTATAATTGAATACTTTTTTTAATGTATATACATTATCTTAGAAATTTGGTTAATATAAAATAGAATGAGTAGCAAATAATGTTCTCCGTGTTGTAAAATACACTAATTTAACAACATAAGGAGGAGAGAGTAATTGAAAGGAAAACAAAACAGAAGAGAGAAAGTTTCTATATATCTGTGTGTATCACTTTACATTGTAAAATGACTCAATTTATAGGAATGAAAAGGGGACGTAGGGGTACTCCCCCTTGGATGTTCACGTATAATGTGCCTCATAAAAGAAAACTTTACAAGAAACAAGTTGTGCTTCGTTAAAACCTTACTAGGAAAAACCCAGTGGGAAAAAGCCTAGTGAAAGAAAAAGAGTACACACATCTGATAATACGCCTTGAGTGTTGCCTCATTAAAAACCTTATCAGGAAAACCCAGTGGGACAAAACCTTGGCTAAGAAAAAAAAAGTACAACACGTATTTTGCTCCCCCTGATGAAAACATCACTTAATATCTCGAAGACGACGCATTCCAATTTTGTATCTCATTTTCTCAAAGGTTGAAGTTGGTAATGCTTTGGTGAATATATCTGCCAAATTGTCACTTGAACGAATTTGTTGGACATCTATTTCACCATTCTTTTGAAGATCATGAGTGAAAAAGAATTTTGGTGAAATATGTTTTGTTCTGTCTCCTTTGATGTATCCTCCCTTCAGTTGAGCTATACATGCAGCATGTCTTCATATAATATTGTTGGAGCGTCTCTTTTCAAAGAAAGATCACATGTTTCTTGAATGTGTTGAGTTATAGATCTTAACCAAACACATTCTCGACTTGCTTCATGAATGACTATTATCTCTGCATGATTTGAGGAAGTGGCAACCATAATTTGCTTTGTTGAACGCCATGATATAGCTGTACCACCACATGTAAATAAATAGCCTGTCTGCGATCGACCTTTATGGGGATCAGATAAATATCCCGCATCTGCATAACCGATCAATTGTGATGTGGAATCATTTGAGTAAAACAATCTCATATCAATGGTACCTTGAAGGTATCTGAATGTATGCTTAATTCTATTCCAGTGTCTGCGCGTTGGGGAAGAACTAAATCTTGCTAACAAGTTTACTGAGAAAGCTATATCTGGTCTAGAATTATTGGCAAGATACATTAATGCACCAATTGCACTAAGATATGATATTTCAGCACCAACAAGTTCTTCATCATTTTCATGAGGTCGAAATGGATTTTTATTAATATCAAGGGATCTCACAACCACTGGGGTACTCAATGGATGTGCTTTATCCATATAAAACCTCGTTAAAATATTTTCAGTATATATTGACTGATAGACAAATATCTCATTTGTAAAATGTTCAATTTGTAGACCAAGTCAAAATTTTGTCTTTCCGAGGTCTTTCATTTCAAACTTCCTTTTCAGACATTTTACTGGCTTTGAAAGTTCTTCTGGATTTTACTGGCTTTGAAAGATCTTCTCATAAAGACACAAGGGCAAATTGGATCATTTTTATATCCTTCTTTTAGCAAATATTCGCTAAGACGGTTGTACCACATTCGCCTTGATTGTTTCAACCCGTACAAGGATTTTTGAAGCTTTATTGAGCAATTATCTCGAGAATCCTTGTATGCTTCAGGCACTTTGAACCCTTCGAGAATTTTCATAAAAATGTCGTGGTCCAATGAGCCATATAAATAGGCAGTGACCACATCCATTAGGTGCATTTCAAGCTTTTCATAAACTACCAAATTCATTAGATACTTGAAGGTAATTGCATCCACCAGAGGGGAATATGTTTCCATATAGTCAATGTCAGGTCTTTGCGAAAAACCTTGGGCTATAAGTCGTGCTTTATATCTTACGACTTCACCCTTTTCATTTCGTTTACACACAAAAATCCATTTGTGCCCTACTGGCTTGACACCTTCGGGTGTTCGGATTATTGATCCAAAAACTTCACATTTTTCAAGTGAAGTTAACTCTGCTTGAATTGCATCCTTCTATTTTGGCCAATCATTTCTCTGTCTGCATTCATCGACAGATTTTGGTTCAAGATCCTTATCTTGTTGCATTATTTCAATGGCAACATTATAAGCAAAAATATTATCGACCACAATATCATTTCGATTCCACCGTTTTCCTGTCGAGACATAACTTATTGAGATTTCTTCATTCTTATTATTTTCAGGTACTTGGACCTCCTCGGTGGTAACACCATTTGTTGTGTCTCTGGGCTCTTCTTGAGCACTTGCCTCCAAATTATGATCATCTTGATCATTTATTTCTTTCCTTTTTTGAGGATTTTTGTCTTTGGAACCAATTGGTCTTCCTCGTTTTAAGCGTGGCCTAGACTCATTTGCCTGAACAAGTTGTTTTACCGGGACATCAACTCGAACTTGAGCATTAGCAGTTGGGATATGCGATTTAGTAAGCCGCGGAAGGTTAGTAAATGCATCTGGCAGTTGATTTGCAATATTCTGCAAATAAATCATCTTTTAAACTTCTTGCTCACATTGATTTGTTCGAGGATCTAAATGAGATAGTGACAATAAATTTCAATCTATCTCATTTTTCAACTGCTTATGTTCTCTCCCTAATGTTGGGTATACTGATTCATCAAAATGATAATCAGCGAATCTTGCCGTAAATATCTCTAGTCATAGGATCCAAATATTTTATAATAGAAGGAGATTCACACCCAACATATATTCCCAACCTTCTTTAGGGACCCATCTTTGTGCGGTGCGGTGGAGCAATTGGAACATATACCGCACACCCAAATATTCTAAGATGGGATATATTTGGCTCCCTTCCAAATGCCAACTGTAATGGAGAAAATTCATGATAATTTGTTGGCCTTATGCGCACAAATGCTGCTGCATGCAAAATAGCATGCCCCCATACTGAAATAGGAAGTTTTGTCCTCATTAGCAATGGTTTAGCTATCAATTGGAGGCGTTTAATCAATGATTCTGCTAGACCATTTTTAGTATGGACATGAGCGACTGGATGCTCAACTTTTATTCCAATCGACATACAATAATCATTAAATGATTGAGATGTAAATTCACCAGCATTATCAAGACGAATTGTCTTTATTGCATAATCTGGAAATTGTGCTCTTAACCTTATAATTTGAGCTAACAATCTCGCAAAAGCCATGTTGCGAGTTGATAATAAGCACACATGTGACCATCTTGTAGATGCATCTATCAAGACCATATAATATTTGAATGGTCCACATGAAGGGTGAATTGGTCCATATATATCACCCTGTATACGTTTCAGAAACACAGGGGATTCAATCCCAACCTTAGTTGCTGATGGTTTGATAATCAGTTTTCCTTGGGAACAAGCAACACAAGAGAATTCTTTAGATTGAAGAATTTTCTGATTCTTCAAAGTGTGTCCATGTGAATTTTCAATAATTCTGCGCATCATATTATAACCGGGATGGCCCAACCGTTCATGTCAAATGATAAAATCATTAGAATCAGTAAATCTTTTGTTTACAATGACATGTGATTCAACAGTACCAATATTTGTATGGTACAATCCAGAAGAAAGTGCAGATAATTTTTCGTGCATAATTTTCTTCTCCATATATATTGTAGTAATATAAAGGTATTCAACCTTTCCTTCATTTGCAGTCTCAATATGATAGCCATTTTGGCGAATAACCTTGAAACTTAACAAGTTTCTTTGAGACTTACTACAATACAATGCATTATCAATTATCAATATCGTTCCTTCAGGTAGTAATAAGACCGCTTTTTCAGAGCCTTCAATCAATTTTGTACTACCAGATATTGTATTGACATAGGCCTTTTTCATAATCAAATGAAAAAATATTTCTTTTCTTTTAATATCGTATGAGTTGTGGCACTATCCAAAAGACATATATCTCTATTATTCATCTTGAATCCAATTGAAGACTGAGAAATTTATTTATCTGATATAGGAGTTAAATTTTCTTGAAAAATTAAAATTTTGTGCTGATAACGTGTTGTAAAATACACTAATTTAACAACATAAGAAGGAGAGAGTAATTGAAAGGAAAACAAAACAGATGAGAAAAAGATTTTATATATCTGTGTATATCACTTTACACTGTAAAATGACTCAATTTATATGAATGAAAATGGGACGTAGAGGGACAATTGAAGGTGAAAAGGAAAAGAAAAAATAAGTGGAAGAAAAGTAAGTGGAACATCCACTTCTTTCTAATACTCCATAAATAAACAAGAATCCCGTAATAATATTTAACAATAAGAATTATAGTACAAATAAATCAACAGCGGTCACAACTACCGCCACCAGCAAAAGGCCAAAGTACACAGTGGAAAAATAAACCCTAACCAACTCATCAATTCCGGCGAATGCAAATGCTAAATATCTCACAGATCAGAGATTTAGAGCATCAATGCAGCAGCAAAGATAGCTACAACAGCAGATCCAGCGACGGCGACTCTGTTCAAGGAAGCAGAGTTAGGAGATTCGGTAGGAGAACCTCCGGGAGCGGCGCCGATGGATGGAGGAGAAGCGGCACCGGAAGGAGATGACGCCGGAGTCTCAGCAGTTGGTGGAGCTGGAGGAGATGCCAATGGAGAATTGGATGGAGAAGATGCAGTAGTAGGAGCATTTGCAGGGGCAGAGACAGGTGGCGTTGATGTAGTTGAAGGAGGAGTCGCCGCTACCGGTGCCGGAGAACTCTTCGGAGAAGCTGCCGGAGATGCTCCCGGTGCTTGTGCTAAAGCAGATCCGGCAACAAATGCCAACATTAGAGCAATAATCACCTTTGAGTATGCCATTTTTAGCTTTGAGGAGAAGGAGCTTCTGGGGAAAGGAAAGTGGAAGAAGCACAAAGAGGAGGAAATGGAATTATGAGTTGCGACTACTTTTGAATTTTGATAAAAAGGAGAGGGAAAGAGTGTATTTATAGCAGAGAAAAATGGGGAAAATTAAATTTTAGTTTTAATAAAGTCGGGTTTTTTTTTAAAAAATAATATTGAATTTGAAATAAGATTTGGACTAATAATTAGTTGGCAACTCAAATAACAAAAGAAGAAAAGAAGAAAAGAAGGGATGCGACTGAGTCTAGCTGGTTACGTTTTTCTTTAGTATGAATAGATAAAAAAAATTGTTTGAATGTTTCTTAGTACTCTCCTCCTGGCATATTTCAATATCCGAGAGCTAAATAATTTAATTTTTTAATTATAAATTTGATTAACAATTTAGATATGTGGAGAAAAAATATATAGATGTTTCAGTGAAAAAGTGTGAATAGTTGGATATAGTGGATGCGAAGAGAGGTAAAGATATATTGAAGAAATATTAAAAAAAAATGATTAAAAAGATATGACATATCCACAATTTACTTACTGATGACATGTTCTTATTACTAACATATTTTAGTCTTGAGCTGTTGGAGCTTCATGTAGATCATTATATTAGCGTATTCTTATAGTCATTGATTTTGTTTCTGACTATCATATGTAGTTTCTGTGCTAAGGTGATTGCACCTTGTTGTTGATATTATAGTTTCTGGCATACATCCTCTGCACAACTTTACTATTACCTATCATATTTTTGTTTAATTATTGCTTTATTTTGCTTGAGTCAATGATCATTTGAAAAAACAATCTTTTTAAATATACATACACTTTACCATTCTCAAACTATATTTTGTGAGATCCCACAAAATTTGTTATTGTTGTTAAAATAATATATATAAATAGTTTAAAATAAAAACACAATAATTGATAACATAAAATATAAATAAATTATTTGAATCAAAAGTCAAATGAATACTACTTTTTAAAAGTTACGAAAATACATTTTTGAGATTTTTTTTTTTTTTTGGAAACAAAATATGGACAGAATTTTAATTATTGGCAAACACCATGGTTACCGTTATGATTGGCACGTTCTGGTCTAGCTAGCGGGCATTTAAAAATTCGTTTATGTGTTGGCCACCTAAAAAGCAGGGGTACCCTGGGTTTCAGATATTGGAAAATATTTATTGGACTGCTTTAATTTATTTGATTGATTTTGAATTAACATAAAATTCTTTAAAAAAATATTTTTTAAAAAATATTTAATTTTTTGGTCTTGAAAATCTCACGTGATAAGTTAAAACTAAAAATTAATCACAAAGAAAAAAATATTTTTCTAAATCGATTAAAAGAAGTAAGAAAAATAAATTGTAACAAAAAAAAGGGTATATGTTATTTATGTGTTCATCTCAATTATATTCGTTTTGTTTCAAAATAAATTGTATTTTTACCTTAAGAAACTGTTCATTCTTATAAAATAAGAAGAGTTTTTATAACTTATATTTTATTTAATGCCTTAAAGAAAAAAAATTAATGATGTAAAACTCCAAATATTAAAATAAAGGTAATTTTGGAAAATTAAGATCAATTCCTTCTTGAAATTTTAAAATATCACTTATTTTGTAATAAATCGAAAAAAAATAAAAATTACTTATTTTAAAATGTAAAAAGTATTAATTTATCTCTCCTTGATACTATATTAGTCGTCATAATTTTCATTCACACACTTTTTAAAATTCATAAAAAAAAACTAATTTACTCTCAGTCCTTTCAATGTTATCAATATTATTTATTTTCAAACAATTAATTTTAAGGGTATAATAAAAAAATATTAATTATTTTGATTCGTAAATTGACAAGTATTTGAGATAAGCATTCTTAGTAATGGAACAATTAATATGAGACAAAGAAAGAACTATTGAATGATAAAATCAGATAAGAATATGTATTCTTTCTGTTTAAAATATTTGTAAGTGAAATTTTCACTTTTTTCTTTTTGAAATTCGAATGAATTTTAATTAATATTTAAGATGTATTTTCCGCTATATTGACATGAAGAATAGCCATTTATAATTTTTTTTTTATATGATTTTTGTATATTTTTTAATTTGAGAAAGAGACTCCACTGTCACCAATGATGACTTCCAAGTTCCAACGGGAAAATACAGAACATTGATTCATGTGCTGTATAAATTAGTGTTGTTTGTTGAACCTAATTATTATGGTAACCTATTTTTAAAAATGTGGGGTTGTTCTAGATTCGTTTTTCCAAATCAAATGACATGTTAAGACTTTTCAATTGTTGAACAGCAAAAAATAGGTTGTAATTTTGATTGCCAGCCTTTGAAAATTAAAGTTTTTATATCATACAGGACATATATTTTCCTTTAATACGAAGGAGATTAAGGAACTCAATGTTTACTAAGTACTTGGATTTGACCTTAAATTAATATTTTTATTAATTTACAAATAAATTAATATTTATAATTATTTAACAAACTTTTAAATATAAAAACTACTGAATTAATGTGAACCGTAAATGACACTTTAGATACATCCATGCTTGAAAGCAAAGGCGGATTTAGTGTCTAATTTGTGGTGCATGTGAATTTATAGGATTTTTTTTTGTCAAACTAGGTATTTTATGTACATGTTTCATAAAATAATATGTTGGCACTCATATTATAAAAAGATAAAATGATGCATTTAGTTAAATATTGAGTTCAATATTGAAGTCAGAATTTTCACTAAGAAATTCAGAATATGAAGAAGTAAACACACGAAAAAACGAAGGAGGTTCAACAT
Source organism: Solanum dulcamara (assembly GCF_947179165.1). Lineage (NCBI taxonomy): Eukaryota > Viridiplantae > Streptophyta > Magnoliopsida > Solanales > Solanaceae > Solanum > Solanum dulcamara. The sequence continues at coordinate 82,305,679 of NC_077237.1, read as the reverse complement.
CTATTAAATATACATATAAAATATTTTTAATTATATATAAATAATATAATTTTTTATTTACAGAGGTTCAAATGAACCCCCTAATTCTACCTGACTCCGCCTCCTATTGAGTTATTACCCAAAGAAACAAGGAGTTCTCACTCAGTACTTTTTTTTCTCCGTGCAAGAAATAAATGAAGATTAGGATATAAACTAAAATGCTAATTAATTATGATTATGATTTGTTCATGAACAAGTGTTTTCGCAGATTACAACACAAGAATCAGATCTTAGATGGTAAGGAAACCGGAAAAAAATCAATAGCAAATTATATTTACTCAACTTCATGCATACTTCAAATTATACTCCTCATCACATGGCCAAAGAAGAATATATGTTGTGATATGAAGGTGTAGTTGAAGGTAGTTAAGTTGTTAAAATGTAGTTAAGTGTTATATTCCGTACTTTTATATATTGAAACGTTTTTAAGCTCCTCTAAAGTTGTCATGTGATCCATGTTATCCATGACGTTATCAAATGATCTAAGGAAGGGAGGATGTAACGCCTCATATTTTGCATAGACTAGTTTTATGTGAGTGGTGATGGTTTGAAATAGGTTTGAAAGGATTTGAAAGGGGTTCGAGGCCAAATAATTTGTCAAAGTAATCGATCTACTTGCTTAAGCTATTGGTTTGGATGTCTTACATAATTAAGCTACTTGATTACACGTCTAGCTTAAGTAGCAAGGATCATGCAGGTTCTTAAGGTAAGACTAATTGCTAACCTACTAAAAGAACAAGTAGGTGATGCACCTACTTGGAATATGTGGGCTGCATTTTAAATGAAAAGGGCAAGTAGGTGATGCAACTACTTACAAACTTGTAGCAGGAACTAAGTGGATATTAGTGATTAATTATGATTAACTAACTTAATTAGAAGACTAAGTGGGCCCCACCAAGACATGTGGCAGAATCTGATTGGTCCATGCCATAGTGGGACATATGTCATTGTGGTTGGACACATGTCTTAAGGGCTGATAGCATATATATGTACTAGCTGATGACAAAGCATAGCACATAATCATTTTCATAATTCATCTTCTTCATCACAACTTCTTGAAAGAAAATTAAGAACAGCCATGGCAGCAAGCTCACGCCCAGCTCCAATATGGTGAAAGAAAGAAAATTTTAATTTCATAAAAGTGTTCTAAATGTCCAAGGGGGCAGCAATATTAGGATTTAAATTGAGGAAGAAGAAGTGGTGCAATTGGTGCAAGTAATTGTAGGATCTGTCCTAACTTGTTTGAGGTAAGATTTCTTTTTCTTATGATACAATTGAAGTTAATGATGTTGTGATGGAGAGATTAATTTGTATTAAGTGGAATTGGAAGTAAGAAATTACATGAGTATTGTTGGCATTGTAAATGAAAAGAATTGGAGTTGTTCTAATTGGATTAAAGTTTGATTAATGTTGTCATTCTTATGGTATTGTATTTGAAGGTAATTTGTTTAGGTTGAAGGGATGGAAATATAATTATAGATAAGTATAGGTGTTGCTGTTCACACCAATATTATGCTCTTTTTCGTGTGTTTGTAATTTTGTGAAGTAAAGATCAAAAATCATAATTTGATGTCATAGTTTTGGTGGGCTGTTTAGAACTTGTATTAAAATGATATTGAAGTAGTTTTATTGTATGTGGATGGTGGTCGATGTTGTTGTCATGTTGTTGTTGATATGGCTCGTAAATTCGGAAGAAAGGAAGCGTATAAAATATCGTATAAAAAGCGTATATTGATCTATTTGGTGTAAAATCTTAGATGTTAATGATTTGAATTGAAAATGGGTTAGGAGAGGTTATTAGGTTGTTATTGTTGTTGGTGGTGTTGCTGTGCTAATCAGAGATTAATTGGAAGTTCGGATTATGCGAGTTATATAGAGGAAATGCTGCCCGATTTTCATTAAGTTCTTAACCAATAAAAATACTAATCAAGAAGTGTGAACTAAGAAATGATTCCTATAAGTGATCGGTTGTAGATTTATAAGCTGGAAAGTCGTAATTTATTAACAATAGTGTTACTTTCGTATTAAATAGGCTAAAGGGACAACAAAGCAAGCTTGGTTAAGGTTGATCTATAATAGGTATGTGAAGTTATCCCTTCTTTATTTTGGCATGTTTTAGATATAAGTGATATATGATATGAGCTTTGGGGTAATTCCATCCATAGGTTCCGATGATTCATGATTCTTATTCACTTCTTGATGTTAAAACTCTTAAAGTAGCTGAGCTACTGCCTTTGAGTCTTCTATACGTTGGACAGTTGTTGGTATGTGAAAGTCCCTATTCTTAAAGACTCTATAATGATTAATCTCCTTAACTTTCATAAGCTGTTTCGCATTATCTTAATACGTGTCTATGACCCCTGAGGATTTATTTAATATAGTTCATAATGACATTTGAAGAGTACTGAACATGGATATCGCTTTGATACTCAAGTATTAATTAGGCTACTTATCTATTGAGTTTCAAATGATGATCTAAATGCATATAGTTACTTACTACTCTACTCGTGCATACTGTTATTACATCTTTTACCGAGTTCCAGGCCGGGTATGTTATCACGCATATTTTACTACATTATCCATCGAGTCCCATGATGGACCGAGTGCGGTATACGTGTACACGACTTTATTCACCGAGTCCCTTATTAGAGGGTCGGGTATGGTATAGTATATATATATATGATGATATGATTATGACACTGAGTCCCATAACCGATCGGGTACGGTATATGATAATGATATGCATGATTTATTTCGTAAGGCATATGTATAGTGAGTTCTTGATTATCATACTTGTCTCCTGGAATCTCTACTTCAGTTATGATCCTTCTTATTGTATTTCATACTTTATATATCCAGTACGTATCTCGTACTGACCCTTTTTCTTTGGGAGGAGGGGGCTGCATTTCATGCCCGCAGGTACAAACACTCGCTTTGGTGATTTGCCAGCCTAGGATTTCTATTCAGTTGTCTTGGAGTAATCCTTTGTCCCGAAGTCTAGACTTTTGATACAGACTCTTTTTGATGTGTATATATGTTTATTCAGGGGTAGGTAAAGCTCTGTCCCGCCATATGATACTATTGATACTCTTAGAGATCTGTAGACATATATGTGGGTGGTGTGTATATGTGTTCGGTTGTGTCTATATGACTTATATTTTGGGACGTTCTCATTTGTAGTGATAGCCTTATCGGTTCGTGTATGATGATGTTTTTATTGATTGTGACTCCTCAAGAAACAAGTTACCCTGATACATGTATGTAATGCTTGAGATGACGTTCTGTTTTCACAAAGCCTCCATATTGTGTTTGGTTTCAGTTTGACGAAGTCTAATAGATATGTATACGAGTGCCTAGCTCGGACACTAGTCACGGCCTATGGGGTTGGATCATGACATTAAGGGTAGATTAGTCTTTCACACAAAGTTAGTTGTAACAACTTTCAGGAAGTTAGTTTGTTAGTGTAGGCTATAAATAGCACCTCTATTCATTGTAATCATAAGTTGTTTTAGTTGAATCAATGAGAGTTCTATCATAACTACGATTGTGAAGTTATTGATTCAATAGCAGAGGATCAAGAAAATTATTTGATTTGCTTCCGCAATACAAGTTTGTGAGATTTAACAATGACTATTGGAAATGAAGCAGGAGAGACACCTAGCAATGGTAACAACACTAGTTCACCTTCCTTAAATGGTAATTCTATGGCAGCAGGTCAAGGTATTGACTACAATAATCCTCTTTTTCTTAGCCCTACAGATATAAGCGAAATAAGTATCATCTCATTTCAGTTGCTTGGAATTGAAAATTATACATTATGGAATCGATCTATTAGGCTTGCTTTGTTAGGAAGAACTAATCTAGGTCTAGTTGATGGATCATGTAGAAAAGAGCTGTATAGTAAAGAATTATGGGGACAATGGAAAAGAGTTAATGTTATTGTACTGTCATGGTTAATGAATTCAGTATTAAAAAATCTAGTAAGTGAAATTGCTTTTGCATCTACTGCTTTAAATGTATGGAATGATTTGAAAGATAGATTTGATCGAGTGGATGGATCTAGAACATATAGTTTACACAAAGAAATTGCTTATCTAGAATAAGGCACAACTTCTTTGCACACTATACTAGGCTCAAGACTTCATGGGATGAGTTTGAAATATTAGTGCTAGCTCCTTGTTGTAATTGTGATAAATCTAGAGGCTTGTAGCTCATACGAATAGATAGAAGTTGTATCAGTTCCTAGTGGGATAAAATAAGTCTTATCAACAGCCAAAAAATCAAATTTTAATGATGAATACACTACTTACTATCAATCAGGCTTATGTATTAATTGTAGGAGATGAAATTCAGAAGTCAATTGTTACCAGCATTAGTAGTTTGAAGCTGAATGTTGTGAGCATCAACATAGGGTTAAACTTAACAGGTATAAAATCTAGTGCTATGTATTCAAAGATAGGTAATAGTTCTGGAGTATCTCAGAAGTTCAAGAAGAATTTTCTAATGGTGTGTGATTTCTATAAGTGTAAAGGCCACAACTAGAAATTCTGCTACAAGATAATAGGCTATCCACCTGAATTTAAGTCCAAAAGAAAAGTTTCCAATGCCAATTCAAACTTTGCTACAAATGACACTAGTTCGATCTCCTGCTAACAGTCGATCTGATCAAATCAATTTTTGTTATAGAATAAATACGAGTGTTCCTATGCATAAGTGAAAAGATAAAGAACAACTTGATACTCAAAGTACTACAGTATCAGTTGAGGCAATTGGATCTTCTAATAACAGATAAGTGGAGAATGAAGTGAAACATTTGCTTCAGGGGTGCACCTTTTCAAAGGAACAATATAAAAACACAGTGCGAATGCTTAATCAGAAGATAAAGTCTACCACTTCTGCAAACACTGCAGGTAAAACTTTACTTGTATTTGAAAATAGTGTGATTTTGATTATAGATACTGGTGCAACAAATCACATGGTGTCTAGACTGGATATGCCGAATAAAGGCTTAATCACAAAACTGAATATTATTTAGGATGTAGACTTACCAAATAGTGATATCACTTAGGTTATTCATATTGGTTCTTGTAGTTTATCACCAGGAAGTGTTATTACAAATGTATTCTACTTACCTGAGTTTAAACACGATCTAATGTCTGTGAGTAAAATCACAAAGGAACTAGGCTGCTCGATCTCCTTCTTCCCTGATTTTTGTGTGTTTCAAGAGCTCTTCAATGGAAAGGTAAAAAAAGTTGGTAAAGAAGAAGAAGGCTTGTATTTGTGGAGTAGACTACTTCAAAAGGTTGATAATACTGAAAAAAGGTTTCACTAGTTGTTGATAAAGTTCACTCCGATACTCAAGAACAAGATATAGAATTGTGGCATCAAAGATGGGCTCTTGTGTCTTCTGTAATCCTTGATAGGCTATTTGACAAAGTCTTTATATGGACTTAAAAAGGCACCAAGGCAATGGAACCATAAGATCACTGAAGCCCTCATCAAACTCAAGTTTAGACAAAGCCAATATAATTACTCTCTAGTCATCAACAAATCAGATAAAAGCATCATTATTGTACTTGTATATGTAGATGACATGCTGGTGACTGGCGACAGCTTGAAGCTGATAGAAGAGACAAAGAAAGCTCTACAACAATTATTTAAAATGAAAGACTTAAGTGACTTAAAGTACTTTTTAGGAATTGAGTTTATTAGATCAGCAGATGACATATTAATGCATTAAAAGAAGTATGCTTTGAAACTCATAGCTGAAGTTGGAATGGGAGAAGCTAAGCCTGCAGGAACTCCAATTGACACTAATGTCAAATTGACATCTAAATAGTATGATGAACATCTGAACAAAACAAAAGACATCACAGATAACCCACTGATAGATCAGACAATATATCAAAGGTTGATAGAGAAGTTATTGTATCTTAACATGACAAGACCAGATATCTCCTTTAGTACTCAAACATTGAGTCAGTTCTTACAACAACCTAAGAAGTCTCATTTGGATGCTGAATTGAGAGTAGTTAGATACTTGAAAAGACAAACTAGACAAGAGTTATTACTATCAAGCTCTTCAGATAAAGAGGTTACTGCCTTTTGTGATGCTGACTGGGTTTCCTGCCTACTTACAAAAAGATCTGTAACAGGATACATGATAAAGGTTGGAGGTTCTATGGTGTCTTGAAAAGAAAAGAAACAGACCACTGTTTCAAGGAGTTCAGCAAAGGTTGAATATATGAGTCTTGCCTCTACTGTATCTGAATTGGTATGGCTGCTAGAAATGCTAAAAGAAGTGGATATTGAAGTACAAGTATCAGTTCAGGTTTATTGTGATAGCAAGGCTTTCATCCAGATTGCAGCAAATCCAGTATACCGAGAGGGCTAAACACATAGAAATGGATTGTCACTTCATAAGGGAAAGACTACAATAAGGTTTAATCAAAGTAAACTACCTTCCTACTGCAAAACAACCAACTGACATTTTAACAAAAGGGTTAACAAAGTCACAACATGAATATCTTCTGTCCAAACTAGGAATTTTGAATATTTTTGCACCACCTAGTTTGAAGGGGAGTATTGTGATATGAAGGTATGGTTGAAGGTAATTAAGTTGTTAAAATGTAGTTAAGGATAAATTAGTCTTTCACACAAAGTTAGTTGTAACAACTTTCAGGAAATTAGTTTGTTAGTAACTAACTAAGAGTGTAGGCTATAAATAGCACATCTATTCATTGTAATCATAAGTTATTTTAGTTGAATCAATGAGAGTTAGCTTAGCTTTCATCTTCATTACTTCTTCTTCATTCTCTGAGATTACCTTCAATATATATTTTTCTTTTTTCAAAATATGTATTGGTATACATTTTTCTTTTTTGCCTAATTTTTTCACTTTCTTGCTGTCTTTCTTTTTTTCAAAAAAATAAAAATAAAATTGTCTACTTAGGGAGCTAGTGAATTGATCATTTTCTTTTTTAAAAAATGAAATAAAGCGTAAATATGTTATGTGAAAAGTTAAAAGTGAAAGAGTTGTAAAAAAATAGATATGTTTTTAAAACGGATTAAAAAAAAGTAAGACAAACGAATTGAAATAGAAGTATCCTAATTATATTTTAAATTCGATAATTTTTTTATTATTTTGATTTTTTATTCGATATCTAAAATCCGTATTAAAATCAGACTAATCCGAACTTAATATGTAAGTCGAGGAGAAAATGTTCTCTATGAAGATTTTTTTATATTTTAGATTTGAATGGAAAATTTACGATTAACCCTATCACTGCAACAATTTGATGGTGAAAATATTGTTAGTATCATAACGTTCTGAAAATCTCATGAATAAGATAAGTAGGCAAACGTCTCAACAGCTCTCTCGAAACCTACAAAATTTTGTCTTTCTTGAAAACAGTCGCTCAGAGTTCTTTTTTATTTTTAAAATAATTCCCTGCTCAAAATTAAGTGGACCAATTAATTTAAATTTATATTGCGATTGAGGCGAGTCGAGAGTCTTTCACAAACAACCTTCTATTTCTTTGAGGTTGTAGTAAGGTTTGAATGCACTCTACCCTCTCCAGACATCACTTAGTGAGATTTCATTAGTATGTTGTTGTTATTGTTGTTGTATGACTAATTAAAAAGATTAATTATTTTTATGTAAGTAAAAAATATTATTTTAAAAATATTTATATAAATTTATTTTCTAAAATGTTTGACCAACCAAATATTGACAGATAATATGGAACGGAGAGAATAATAATCAATATTTTTACCTCTCCATTTAATTTTATTTTTATTTAATAGTTAAAATTGTATTAGTTAGAATATCAAAATGTATAGACGTGCTTCCATGAGTTTTAAGAAAAACGCGGATTAAGACAAATTCAATGTACAAAAATTCAATATTGAATGTTGAATTTAGCAACCTTTGAAGTGTACGATTCAACATATTACTAAGTTTGGTTAACAACATCTTACACGGTGTGGGATCCAATGTGTGTTATTTCCATTTGTTTTTTCCTTTTATTTTATTGTAGATATGTTTATCGATTCATTCGGTTTGAATTTTTTTATTATCAATTATATTATTGATTTTTAATTTGTAAGTATACTAAATTAATAAAGTATTCATTAGCATTTTAACAACCTCTTGAAAAGGAAAATAAGGTCAGATCTCAATTTACACTGATCTAGAACCTCACAAAGTTAACGGCCACAAAAAGTAAATAGCAGCACCAAGGCAACAACTATAAAATGCAAAAGAAAATTGGGTTTGTATTTAACATATGAAGACTATTATAATTAGAGATAAAAATATAATTTTAGTAGTCCGATTGGATTATCGATTTAATTATTAGCCAAAATTTTAAAATAAAAAATTAAATCGATAGACCAATAAAAATATTTAACTACAACCTATTTAAAAATCATTAACTTAATAATTCAACAATAATAATTCAATAATATTTGTTCGATTCGATTTTTTAATTAAATTGATTTTCGGACACCTCTATTATATTGCACTACAAATATTGCTTGTTTGTGGCAGAATATTATATAAAACTACAAGATCTCGATTACATGTTCATATTGGATCTCATATATCTTTTAAGAATTACTTGGCATAAGAAAGTTTTTATTAGGGATGCATTTTACTAATTAACTAACTTTATTAGTAATATTTTGAAATTCTAAATTTGACTGTTTTTACTATTTTATTTAGTTATTTTATACTAAGGGTAGGAAGAACAAAAATATTATAGAACTCTCTTTGATTTTTAAAATTGAATAAGTAAATAAAACATCCATTTTCTAATTTTTTACTACTATTTGTATAATTTTCAATATCTAAAAACTCAATACTTTTAAGAAACTTGTTTTCTTCTATTTCAAGTTCATAACATTTTTCATTTCTCACACGAAACACGCTAAGGAAGCTTCACCCAACTTTTTTGGGTTGACCTGTATTTGCTTTTCCTTCACTTATAAGGTTTCATCAGGTTAGAGAACTACGATTTTAAGTTTATGAATTTTTAATCATAATTTACACATATTAAGCGAATTTCTATTCTAGTCCCTAACTTAATAAATAAGGCCGGAGAAAATTCTTTTCTTCCCGTCTTTTGTGATTGAGGTAGTCATTCTTGTGTTCTCTTTCTTGAGTAACACAAATAAAGGGGTTGGCTATAGCTATTGTGCTATACCGAATCCATAACTTCAATTATAACTACGATGGTAGAACATCAACCAAATTCTATAAAAAAGTGAGATTAATGATTTAACATGAATTTTGAGTTAAGAGAGAGAGTGTTCAGAAATATACATCTAATTCTAATTTTTACTTATTTTTCACACAAACATATATACAACGTTCGAGTTGAAAATCATGAGTTCTACCGGACTTGTGAGACGGGCTAGGAGGCACGCAAGGGAGCTCATTTCTTTGATCGGAAATTACATCATAGATATGTATGAACAATTTTTTTAACGTAAATATAGTAGATGTTGAATTCTCTTAATTTCTGCATATGTTCAACTTTTCTTATAGGATCTGTTTGGAAAAGCATCTTGTAATTGAAATTAGTGTAATTACAAGGGTAGTAATTACCAGCCTAGTAATTACACAACCTACTAATTACACTGACTTGTTTGTTTGCCACAATATAATTATAAGTGTACTGTTTGGTTGCACAAGTGTAATTACAAGGTTATATTAAATTTTAAAAATAAAAGTTAACTATCTAAACTTAAAATTCATATTAGACAAATAAGGGGTTTTAAAAAATAACATTAAATTAAATATTTAAGATATATTATTTTTTGAAAATATATTAATTAATTCTTACTAATATTATAAAAAATAATTAATTTATATTTTTTAAATTAGTATAATTTTATTTAAAAGATTTCTTTGAGCATCATGAAATGCATGTTTGACAAAAATATTAATATTATAACTATAAGTCATAAAATTATTAAAACATTTGACAAAAAGATAATCTATCAAATCTAACTAAAAAATAAATGATTTGTAATGTGAAATATCAAATCAATACTATTAAAATAAATGAAACTGAAAAAATAACATAAGTTCTAAATTCAATATAAATTTGTTAACATAATACTACTCTTATGTCAAATTTCAACATAACGTACATAAATATGATTTAAGAGAAAAGAAAAACGTACGTCTATAACTTTATTCAACAATGACTTCTACTTTAATTTAAAAATTAGAACACTAACAAAATTATGCTGATGAAAAAATAAACATAAAATTAAAAAAAAAGGTAATACGAAAAATTGCATGGAATCACATGAAGTAAAGGTTGCGAATGAGAACGAAATGAAATATAAATAAAAAAATAAAACGTATATATTTTTAGAAAATATTAGAATAATAAATAAATAACAATTTAAAATAGTAATAAAAATAAATTAAAACAAAAAAATACAAAATAGAAATAAAAGGAAAAAATTTAAAAGTATTACACCAATTCACAGCCTCCCATTGAGATTTGAATAATGTAATTATCCCCTGTCAATTACACCCAATTACCTGTTGATCATATAATGACATGACCAACCAAACATGGCACACAGTGTAATTACACACAATTACACCAAATCCAATTACCAAAATGACTTTCCAAATAGGCCCATAATTTAAATTTCCTAAATGAAAATCCTAGCCCCGCCACTGTCAACGAGGGCACTTCGCACAGTGTGATGTGAGTAATATCCTATTGTTTGATGCACTTCAAAGGGAAACTAAAACCAAATCTGAAATTCACTTTGATGAACACTTTTAAGCTTCAATATAGAAAAAATTGCACATGAATTAGAAGAACGGAGCGTGAAAAATTCCTTTATTTACCTCAAATCTTCCCAAGTTGTGAGCAACACAATAAAAGGACTCTATAGTCGACGAACCAGCAACAATTAGCATTGTTTTTTTTTTTAAAAAAAAAAACTTTCCAGTTTCATAATGCATCTAGGAAATATCCTATTTAACTGGGGAAAATGCAGATGCTGCAGCGGCCTCAGCGATTAAATAAACAGGTTGACGAGCCTGCAGGCAAGCACCTATCTCGAAAGGGCGTAGTTCAGATCCATCATATAGAAGATTTGCACCAGGGTGAATCAGTTCTTTACTGTCAGTATCATCGTGATCAACTTTAGTAGTTTTTGAAGGCGATTCCGCAGCCTCGTAAATAGAAGGCAGGGCATATGATCTGCAAGTTCATTTTAGAAAGCATGATATAAATTAAGTTAGAAAACAGAAACTATAGTATACACAATTTCAATCAATGAACAATGTAGTGTGTATATATATCGATCCTTAAATTATTGCAACTCCGTCACATTATCTGATCACGTTGGTAGTTCTGGTATAATCACTCATTATATTACTTAATGAGCATCATCAAAAGCAATTTCAAATAGAGTTATCCGTCAAACAGCAAAACAGAGAATTCAGTAAGAATTCCTTATTCCAATTAACAGCAAGAAACAAACACTTGTATATGAATTAGCGGTATTACCAGAGGACCATCACTGACAATCTTTTACAAATTTTATCCATCTGATATTGTTAAAGAACACGCTAATTAATGCCGTGTTAGTCCAACTTTGAGTATGCACATCTAGACACCTCAACTCATCTCTAATGTGTCAGTTGAACACTCCAACTTACAATATGACCATTTAGACACTTACAAAATTTATGTATCACGTCAGTATCGGGTGTCCACGTTGGAGTGTTAAGTTGTCAGTTGAAACCAAGTTGAGGTGTCTAGATGTGCACTTTCAAAGTTGGAGTGGTTATTTGCTAGGTAAGGCCAAGTTTGAGTGTCTTTTTATGTATTATAAGCACAAAATGATTAATCCGTTAAAATGTGAAAGAGTTTGATCAAAGACACACCTCAGAATGTTGCCATCAAAACTCAGAACTTCTGTACGACATCGTTGTCTATTAGCAAGTTTCAGCCTCTGGCTTTTGCTAGTAGGACCAGAAATGGGAGAAGAAGGATTAACGCGGGGGTTCCACCTTCTACTCGCATAGGTTATAAGCTGCCGGGATGCATCTTTAGATTGTTCTTTTTGGTAAAGGAGTTTCGCGGTTGGACCATTGGCTTGATACTCAGTACAAACGTCTCGTAGTCTCCTTCTTAAGTCTTGCATTTCGTTATGATGCTCCGTGAATAAGTCCGTTTGGAGTAGCTGCGATGAGATTACTCTCTTGCATATATTATTGCACAATTTTGGACTAAACAGTGGGATACCGAATTCTACGCTTAGTGGAACCCATTCATACATCTCATGATCATCAGGTGCAAGGTTTTCCAAGAGTCTACCTTTGTGAAGTCTTAATAGACGAATATAACCAACAGTCCAAAAGCTCATTTTGTTTCCTAAACCAGCTAGTAATGAGTTCAAATTGAACATCTCTTTGTTGGACAATCCTAATTCCTCCCCTATCCGAGCTGTTGAACCGTCAGAGTTTTTCAAGGGTAAGGGGACATCCAAAGTAACAACTCTTCCAGCCTCATCAAGATCATGTCTGCTGAGTGGCTGGACAAGAACAGCTGAATGATTGAGAAGTGAATTTACACAATGTAAAAGTATACTACCTTTCACTAAGTTCCCTTCCGATTTCTTCCCTGAAACTGCAATAGAAGATCCATCCCATGACCATACAAGTGCTTTCTCACAACCAGCTAATGGTGCAGGAAGCATTCTTAAACATTGACCTTTCATCAGAACAACAGATATAGGTCCACTAGCCATAGCAGAATATAGCACCAACTTCATCCAAGGTGTCATAGACGAGGGTGAGGGCGGTCCAAAATGAGCAGGGCCTTTGGCTCCTGGCGAAACTGAAGGAGGAATGGGAGCCATGGATATGACAATATCATAGTCACGCTGATATAGACGATCTAAAGTAGCCGGTGATAGAGCAGCCAAGCTTTCACATCGGAGTATATCCACACGGTAATTCTTCTGTTTCTTTAAACCTTTCGCGATGTTTAAATCTTCAGTACATACCGACTTCTCATCAGTCTTAGCATATATACTGTCACTAGCAGAATTACCATATAGATGTTTTCTCTCATCAGTACATTCTTTTGGTGTTCCAGAATGTACCGAATTCTCATCATGTATCTCAAACTCATTTGTAGCAGAATCTCCTGAGTTTTCAGTAGAAGAAATGTCCATCAAGGAAGTAGCATCATCACTTCTACCAGAAACAATAGTGGTCTTTTCGACTTCTTCAGATGGAACCCCTCCTGATGTTAGACATTCCAGGACATGCCGAAGGCTAAATGCATGATTTGCAAACTCCTGCAGTTCGCCTTCAAATATTGCCCCCTCTAGTGTGCTCAAATCATTACAAAGATCTGTAATGCTAGCGTGACCTAGTTTTCCAGCTTCATATAAAGTCACCGCGTGAGATTTTAGACCTGAAGAAGAAAGGGGATGCTTCAAAGCACTATTGAGAAAGGATCACATAATATCATAACAGTTGAAGGGGATATACGGTAACCATATAACGTTCGAATATATTACAATGAATTGAGCTACATCAGAAAGATATTCTCTAAATCTCAAATTACATAAGTGAACTTTTTAAGATTCTCTGTGATGGACTTGAAAAAGCTAGGAGAAGAAGCTAAACCTGGTGATACCGATCCCATCATAAGATACGAAGTAATATTAGCGTCAACAAGGAAAGCAATTCGACCATAACCAGTCCCGGAGATATTATTTTCTGCCCATGGAATTTCTCCTTGCTGAAAAGCAATGCCATCAGTGGATGCATTTGCAAAGCCCAAGCTAGCATTTGAACTATCTTCCTCGTCGCTGAGGATACTTTTGGGTAACCCCAGGACATTAGAATCTTGCAGAATAGAAGATGGATCGATTAGTTTGATAGCCCATCCTAATCGGCAAGCAAAAGAAGCAGCTGCTTGCAATTGAGAAAGATCAGCTTGTAATGTTGTTGATAACTCAGCAACAGTTGAATTCTCACTTGAAACCACAAAAACAGCGTACAGCAACCTGGATAAGGAGGTTTACTTATTATTTCTTGACCACAATCGATAATATATATATATATAAAGGTCAGTCCGGTGCACTAAGCTCCCACTATTGACCACAATCTATATAATAGGGAAGTATAATATGAGAATTCCTTTGTTTAAGAGAAACGCCTTACTCCTCAATGGGATCTTCATAAGACTGCTCTCGGTTTGAAACGAACCCTTCAAGCCTGGAAACTGTAATAGACTAACAACACCTTAATGTCTCAAATAAAAGGATTCATCAGAAAGCAGAAGTGTGCAAGTAAGGCCAGAAATCTTTTTCATATATGTAAAGTCAAGTCAATTTTTTTAAATCTATCATGAACAATAATACTAAATGAGCTACACGCTACCAACTTCTTTTACTTTAGCTAGTTATTTTGAAAATGAAGACATGGATAGAGTGTAAGAATGAAGACTAATATCCATTATGTTCCAAGTATAACTACTAGATGACGGTCAAATATGATTACCAGTTTTCATTGAAATGAGAATGAACATCGTTAAGCCAAGAATGACTACTCAAGATAAGAAAAACTTGATAATTAAAGCTGTTTTAAAAGGTAAAAGATGAAACAAGTAACAAAAAAACTTCTAAACCAAATCCGAATTATATGAATTACCTTTAAAACGATCATCAGCATAGACAGGAACGTCAAAATACACTAGTCCATGTCGATGTAGGCCTTTTATAATTTCAGGATCAAAAAGAATGAAAGAATTTGCTTCCTCACAGATTTTATCTATTGTTGCCATTTCTTCTTCTGTCAACTTCTGCGAGAAGGAGAACAAAGAGCAGGAGATAAGCCTCACATGTCAATCACAAAGGAAGCGAAATGTTACGTTTTATGGAGAAATTGAATGTCTATGTCAACTTGCCTTAAATTCTTCCATAGTAAAGTTGACTAGACAAACTGCCCACCATGGCTCAATAACAAAGTCCACTGGCTGCGTGGGCAACAGTTCTTTCGCTATTGATTTGTTCAGTTTCCACATAATTTTCTGCCAAGCTCCAAAATTATGAAAATTAAGTTAGACAAACAACAAAAGAATTCACTCGTCTCTACATGAGCAATCGAGCTTAGCATGCTGATCGGATTGTGAATAGACCTCCAAGTTGGATACAAACTACTTTGAATAAAGAGACAAAGATATGGAGCACTTTCGAAACTAAAGGAACATCAATAGCATGATATTCAACTAGAACATTATACTCGCTTGATGATTCTCTAGACAAAAAGTGTATACTTCTTCCATTTTAATTTGTCTGTTTGGTTTTTAATTGATGCGAGTTTTAAAAAGTAAAGAAGAACTTTTGAATATTGTGGTATTAATCTAAAGATACGTAGAATGTACCAAAATGTTCTTTAATCTTATGGCCTTAAACATAAGAATTGCCAAAAAAGGAAAGAGACATTCTTTTTGTAACGGATAAAAAAGGAAAGTAAGTCAAACAAATTTTTGGACAAACAATATACGTGCAATCAAATTTTCAATTCCAACTGTAAGTGAAATTGATCCCTTCGTCAAAGAGTCGTACAACATGGATAATATAGCCACAAACTATTATCTGCTATCTATCACAATATGTAGATGAACAGCTTAGCAGTTAGCATAACTTTTCCCGGACAATACCTTAGACTTGCACTTATTCATGATGTCGATAAATTCATTTCTTCCAACTCCAGTGAGCCGTAAGGCATCAGCAGCACTAAAATTCGGGATGCTGTCATAAGGTTGCTCTGCATTCATTATAGTAGAGAGTCGATAAGCTATGCGAGATATAGAAAGAAATGAGGACATGTAGCAATCCATACAATTATGACGCTGAAACAGTGATCAAGCACGGAGAACTTTGCCATTTGGACAATTTGGAAAATGTATAGATTTATTTTTTAAGTGAAACGAACTTTAAATTTTAAGTGAAGAACATTAGAAACATAATCCACTCAAGCAATACAGAATCAGAATTATCTGTGCTAAGACTTTTCTCTTTCAATAAAAGGAAAAGCATGGACATTCTTAACGGACAAATATAGGTTATTACCATTTTTCATGACCTCAAATAACATGTCGCAGTAGTATCTGAAAGGAGACATCCTCATGACACGACAAAAATAATCCGCTAGGTGATATGGGAAGAGCTGCAGACACAAATTGAACATATTAAGTTATTAACTGAATTTTGTAACTTGTAAGACATCAATTCGAAGGTACAAGTCTCACAGAATTATTGATTAACATAAAAATCTTGAGCAAAAAAAAGCATATATTAGTTGATTATGCTGCTTGCAGATAAAAACATTTTGTATTGCTAAATATGAGAAATGATTTTCAAGCAATACACACCGCTAAATTCCTTCGTAGATAACGCAACATTTCTTCATAGTATTCACCTTCTTTGCAAACTTTACTAGCAAAACAAGTGTTCCACTGGAGTCTCTTTTTTATGCAATGTTCAATTATCCTGCATAAACAATAGTTAGTGGAAAATAGAACCACACGTACGTTAACTGGTAAATCTTTAATGGTAGAATGAATAATCAAGAGCAAAGAAAAGATTCATGATGAAATATTACATTAGCAATGCATTTTTGGAGGATCCGACACAAGTGCAATAACATAAATCACAATCACATAAAAGGTTACTTATATAGTGCTTGTAGTAGTGTGAGCTCACCAAATAACTAAAAACCGGAACCTTGTACACTTATTGACTAGGTTCAAAGTTGTGGAACAAGTTGGTAAATGCAAAATATACCATGCCAAGTTCAAATGATATATGTGTGAAATAGAACTTGGAGCAGATCAAAGGGCCAATTACACAATTAATTCTCTTGATGGAATGCAAACTCTTATACTACTACGCCATTTTGATGGAGAAATATCTGACTTATGTATTGAAATGCCTTTGTCTTCGCTGGATTCCATCCAAAAATTAAGAGGAAAAAAACCAATAGGTTGTGTCTCTAGTTTTACTGAAGAATTTGACTGCTTAATCTGGACATGATGCAGCTTCAGCTTACTGAGGACATGACACTTGAATGGAGGGCGTGACAGTCGAGTATAGGGTAGATGGTTAGTAGGTTGCCGGTCATTTTTCTTTTTCGTCCAGGAGTATTTAGTTTCATATTTACGTTTGCTTATTCTTATATCTATTGTACTACCTGTTTGTTTCTTCCTTATCGTTTATTTTATTATCTTACTATGGTAACTATTGGTGTAGATACCACAAGTTATAATAAATTACAGTTAAAAATAAAATGACAAAAATGAATAAATAATATATTCAGGCTGAGGCGTGAATACCTCCTCGCTTTCTTTAAAAAGATTCAAGTCCACTGTGGCATAATTTACACCGATCCAGTATACTGTGGCAATGCATAAAATGCATATTTTATTAATGTTAAAATGCCACATTAATAATTACTGTTGCTCCCTTTTCATCTCGAGCTAAAGATCTATCAGAAACAACCTCTTTATTCTACAAGGTAGGGGTAAGGTCTGCATATGCTCTATGCACTACTATTTATGAAAACAAAACAAAACAAACCTTTTATGCCATTCTTCTTTGGAATTTAGAGCGGCTTGAAGCCGCTTTGGGAGATCCTCCCAGTTGCATTCTTCTTTGATTGATTTTAATATCAGCTGTTCCTCAATACTTGCTAGTACGTGCAACATTTTAATTCCTCCCACACTATGCAAGGGGCGGAGTTAAGTACAAATAAAGTTGTTCAATTGAATTTCTTTCATCGAAAAATTATAAAATGCAAAAAGGGCTAATTAAAACATTTTTTGGATTTTATAGAAACTGTTGAATCCCCTCGACGCATGGAAAAAATCCTAATGTAGGGATAAAGGAGGTTCAAATGTTTTTCCAAATCATAGGTTGAAATTCTCAAATATGACGTTTTATTATAAATTTCTGATTTCGCTACTGATCGAAAACAGTAGACAATATAAATTTCTGATTCCACCGTGAAAATGCATCAAATCATAGTCAAATATTATGATTAGCTCATCCATCATTTAAGAAGATTTTGGTTTAGAGAATTCTCTGAAATCAAAATTGATAATAGAGAAGAAAAAATAAAAAATGATGATCCGATAATGATGGTGGCAGAGAGTGAGGGAAGCTTTGAATTTACCAAAGTGAGACTCATTCTTTCCCCTTTTTAGTTGTCATTCGACTATCGCTAACTATTTATTAAAACACAGGTTAATTATTCATTATTTTCTTTTTCTATTTGTACGATGGTGATATTTTAATAGAAAATCGACACACTTGATAGTTGAGATATGTTTTGATAAATAATTGATGAATAATTCAGGTAGAAAACTCATATATTTGGTGATTTATGTATGAAACTCAAACATCATATACTATATATGTGTTTTTGATTATTAACTTTTAAGATTAGCTTCAGCTTATAAAAGTGATCATCTAGAGTACACCTCCAAAGTTTATGTGCCACGAGCATCGGGTGTACATCCACGAGACACAATGGAGACAAATTGAAATATTTAGTTGTCAGATGAGCCTAAGTTAAGATGTCTAGATGTACATTGTCCAAATTAATACGTTTACATGCTAGTTAAAGCCAAATTTAAAATATTTATTTATATATTATGCGTTAAACTTATCCTAATCAATATTATGTATTATGCCTTGAACTTATCCTAATTTATGTATTATGCCATGAACTTATCATAATCAATAGTATTTATGTATTATGTCTTGAACATAGCTAAGTGTCTGTTTGACTTAACTTATTTTAAGCAACTTATAAGCTGAAAACAACTTATAAGCTAAAAAAAATAAGTTGGGTCAAAACGGGCTCTAAATTTGGCCATGAGTATTTAAATACTGGACCTTGCTATTTGATTTGAAAATGAAATTTTGAAATACTGTTTCCACTTGTAAATTTTTGACATTTTCCATTCATATGTAAAAAGGAAAAAATTATAAATAAAGCGCATGGTCAAATGCAACGAAAAAAAATATTTTTTTTTCCAGCTTCAAATGCAGATACTTTTTAAATTTCCAACTCCAAAGAAATAAAGTAATTTCCTTGCTATTTCTATATGTATGGGCTTTATTGACTGCTTTGCCAACTTTCAAGGGTGACAAAGTTTAGTGGTTGAATGAGTTGCCGTTGTTGGGAGAGGAGGGCGCCACCTTATTTTTGTTTAATTCCATACATTTGTCATCTTCTAAAATAAATAAAAGGTTTAAGTCAATGAACATATCTTAGAGAATATTAAAAAGGAAATAAATAAAATCAGTGATTGAAATTTAAAATTAAAAGTTTAGAGATAAGGAATTTGATTATTATTTTTTTGAATTTTCTCGTCTGATATTTGGTATTTATATTGAGGTATAACTAAATTTGAATTTGCACATTGCAAAACCTATTTCTGAATATATATCCTTATCATTTCATTAAAAGTTGATATATATATAATTGTGATAAAATAATATAATATTGTGTAAACACGAAGTATGTTTTTCTCTTCATCATTAGACCATGCTTCAAGATACTTCTCTACAGGAACTTAAGTTACATACGTCGATCATGTAAAGAAATCTTTATTATCAGGTTATTCGTTATTTAATTGATATGCACTAATATTGTAAAGAAGTTTTACACTATCAATATATTTTAATTTTGTATAGTAAATAATAATCTACCTTATTTTATATTGTTAATTCAATATATTATGGACGTTTACATGATCTACTTATATTTTAGGAGCTAAAATTCACAAATATTAGTAACAAATTTTCAGTTATGTTAATTTTAAAAATAGTCATTTTTATGGAGTTTCAAATTTTGAGGAAATGAGATTTCTTAACTACTTATAAAGGAAAAAAAAACTTTTTAAATCTCTTGTGTGTAAAAATATAATTACACCGGCGTGATTTAAAACTCCATAATAATAACTTTTTCAATTAAAAAATTGAAAAATGACTAGCCCGCGTTACAATAACCTTTTCAATTACTACTCGTTTAAGTAATTTGATAATATAATATATTTTTTATATATATTGTCATGACATATGTCAAAATTATAAGGCATCACCTAATTATGTAAATAATTTTGCACCCACAAACCCACCTATTCCTACTTAGACCACTTTCTTTGCCTACCAAGAAAATTGACCATTCTATTTTAATTTCAATTTCAATCTCTTTATTTTGGGGCCACCTTTCCAAATCTCAACAAATGACAACTTGTCAAAAAAAGTCGTTTAATAATACATTTCATATTATAAGAAACACACTATGAAACTCACATGAAATATCAACGAAACCACCATGCACCTTAAATATTTCATTCTATTTATATCCTCTCCATAATCCCCGTACCAAAAAAAAAAAACGAACAATTATTATGGAAAACAAATGGAGAATTGTCAAAATTCATCACCAACAAATCAACAAACCAAAAAAGCCTAACACAATTATCATATGCAAGAAACATTCAAAACACCAACAATCACCAGGAGTTTGTTCTATTTGTCTAAGTGAAAAACTCTCTAAGCTCTCAAAAACTTCACGTAGTATTAATACTACTTCTTCTTGTTCTTCTTCGTCATCTTTGTCTTCTTTATCTTCTTCATCATCTGATGTTTCATCGTGTTCATCTCCCGCGTATCGAAGGATGAAGACTATGGCTACCTTGAGAAGTGGTAGTAATATTAATGTTCTTACGAAGAGTAGGTCACTTGTTTTTGTTACAAAGAGGAAAGAAGGAGAAATTGGGGAGAATGGGAAGAATAAGAATAAGAAAAGAGGATTTCTTTCTAAATTGCTCCATCTAAGAAAAACCAAGAACTAGTGGAGACTGAAGCGGATTTCAGATTTAAATTTATCGATTAAGTTCAGGATTCTATCACAATTTATTTGATTTATTCGATTCAAAATTAATTATTAGTGAATTTTTAAATACATATACAGAGTTAGCCACCTATGATTAAAGAAAGGGTGACAACTTGACTTGTCAAAATTAATGCAAACATGAGATTCAAAAAAATTCTTTTTTCTTTAATTTGTGAATTTCATCATGTAATATGATACATAATATAATACAAAATTATATTATGTAGGAATTATGATTTTCAGTAATGAAATTGTGATGTGGTTATTAATATTCCTAATTCAAGATTTGCATGAGGGAAAGAGATCAGCTTTCATATTCATTTACATGTTATATATAACCTTCGGAATTAAATTTGGGATATTATTTATCCATTGGTTGATTATTGGCATATTAGCTAATATCGGAATAAATTATATACTACCAAAAATCTTGTACTATTATCTATCACATATACGTAGAATTATAATACTAACCTTATTTTGAACCAAAAGTCTCTTAATTATAACAATATGATTCAAATATTTTTGTTGTTGTAAACCTTTGGAACATAAGATTTAGTAGTATATAATTGTATTATGTATATCCCAAACATAAGGGTATACAACGTACAAATCAAAATTGTAATCTCTAGTTTTTTAATTGATGAATTTTGAGAAATGGATATATTCAGGCTAAGGTTTATCGAAAACGAACTTTTTACTTCATAAAAATAAGGAAAATTATCTAAATACTATATTCTCTAAAATTTTCTATCATTTGAAAAAACTACAAAAATCTCTATTCTTTCCTATTTTCGGATACATCACTTTAGGCAATGTATCAGTTTGATGCATCACTTTACGTGATTTATCGGGACGTATATCGAGGACGTTGAATAATGTATCTAAAATCGAGACATAATATATCAGGATGTATCCGAAATTGAGATGCGATGTATCAGGACATTTTGGAATGTATTCAGATTACACCAAATTTAAGAGATTTTTGTAATTTGAAAAAGAATAGAAATAATATATAATTATCTTTTAACACTACAAAATTTATGTAATCCCTATTAAAAATAAAAGTAAAATTTGTGTACATTTCATCCCTTTAAATCTCATTTATATAATTACACTAAATATATTATTATCACATCAGATCATGTTTGAGATCTAATAATATTGTTATGCCTTTGTTATTACGAACATAGTCGAAGCATCTTTAGTACTTTTGTACGGATTGATGAAACAAATAATTATAATTCTTAGATCTAACACCACATAGATGTACTGTCTCTAGGTTGTTGTCATGCTGGTAAACAGGTTAAGTGTCGACAATGATTCTCCAAGAAACTTCTTTCTTTTGTTGTAATTTAATAGCCGCAAGTTAACTTTTTTGATATTCGATTTCTAAATTCTGGTCAAAAAGTTATGTTGCATATTAAGAATACAAAACACATTCAAATAAAAATAATTTGATCGATATTCAGAATTCAAATTTCAAATAACTTTGATTTAAAAAAAAAGTACTTATTTATTTTAATTTGTTTAATATTTTTTTAAAATTAATCTGATAAAAAAAGATTGGCATATTTCAGTATTTCCTTAATGGGAAGCATTGTAGCCATATAAATATTCTGACAGGTTTAAATCATAAATTTCAATTTTTTTATTATATATATAATCATATATTTCTTTTGTTTTCTATTATTTGCACCTATATCAAAAGTAGATATTTTATTTTATTTGTTTAATTTAGAAACTAAAGCAACAGTTATCATTTTCTTTCAATATTATCCCTATTATTAAATGACTATATAAAATATTAAGTCATAATTTAGATTTTCAAGCATAATTAATAACGCTAGGTTAGTAAAATAAACCCTAAATAAATATTTTTAAGGAGAGTATCAAGTCAACATAAATCAAGTAAAATGAAATGAAAAAGAGTAACTTACTCTTTTTGTTTTATTTTATTTGGCTCCAATACTAAAATCAGATATTTTATTTTACTTATTCATTTTAGCAAATCAAATATGTTTTATTACGTGATAAAGGTCATGCATGTTTAATCCCCCCTACCCACCCAATCCCAAGGTGGCTTTGGATTAAAAAAAAACATCATTCATAAGATTAGTTTAGTGAAATATATTTTTATTTTTTTAAAATGTGTCAGATCAACATGAGTCGAGTAATCTCAAAAGTCTTCCATTCTTTATTAGTTTTTCTAGTCCATATTAAGTAAATTGTTTGGTTATGACATATCCTTAAGTATTTTAGGACAAATAAAACATTACTTTCCACTATTGTCCTTTTGATCACCCCAAACAAATTTTCTAAAAACTTATTAAGTAGTTAAGAACTCGTTAAATGAAAGGTAAATATGAAGAAAAAAATCCAATAATTCTCTTGAATTTTGAACAATTCACTTATTTTGAACTATGAAAATTTTTTCAACAATTCACTTCTTTCGAACAAATAGACCATCGTAATTACACCAATTCTAATTACCAAATGACTTTCCAATCAAACCCTTAATATGGACCAGAAATAAAGTTTATGCCAAGTCAAACACAATCTCTTTGAAACAAAGGGAGTATAGTTTAATTAAGTATTTCATGAATTGCTTTTCCTGCCAAAATTAAACTTTAACTATGAAAAGTTCAACATTTTCCATGCCTGATTAGAAGAAGTTTTCAATTATAATTATGGTTGATTTCTCAGCAATTTCCTATAAGATGTATTAAAGTTGGGTACTCCTTCACGCCTAGAAAAAGAAGAATGAAGAAAATGATGAGTTCGATCACGCAGAAAATGAAGTTGTTTACTAGTACAAAGTACTATCTATTTTACAATGTCATTCTATTATCCAAACCACGTGTTCTCTTTTGTCAAAATTAATTTATGTGTGTTATACATTTTATATTTTAAATAAAACTTTTTAATATTTTATTCGGCTCAATATTTTAACTCAATCAATTTCATTGCATTATTTGTAGCTCATAAGCCCTAATTACGAAGTCAGCTTGATTCACAATAGTGTTCATGGGATCCACTTACTTTTATTTAAAAAAATTACTAAATATTTATAAATTTTGAACGATAAATTCAATTATTATTATGTTAGCTATATCTGTGAAAAATGGTTGATAATTAGGATATTGTGTTCGGCCTAAATACAATAATAAAATTAAAAATATATATCACATGCTTTATATTTAAAACTTCAATATAATCATTCCTCAGTAGCTTATACATTGAAAATTGACCAGACAAAAAAACATACAGGGTTATTCTTAATGATGTGAGATTAACACATTAATTCATAGTAAATGAAAATAGTGAAAATAATATTCTGTTCACTTTTATTAGTCTAGTATTTTAAAAATAGATTTTATTTTTATCATTTTAAATATATCAAAAAAATTATATTTTATCTTTAGCATTAATTATGTATTTCCAAAATCAGTTTTCAAAATCTAATATTGAACCACCAATTCATATTAATTATTATTTTTTAAGAGATAAGTTACGTATAAATCCAAAGTGGAGGAAAATAGTTGCGCGATTTTGTTCACATTATCTTTGTTCCCACAGAAAAGGGATCTATCTTGACCAGCCAACTTGGTCGGCCACCTGATTTTGCTTCTCTCCAAATTGTGTTCTTTTTCCATTTGGCATTAAATTTACTATTCTCTCTTTTAAAAAAAATAATCTAGTTTGACTTAGTATAAAATTTAAAAAATAAAGAAGAGTTTTCAATTTTATGATATTAAATTAAAGTTATGTTAAATATATCAAAATGTCTTTTAATTTTATGGTCATGTCACATGAAAAGTTGAAGTTAAAGTTGTAACGATCTGAACCGTCGTTAATTAAGAAAAGAATTTTTGTAAGAAAAATGTGCTGACTGGGCCCCACTATCCCACCAGAGAGGGATAGTCCCGGCACGACGGCGCCACTCCAGCGGGATTCCTACTGTCAGAGCGGGAGATCGTGGAACAGAACTTAAGTCTCGAATTTCTTAATTCCCCTATTTTTCCCTAAGTGCAAGTTAAAGGCGAGGGTTTCCCTAAAAACTCTCAGAAAGCTTCTCTAGACTTAGGAAGGAAGGAAAAAGGAATCTCAGCACTGGAAGGATTCCAACCGGCGGAATTTAGGCCTACCTTGCCCGTCCGACATTTGAAAATTCGTGATTGGAGCTATAATATCTCTCCACAACTGCTTGACGCCCAGGTAGGCTAAGTTTTCTTATTTGAAGTAGTTAAACTTGTACCCATTGCCAGTGTAAGGGAAATTAGCGGGAGGTTTCATGATTATGCCCTCGGGCATGGGCTACGGGCAGGAAACGAATACCTTTAGTGATCAAATTTGACCTGGGTAAGGAAGAACTGTATAAGGAATAAAAGGTGAGTAGTAGTCTTGTCTTCTTGTATGTTGTTAATTAAATGTACTCGTAAATGCCTCAATCGAATGTATATTGGTAAAAAGATGAGAAAGCATATTGTCTACAAAGAACCTGCATGCTTGTATATGTACTGGCCTTGTCTTTTTATTGTAACTGTAATTGTGGATTACTTGTGGTTGTTGGGATCAAATATCACGTTCCAACACATTCTTGTACCGGGTGTCACGTTCTGACATATTACTGGATCGAATGTCACGTTCTGACGTATAATTAGATCAGGTGTCACTTTCCGACACGCTATTAGTTTGAGTTTGGGTCAGTGTGTGTGGATAGACCCATGAGAGAACCCGTTGATATTTTTAGTTCTATGGAATAATAGATTTAATTGTTTAATGGCTGGAGGATAAGACTTCTATAATTAACCCCACCGATTCGACGGTTGGTACTAGTTGAGGACTGAGAGTTGGTACAAGCTTACTCGGGTGTAAGACTGCGAAATCTTGTGAGTCTATGTTGTGATATCTGTGATATTCCAGATCTTGGAGCTTAAGGGTAGAAGGTGCATTATTTAGTAGGGAGTTGGTTGCTTGGAGTTTGATCAGATAGTAGTAGTTGTTGTATTTGCTAAGTGTGGGTTCGAACTAGCCCTAAGGTATAATTTGTGCAGTGATCGAATTCTGTCTAGTGAGGAAGTAGCCGGTCTAGAATGGTTGGTAAGGTCTTGTTTACTAGTGGGAACAAATAGGGATCGAGTGTTGTCATATGGCCTTGTGAAACTGTGAGGCTGGTGTTTATAGACTTAGTGGGAAGGTAGTTTTGTAAGACTTTCCTAGGTTATGACGGACGTATCTGGAGTTTATACATGGGTTGTGGTGTTCTGAGTTAGGGATGGTCAGAGGTGTAATTCCTTACTGCTTATGTTTCCTCTTGTTATTTTTTATATATTATGTTGTGTGTATCAGGTTGACCTATGATACCTACCAGTACGTGTTGTTTGTACTGATATTACTCTTGCTATGACACTTGACATAGTATGGTTGTAGGGTCAGTGATATTTCTTAGGAGAAGATGAAGACGATTTCTCCGACAGCTTCTACCCTTCCTTCATCGTGGTTGGAGGTGTGTCATTTCTTTTATTTTATGCCCTGCTTCTGTAGAGATCTTGTACCTGTTTTAGACTAGTATCCTTGGGGGTGTTAGATGATTTTGTATAAGATTTGAGTTTTTAAATTAATACAAACATTTTTATAACTTTTCTGGCTCATTATTGTACTTTCTTTAACTTCCGCATTGTTAATTTCAATTAAGAGGTTAAGGGTTCTCCTACTTAGGTGTTAGAATAGGTGCATGCACAGCCCGGTTGTTTGGATTGTGACAAAAGTATTGCCAAAACAGAAAATGAAATATATTTTTTAAAACAGACTAAAAAAATAAGTAGATCATTCTTTTTAAAATGGAGGGAGTATATTAATAATCTTGACCAACTTCCATATTAGGTCTTGCATGTGTTGGTCATTGATAGGTTATTACCACAAATGTCTTTGGGAGTTTTTTAAATCTTTTCCTTTCCGACTCTTAAGTAAAAAATAAGTGGTTGAAAATATCTTTGATATAGACATAATGATAGTTTTTATTTGGTATATGTTTATATTTCGTATCATAATATAACATAAATCATGTCTTAAAAATCATAGAAGGTTATGTCTCTTAATTCTTACGAAACTTGTGTTGATCAAGACAAAAGTTCAGTTAGTTCGGGTTCCACAAGTTGTCTAAAAGACATAAATTAGCACTTACAAAACTATGCATAAGAGGCATAACTTATTCCTACAACACTTATGTTGAGCGAGCAAAAGTTCTTTAAAATTATGGTGAGCACAAATTAGATATACTACACAATTTATGTCGGATAACTTAATTTCTATAAAACTTGTGCCGGACGAGGTTAAAGTTCTCTAAACTTATGCCGAGCGAAATTAGGTTATAGATAAAAATACTTTAACCTACAAATTCTCATTTAATAAGCAAATTAAACGAGTAAATATTTAAAACCACCCCGAAATAGGGGCAATTTGTACAAAAACTTAGTCATTGATCTGTCAAAATCTTTTTTCATCTTCAACCATTTCATTGTTGAACAAGACTTAAAAACATGTGGAATTTAACTTTAATTTTGAACTCTCTTTAAAACTCACTAGTTAAATTCTTTTGGGTCGAGTTACGCTTTGTTGGAAGAAGAAAAAGCCCATTAAATAACTGGCCACTTTAAAGGGCTAATTTCATATATGTATCAAAAAATTATTAGTTTAAAAAAAAGGGAAATTTACATAAATGTATTATATTAAAAAATATTTATTATTTATTGTAATAATATTTTTTTCACTGAATACTTATAATACAATTATAATATAATTTTAATACATATTAGTGAGAATACTTTATAAAACTCATATAATACAAGTTTTATTCATGGATAATTTATTTATCACATATTTTAATACACTTATAATATATTGTGTCAATTTTTTACCAAACAAGTATAATATATTTTAAAATACTTATAATGCATTTATATTTCATGCATAATTCACTTTTAATACATAGTAGATATATCATAATATTGCTATATATTGCTATAAATGATAATAAATAAAAAGTATCGCTAAAATCAGTAATTATTTATTAAAAAGTATTTTTCCTAGTAATTTTTTCCACAAAAAATATAGTCCATTTACACAAAAAATGATCAAATAGGCCCAAGGACATAAGGCCTTTTTTTTCTTTTCTTTTCATTTTCATTTTTTCTTTGCAATGTTGATTTTTTTAAAAAAATAAAAAATTATTTTTCTGTGTTTTTTTCTGCGTTTTTTAAAGAAAAAATGTACTCTTTTTTTTTCAAAACTTTTTTCATGGATTTGTTTTCATCTATCTATATTTATAAATGGTGTAAAAATATGTATATATATAATATACAAACAATTATGTAGTGTATATATAATGTATCGATATTGTATAAATGATGTATAAACATGTATATGTGATATATAAATAATTATGTAATGTATAAATATTTATTTGATTATCATGCATTCCACCTTAATAAATAAAATAATAAACAAAAAAATAAGACAACATAAATACTCATTTTTTCCACAAAAGAAGTGAAACAATTATAAAAGAATAAATAAATAAAAAAGAAACAAATAAATAAATAAATTAATTGCAACGATTTTTTTTAAAAGAGCATAGCAAATTTTTAAAAAAATAAGAAAGCAAATAGCCCACTTGCTTTGCACAGCCGAGGGCCATTGGCCATTATTTTGGTAAGATAAAAAAAAAAGAAAAATTTATATAAATGTACTACATTAAGAAATATTTACTATTTATAGTAATAATATTATTTTCACTGAATACTTATAATACAATTTTAATACATATTATCGAGAATAATTTATAAAAATTATATAATATAAGTTTTATTCATGGATAATTTATTTATCACATATTTTAAAACACTTATAATACATTTATATTGCATGCATAATTCACTTTTAATACATAGTAGATATATCATAATATTGCTATAAATGATAATAAAAAAAAATATCTCTAAAATCAATAATTATTTATTAAAAAATATTTTTCCTAGTAATTTTTCCTAAAAAAAATGACTCTTTTTTTTGAAAACAAAAGGACCGAATGGCCACGGCCTGTAATTTGCCCCACTTTAAATCCCTTAAATTTGGACTATGCTTCCGTAAGCCCATTGACAAACTTCGTTCCAGGTTTTATATACTTCAACTTCAGTCAATGAACTTCAAGAAAATTGGTGGTGTGGCGTTGCAAATTCACATCAAATCAATAATTTGGATCGATAATAAAGGTTATTGGGTTAATAGTTTGAATTATTGGTTGATTTTGTAATAGTTCAATATCCTATAATTTTTGAGATATTGATTCGGGTCTCGATTTTTCATTTTCTTTAATGGATTAACCAATAATCCAATAAGAAAAATAAAGTTACATTTTCACTCTTATGTACATTTTATTCTTCTTATGAAATATATATCATGAGAATATTTTTGGTACTAGTAGTACTTACGACTGCACAAAATTGTTAATTAAATTTTTTCACTTTCTATCCATCATCTGATTTTCTGTTTTTAGTAAAAAAAAATAAAAAATTAACAAACTTATGTAGGAAATGATCGAGACGACCTTATTGGTAAACCCGATTATCAAAGCATTATTGACTGATAACCAATAACTCGATCATTAAAACCTTATTAATTTAACTATTCATTTTGCATACCATACTATAAACTCGATAATTGATCGATAATGTTTACATCCAAACTTACTGAACCAACTAATAAACATCCCTACTTGTGTCCTTGTGAATTTGATGTATGCATCTATAAGTTTTAGTATAATAATATTTCTTAGAAGGTTTCTTGTTGATCTGTTCCAAACATAGGGATGACAAATGGAGTTTTAGGTTTAATTTAGGTATGATAAAATAGTGGTGAATCATTAAACGAGTTATTGCTCAACCATGCCCAATGGTTAGTTGATTGTTTGGGTTAAGATGGGTTAAATAATGAGTCATAAGATAACTCGAAAGCCCGCCCCCGCTAGCTAACATAGAAAGAGATTCCCGGATAGCAGTAGTCTCCCGAAGACGAAGCGAGGAAGGCAGCTACTTTGATTCAAAAGAAAGGCGAAGGGTTTGGCATGAAGGCCCACATATTTTGAATCTCGGCTCCCCTCAATCGATCCTTGTTACCTTAACTCCCTTCTCCCGGGATGAAGGGTTGATGCTTTTATAAGCCTTGATCGGAGCCTGGTCTTCTCCGCCTCAGCTTGAGAGCTCCTTTCTTACCTGAGCCGCACCTTCGACATAAACTTGGCAACTAAGTCGGAAGGAGGGCTTTGGGCAAAGAGCAACTCTCGCCGTAACCACTGCTAGTACACTCGCCCACCTACTAGATCTCCTCTTTTTGGGTAAAAGTCCTCAAAACAGTGCATCTCGCCTCGGAGGTCCCGAGAGTACATGCCAGACGAAACGACGGTGGCTCCATACGGCTTTTCCATTATTTTGGATGTTCCTGCTCGTGCCCGGATAGAGAATGGGCACGACTCCCCCTCTCCCCGTTCTACCGTCCAAACAGGCCGGCCGCCTGCTACACTGGGCGGCATTCTCTTCAGTCTCCCGATGCAATTGGGCTATTTCCGCAGGAGAAAGGCCTACTGGAATCTCGTTGAGGTCTGGAAGCGCAGGTGCAGGATCCGCGCAAAAGGCTATTGAAGGGGCGGCGAATGCTGGAAGTCCATCCCTCTTGGGCATGGGGACGATGTTCGAAATCCAATCTCTTGCGCACCAATCCAGGGGCTAAGGGACCCAATTCTTAAGACTGAAGATGCAACCAATCTCTTTCTTCATATACGAGACCGTCTGGCTTCCCTCCAGTGCCTTTGACTATTGCTACGGTCATCAACCGCAGCATTGAATTGAGACTTTCCAGCTATCCTCTTGCCTAGCAGGCAAAGATTTACCTCCGTGGAAAGGATGATTCATTCGGATCGACATGAGAGTCCAACTACATTGCCAGAATCCATGTTGTATATTTGAAAGAGGTTGACCTCCTTGTAACTCTTTCAAATTTTGATTTCTTTATTTATTTTTCTTATAATTATTTAATTACCAAACAAAACTAATAAAATTCTATTTTCTCTATGATAGTTATATACAACATATCAAACAAGAAAGATCTATTTAAATATTTTGATAACGTTTTTCATAGGTAAATTTGGATGACATATTTAATCCTTATTAACACGACTTTCAAATATGTTAAATTTGAGCAGATCATGATATGCTGAGAGCTAATAAATGAGTGAATCGCTAATCAACTGAAAGGATTACATAAGTCATATTTTTATGGACTAATTTTACATTTCGCGCCCACACAAAAAGAGGGAAATTTTATTAGTTGATGTTGTGTGGAAATTACCACCATGTGTGAATGAAAAAGATACCATTAGTAATTGTGATCCATAAACTAAGTTCCATTTGGTGCTAACATGTTTGTTCTTAATTTCTTAGTGTTTTTAATAATTAGTATATAGTTTAGGTTAGTTGGATATTCTTGTGGTTTGAATTTATTCGATCTCCATATAATTAGCACTAAGAATACCAAACTTTCAAGTGCTCCTTAAATTTATTATAAGCTATGGAATTATGCATATGTTTCTGGTGAGGCTGTGAATTATTATTCTCCATCCTAAGCCTATTTGAGCGGAGAGAGAATCTTGACTCATCAACTTGCCATGCCCCATTATTTGTCGAAAGCTCCAGTTACTGCAAGCAAGGTTATATGCACTTACAAAACATATTTGAGTTTTCGCTATAGTAATTTTTCGAGTACAATTGATGTTGTCTAAGTGTTTTTGATAAAAAAAAAAAAGTAGTAGTTATATATCTTTCATGTTTTCACTACTTTTGGATTTGACAGAATTGGATTTTAGAAGATTTATGGAAACTGCCCCCATATAAAGACTATGTTCATTGTGTGGCACCAAGTTCATCATATACATGTAAGTGATTTCTTATGAATTCTTGAAATTAGGACTATTCTGTTGCTTATCTTTCATAGTGCATTTTAATCTCCAGCTCCTCCAGAGTCTCGAGGCTACTTGCTCGTTCATGCAAATGGAGGACTCAATCAGATGAGGGCAGGGGTCTGTATTTTTCGACTCCCCTTCCTCTATTAACCTGTCGATTTCTTCTTTCCAAAATTGAGAAGACTCGTCTTATGATCATAAGAACCAGTAATTATGCCTATTCTCTCTTTCCCTTCCCCTTTCTTGTCTTCTTTCCTGGTTTTACCGTGTGATATTGTTACGTTGCATATGTCCTTTTGAATGAATGGCATAATTTTGGTTAACAGAATATTTTGGTTTACGTTTCTTAATTCTTGTGGTATCGTAACATTTATTAGTTTCTATTTCAATTACTTCCCTAAGGTAACATCATGTCATAAGCCAGCTTACACATGCTTCTTCCTAATTCATATATTGTTTGGCTTGTCATTGTGTTAGCTGAAAGCAGCTATTGTTACTTTCCAGATATGTGACATGGTTGCTGTTGCTCGTATCATAAATGTTACTCTTGTAATCCCGGAGCTTGATAAGGGCTCACTTTGGAAGGATTCTAGGTGTGCCAAATGATAATTCCTTTGGCATTTCACGATATATACCGTCTTTTTCAATCTTTTTTCTCTTGAATTAATCAGCAGCATCTGCTGCAAAATTGTGTATGTTGATTGATACGCTTACGCCCTCCTCTTAAACTGCAGCAATTTCTCTGATGTGTTTGATGAAGACTATTTCATTAATTATTTGGCTAATGATGTAAGGATTGTCAAAAAGCTACCAAAGGAACTTGCATCTGCAACTAAAGTAGTTAAGCATTTCAGGTTGGTCTGGTGTAGATTACTATAAGAAGGAGATAGCTAACATGTGGGATGCATATCAGGTACAGTTAAACCTCTCTATAACGACAATGTTTGTTCCGATACTTTTTTTTGTTATACTGTAATAATGCTCTTATAGAGAATATATAATATAACATAACATGAAAAATCGGTTCACGAAAAACATAGTTGTTATAAAGCATCATTGTTATAGAGAGGTTTGACTGTATTTTGCACATATCTTCACACAAAAACAACACAAAAGGAAAAAGAAAATTATTTTTGGCTAATTTATCAAGCTTAAATTTTTAGGTGATTCGAGCAGCCAAGTCTGACTCAAGATTGGCAAATAATAACCTGCCTCCTTATATTCAGAAGTTGCGTTGTCGTGCTTGCTATCAAGCCCTCCGATTTGCTCCCCCAATTGAAGCGATGGGAAAGGTACTCTGACCATGTTGTTGACACTTATTTTTGTTTCAGTACTATGTCCGCTGGTTACTTATCAAACAGTCTCTTTTATTTGCAGTTGTTGGTTGATCGGATGCAATCCTATGGTCCATACATTGCTTTACATTTGCACTACGAAAAAGACATGCTTGCCTTTAGTGGATGCACACATAATCTATCCCCAGAAGAAGCTCAAGAATTAAGGGCAATCAGGTAGGTTATTATGGCCTGAAATTAGAACTCAAAAGCATATGCTTGTAGTAAATGCTTGCACTACTCACTATTTTTTCGTGTTGTTTAGTTCCTGAGTGACACAGTTTTCAAGTAGAATACTCAGATTTTAAGGATATGAAAACGAAGTAAGTTGAAAAGGTCCGTTAGGTGCCATTAATTATGGCAATTAACATCCCAAGTAAATTTTTACAATGTTCATCAATATAAAATGATCGAGTTCAGGATTACAATGCAGACCATCATGTTATACCAGTTTATGTTTACAGATTGATACTGAGATGACATACATAGAAATAGGTCATAAGTACCATATCTAGACTTTATATAGACCACTAAACTTCACATACTTTGTCATGTCTAAATCAATTTTTCGACAAATGAAGTGTGGACATACTTTTATTTGTACTGTACATTAGCTTTGTCAATACCTAGACTATTCGAATTTATAAGTGAGTTGCTTTTATTCATTGCATCTAACATTTGTAGGGAAAGCATTCCATGGTGGAAAGTGAAAGACATTGACCCTGTAATACAGAGAGCCAAAGGCTATTGTCCGTTAACTCCAAGGGAGGCCGGGTTGTTCCTTTCTGCTCTGGGGTTCACATCGAACACCCGGATTTATATAGCTGCAGGAGAGATATATAGGGGAGATTCTCATATGTCTGTTCTAAAGACGCGCTATCCCTTATTATTAAACAAGGTTTGCCTCAAATTTTTCCTCAATGTTTTGCCCCTTGAAGATGGAGTTTTTATTGAACAGTAATCATCTTCGTTACCTAATCTGATATTTTCCCCTCCATGTTCATGTCTACTACCTGCTTAAACGAACAATTTCGTGTCTTGTCCATCTTGCAGGAAAAGTTGGCATCTGATGAGGAACTTGAACCATTCAGAAAGCATGCATCTCAATTAGCTGCAATAGACTATATTGTGTCAGTTGAGAGTCACATATTCATTCTTCGTATTCAGGGAATATGGCAAGAGCAGTTGAGGGACATCGTCGGTTTCTTGGACACAGGAAAACAATATCTCCTGATAGGCAAGATCTTTTTCCATGAACATGCATTATGAATATTAGTATTTGGTCTGCTAGAAGTATTAGACTTACCTACTTATATTTGCCTTGTATCATCAGGAAAGCTCTTGTCCAGATTTTCAACAAACTTGAGCTTGGTATGATGAAAGAAGGACGAGAACTTTCAAGTCGTGTTATTGATATTCACAAAGGAAGGTATGTCATAGTACAATATGTTACAATAAGTTATAGTAAAACAGATTGCTGGCAACGCGATTGCTCTGTTGGTCATGTACCTTTTTCCTCTAGCAATGAACCAATATTGTGTTAATCTTGTTTCTTTGGTTTTTGTTGCTCAGGCAAGGATCGCCTAGGAAGAGAAAAGGACCTATTTCAGGAACCAAGCCAATGGAGAGGTTCCGTTCAGAGGAGGCGTTTTATGTAAATCCGTTGCCAGATTGCTTATGTCAAAGGGAGTTGTCATACACAAACGATTCTCATAATTCTCACACTTTATTGACCACTAAATCACACCCTTGGGCAAGATGTAAATTAATTTTCAGATTAATAGTGTCAGCATATATTCTCATCTGTTTGTTAAATTGCAAATGACATCAAGACTGACCCAAGGACAAAAATTCGCCGATATAACTTCCTTATGCAATGGAATAGTAGTACAAACAAACGACAAGCAGCATATTTTTGGGGGGATGAGGTGGGTGGTGTTGGTATATGAGGAGGATAAACAGTGTGATGGGAAAAAAAAGGCTTTATTGCTGGATATGTTGATCCTCCGACTGAACATATTTGAAGTGTACCAGATTGTACTGGATGATCAACAAGTATAAGAGTCGAGTAAAGAAATTTGTACTCTTTAAGTCATCATAAGGACTAAGGATCCTAAACAATTCACTCGTTACAACCTTACACTAGTTCCATTAGAAAGACAACTTTATTGATCACAATTTGTTCACAGAGAACACCCTTCTCAATTGAGAGTTCAGATGCAGTAGAGTTGGAACCAAAATATGTGGTGGTTTACAGTGGTCCTGGAAAGGTGCCATTCTCCCTCTGCTCATTCCATCTATCAATCTGCAGCCACGATTAAAGCAAAGCATGTTATCATCAAAAGGAAGGACCAAAAGAAGCTGAAACCATGAGGAGATTGTCATGAGCATGTAAAGAAACACATTATCCCATAACGTCTACGCCGCCTCTTGTGGACGGATGAGACTTGTGAAGTCAAATATCACACGGTGACTAGAATATATCAAAGTTGCCAACAATTCATTTGCCCCTTCAAAATAATAGACATACTGCTTTCACTCGTCTGTTTATTTAGGCAAGTTGGTTTCATTCGTTGCTGCCCCTTTAAGTAATACCCAACCACTTGCTCATAGAGAGATTCATATCTTTGAACTACTGTGGCATTGACTTGTTTAGTCTCAAAAATTTATGTCAGAGCAGGGATTTTAATTTGAATCACAGCTTTTATCAATGGCAACCACACAGCATGCTAAGCCAGATCTATCACAACCACAGCCCCAGCCCAAAAGTATGGATGGTACAAGAGCTTCAGAACTCA
Source organism: Solanum dulcamara (assembly GCF_947179165.1). NCBI lineage: Eukaryota > Viridiplantae > Streptophyta > Magnoliopsida > Solanales > Solanaceae > Solanum > Solanum dulcamara. The sequence goes on along the minus strand of NC_077237.1, from coordinate 82,269,523 downwards.
TCTGCATTAACTTTGCCGTGCAATTGGAACACAACTCTGCTAAAACCCTCAATTTGTCAGCAAATTATAATCAACACCAATACAAAGCTCTAGAAGTGATCCCAAGATTGCTCTTAGACCAACTAAACCCCACACTACGAGACCACTATTAACAATATTAGACTCCACAGAAGTCAATACCCTACTGGTCTCTTTAGCTCTCCAACTTTCACCTTTGTACTTTCATCATCTGAAAATCATTCCAAATCCTTTTCGTCAATGTTATTTTATAGAGGGATTTGGTCTCGCATTTTAGGATTGATCTATTGTTGAGAAAAAAGCACAAAGAATCTTTCTGCTGACTTGCAAATACTAATAAAGCGAGTTTTGCATTCAGAATACTTATAAGAGTTAATGGTCAAAAACACACCTAAACTATCGCTTTTTTGCGAGTCTCATACCTCAACTATCCATTGTTCCATTTACCAACCTAAACTATCATTTTCTATTGTGTTAGAAAAAACTAAATGCTAAGTTGGCCTACGCGCACCTATTGTTGATTTGGAATAAATATTTGGTCAACTCAATATTGAGGCGTGTTTAGTTTAGGTAGGTAAAGGGAACAACAAATAGTTGAGGTATGAAACTCGCGCAAAAGTGTATTTTAGGGTTGTGTTTTTTACCATTAACTCTACTTTTAAACCAATTGAGACATCAACATTTCAAAATTTAGTGATTTCTGTTCTCAATTAATAACATTTATAAATCAAGACTGTTATTCCACTTTAGAACCTGAAGGCTTCTGTCCAACAAATCCTAGGAGAATTGGTATTATAAGTGGAGTGGTGACTTCTACTTTACCCCATATTTGCCCAACGTTTAGCTGAACATCGGGATTACAGCATATGTACAACCAAAAGCATATACACACATTATGTATATACATATTAAAATGTATATGGTACACACACACACACATAATCCAATCTCGCAAATGCAAAATACAAAACAAAACATACCCATTCACCAGGGCAAAGGGATCGGTAATACTTGGCAAACTTGTCACATTCAGGAGCACCTTCACCCTTTGCAGCTATGCATCTGAAAGATAAACCAACCAAATATAGTTGATACTTCTTGGATAGATTACAAAATTAGATACAACCACAAAAGAGCAACGGGCAGTATAGCTATGTCTACTGACCGATGATATTCAACATATCTTGTGAAGCAGTGCCTTGTCTGATTTGTAGTAGGGAAGCGGAAGTCAGCAGGCGCAGTCTCAAGCTAGTTGACAATCGTGATAAAAACCACAACACAATCAATGGATAAGATATAGCCAGTACATAAAAGTCAAAATTGATTGTCCAGTCAATCTAACCTTAATCTCAGGGGTCTCATCTGCTGATTCTTGATTCTCATTCCCAGAAGTATCATCTTCAGTACTTATGGTGCTTTCTTCACTGGCAGCCTCTACAGGAGGAGAGGCTTCATTGATTTCCGGTGTTGTTGAGTCAGAGGCTCCACTGCTTTCTTCAGGTGTGGCTGGCACAGCTTCACTACTCTTAACCGCTGGGGTTTCCTCAGTTTTGGAAGTCTCTTCCTCAGATGGAGCAGTTGAAGAGGTCTTAACCTCAGTTTCTTCCACTGGATTTGCCACGGTGGTGGATTTCTCTTCTTTCTCTTTCAGTAAATATTGCTGCACATTCAGGAGTTAAAGAAAAAATTGTCATTTTCTGGAAAAACAGCTATCAGGTAAAAGAGAATCTAAGAGGAATAACGAAGCAAATGGTTGTCGATGTGTCCTATAATATAGACCTATTAGAAATCCCACAGAAGTATTGTCATGAATCAAAAAAAATAATCCATGGGAGTACCCACATTATCTATAAATCCATTTAAAGGAAGACTTAAGGAGCTTACAAGCTCATAAATAGGCCAAAGAGACATGCCACGATTTGCAAAAAAATTTGTTTGTCATTTGCTGAAAAAAACCCTGTCAGGGAGAAGAAAATCTCTGTGGAAAAATAAAGCAAATGGTTTTAGATGTGTCCTGTAATAAAGATATGGGGAATCCCACAGAAGTATGGACAGCAAAATAATTTCCATAGGAGTGCCCACATTCATCTATAATATCCAAATAATGGAAGAATTGAAGAGCTTACAAGCTTGTAGATAGGCGAAGGGGATGTGCCAGGAAACCTTCTCCAAGTCAATATTAAAAAGTTCCTAAAAGAATCGTATTGAATCCATGGCTTTCTTTTGGGAAGGCCTATTGCAGCATAGAATGTTGTTACACGAGCTTTTATGTACCTTTTTAAAACAATAACTAATTTTCCAGCCAAAGATTCACAGAAGAATCTTAATGAAACATTGACATTAAAAACAGGATGAGAAACGGAAATGCAGGATTTGGAGAAAGATTTCATTACCTCTGGAATGCATTTTTTCATGTTAAACAGTTACCAGAAAAATATTGCATGTGAAGCATGGACGTGAAATTATCTTTCCTATAAGAAAACTAATTTGTGTTCCAGCTACCACCCAACATAGAAACCACTTTTCATCATCGGAAAAATCAAGATGCCTCCGACCGAGGGGACAGTAAACTTTGAACTTACATATGTTATAAGCAGTGGCGGACCCAGGAATTTTATGACGGGGGTTCAAAAAAAATTAAACACACTAATCAGAAAAAAAATGTGCTTACTCGGATTCGAACCCGCGAGCTTGAGACAAGCTAAGGCGAAATATTGAACCCCATTTGCCACTGAGCTAGTCCTTTGGCTTATGCTCAGGGGGTTCAATGTTAAATATATACACATAAATTAAAATTTTTATCTTATATATACAGTGTAATTTTTTAACGAAGGGGGTTCGGATGAACCCCCTGAACTTGCCTTGGGTCCGCCCGTGGTTATAAGCAGTTGTAAGAAAAATTTCAACATTAGTTTCAGTTACATCTTATACAACCAGCTTTTGACAAACTTACCAAGTAAATACCACTTTCTCTGGCCTTCCTTTTGAGTTACTTCAGTTTTTATAAAGAAACAGCTTTTTAACACAATTTTCCTAACAACCAACTAAAGGTATAATATGTCCTTAAACCAAACATACCCTGAAAATGATCCACTTTCCTTTTGCTTTATTTTTCTCCACTTTTGCACCTAGACACCTTAATAAGCAAATAACAGATTCCATTTTACTTTAGTTAGGGATGACAAATGAAGTGGCATGAGGCAGGTTAACCATTACACCACAAGAGTTTTAGCCTGCCCGTCCCTCTCAACATATTCTCTTTTTTTGCTCCACTGTCCTGTGCAGATCCGTTCTACCCCGCTTAAGTTCTCTTTTTTCTTTTTCTCCCACGGTTATTTAGTTACACCTAACAAGTACAAGATTTCATTATTCTCTAAAATTTCATTTAACCGTCCCAGTCCCGCCCTACCCTGTGATGCTTTTGCTTTTTTTAAAAAAAAAAAATCTTCTAACCCACCCCATGTTTCTGCATTGTCTTGCCTCACCCCCCCCCCCCCTGTTACCATCTCTAACCTCAATCACTTCATCGTGTAAACCAAAAATCCTGTACATAGATAGGAAAACAGCCAATCCAATAAACTAAAACTCTTATCAAATTAGAACTAGTAATAGCTGAAAAATCCAATGATCATCAGCTGATTATCTGCTCTTTTTTCAACAATTAAATTCTCGATCCCTCTTGCACCACTATCTATTAAAAGAAGCCTCATTTAAGATGCAAAACCGATGAATCTATATCGGATTCAACAAAAATCAAATTCGTCAGAAACCAAAAAAATTAATAAAATTCAATCAACTATGGCGTCAATTCCAATTAGTGATTTCGTCTCTATATATGTTCCTTTCAAATTAAAATATCATTGCAAAGATGTATCATCAACTATCAAATGAAGAAAAAAAACACAATTGGACGACTAAAGAGACCAAATCAATAGAAGATACTGAAAAAAGAAGTACCTCAGATAAAGATGGAGATTTTGAGTTGTCTATTTCGGCCATTGACAAGGAGATTAGCTGATGGCTTAGGCTTTTTTGGTAGAAAGTTGGAGTAAAGTGAGTGTAGAAGCTACGGGACAGTGGAGGCAAGAAACCGGGAGGCTATCAGTCGTTAAACACGTTGGAGATATCGGAGCTGTGGGCTATGGGCCTAATAGGTTCGCTGTCGTTACTGGGCTTAATTAGCTTGGTAAGTTGGGCTTTTTAGTTTGAAGTTGTTCCTTGGGAAAAACTAGATAATTATTCAAACATTCCTATCATATTTACTAATTCTTCCTAAAGTTTAAAATAAGTAGGGATTACATAAATCTCATAGTGTTAAGAGCTAATTACATCATATTTCTATTCTTTTTCAAATTACAAAAGTCTCTTAAATTTAGTGAAATCCGGATACATCCCAAAAACGCCCAATACATCGCATTTTAATTTCGGATGCATCCCTCAACGTCCCGATACATCACGTATCGATTTCAGATACATCACTCAACATTCCGATACATAAGTAAGTCCCGATACATCAAGTAAAGTGATATATCCGACCGATACATCGTGTATAGTGATGTATCCAAGAATAGGAGAGAGTAGGCATTTTTGTAATTTTTTTAAATGGTAGGGAATTTTAAAGAATATGATAAAATAAGTTGTGTATTTAGGTAATTTTTCTTAAAATAATTACATATTTTCTCACTAATTAATAATTTCATATCAGATTTCAAATCTTATACACCTAAATACATGTATTTTTACTACTAGATACAATCTTAAATACATAGAGGCAAGCAAGAGAGGAGAGAGGCTAGGGAGGTGAGGAAGAGAGTTAGCGTATCATAGATACATACAAAACACACTAGATACATGTATTTTGGATACTGAATACTTTCTGAAATAAAGATACATAGGGAAAGAGACGAGCGAGAGAAGGAGAAAGGCGAGTGATATAGGAGAGAGGCAAGCGAGAGAGTAACTATATCTTAGATACATGCAAATTCACTTGGATATAATGTATTTCGAATAGATTACACTTAATTTTGACCTCATGTATCCGATAGACATGTACCTAATGCGTTATATACATGTATCTAGGGATCGAAATCTGGCAAAAATGACAAATTTGAAAACATAATGGAAGGCATGGAATTAGACCCTAAAGTAGTGAGATTTGTGTTGTTTCTTGTTCCTTTTGGGTCGGTTTATTTACCAAAATATTCATTTTTTTGTCACCATTTAAATTTGAGGATTATTTCACAAATAACACTACTTTTTGCTAATTTATCACATAATATATAGCAATACTTTTGATAATTACAATACGTGATGACAGTTTTGAAATTCACATTGTATCTCAGAATTAATTTTTTGAGATTTGTGGTGTTTCGCTGATATTTGTATCTGTTTGTTTAGTTTCATTGTATTTGTTCACTCAATTTAGTTGAATATATAGTATTATTTGCTTAACCTTAGTTGTATTAATTGTATTAACATTTTCTCATTTTTGCTAGATCTAGTGATTTTTTTAGGGCATGTTGCTTTACATCGAATACAACATTTATTTAGAGGGATTAACAAAATACTTAATTTAGTTGGATACATTTTCTCAATTTTACTGGATATACTAATACAACCCAAAAAACATTTTCAGATACGACATTCATTTGGAGTGAGTAACACAACACTCAATTTATTGGATACACTGATACAACACAAATATCTTCCAAATACAATCAAAAGAATTTCATATACAACTTCGAAAATCAATAAATTCTTAGATACAACCAAAAAGAAATTTCAGATACACATATTTACAATGTAGCTACACTTTTAAAAATCACAAGATACAAACAACAAGCCAACATCGAAAAAATGATGTAAATCCAAAGCAATAACAAGCAACAAATCCAAGACACAACCACAAAGGTAAAATGTTGCTTTCCTTCATCCTTGCAGCATCTCTATTTGGCAGCTCTTCTTCCAAAATGAAAAATCTTGAGGCTCCCCTTCGCCCTAAGAGGAAGAGAAACGTGACGGACTTTCTTGTCCAATTTAGATAGTCGTTTGTCAAGAAAGAAATGGCAAGGGGAGGGGTCAACGGTAGAGAGCAGGAAGAGAAAGAGAGGAGATCAGTCATTCGTCAAAGACTCATCTCCAACAGTAGATATTTTTTTAAAAGACGCACAAAATTCAAATTGCACAAGTAAAAATATCAGAGGGGGTAATTTTTTTCTTTACTATGACTTCAAATTATATGCATTTCGTTAACCAGTAGACCAGACTTTTTGATGCATTCTTTCTCAGGAAATACTTTCCTCCATATATCATAACAAAAATTAAGAACGAAAAAAAAACAAGAGAAAGGAACAAATGTAACAAGAAAGGTTGATTGAAACCTGATTGATTGCTGAGTATCACTTCCATATACCATTTTATAAATCCAGTTCACAAATACAACTGAAATGCTTTCATAGAAACTAAGCACCAGAAAGAACCACATTAAAGTAAAGATGAAACAATTGAACATCAATATTCAAAGTTGTTCATTGCCACAGATGAGAGAACGCTAAAGGGACACCGAAACACTGGAGAAAGGAAATAAAAAGAAGCAGCTTCTCCCAATAAAAACAACCAGGAAGAAGTTAAATGATAATCCGAGGACCAGTTCCCTCATTGTTGTTCATTGTCAGGTTTGGTTTCCTTAATTTCATCAGCACCATCGTCCTGCAAACGAAAAAGGGTTTTCAAACACGTGAATTCGAGTAATTCAACTGATAGATTATGAGGAAACAGCATAAATCAAAAGCTATTTAGAAAAACTGAGTTATTTACCTGCATATCAGAGGTCCAGAGAGTGAGATTGTCACGAAGAAGTTGCATGATCAAAGTGCTATCCTTGTAAGATTCTTCTCCCAGTGTGTCCAACTCGGCAATTGCTTCATCAAATGCCTGGCCACACGCAAAAGATATCAAAATTAAAATGAAGATACTTTTTCACAGTTGAGATGAAAAAAAGAGATACAAAGTTATCTATGCCTAATGAAACGGCCTTGTTTGAATTGAAAAACATAATCTGCAACTAAGAAATGACTGGGCCATATGAAGAAATTCTTACTTGTTTAGCAAGATTGCAGGCACGGTCAGGAGAGTTCAAAATCTCATAATAAAACACAGAGAAGTTGAGAGCCAGTCCAAGTCGGATTGGATGTGTTGGGGCAAGTTCAGTATTTGCAATATCCTGCAGGCATTGAGACCAAATGAGGACATTTAAAGATCAACAACACTAAACATCATTTATTCTAGAAGAATATTAAGAGGGAAAGAAATGTTCATGGCTACTTTTTCGTGAAAGAATAACAGTTAATTTTTGTCAAGTAAACTAGAGTGAAACAAACAAGTCATGTGAACTTAAAAATTTCAAAGATCTTCCTCTAGATTTGTCTTTTAACACTGACCTCAATCAACGGTGCTTGAGATAGACGTGTTAAGATAATGGGATTTATAATGTATACGAAAAGTGTCCCTCTGTGTTTTCTTACTTCTTATGTAGTTTCTACAATTTATTCTAGAGTAAGTTTCATTTAATCACCTTAAACATATGATTTTTTTAAAAAAAAACCATCTACTTGCCCCACAAATTTTTTTTTAAAAAAATCCCTTTAGATTAACATTTTCATATGGTTTATAAAGTTTGAAATATCATAACATCCATAAATTTTTGTGCTCCTTTAAAATTCTAGAGTAACTTTCTGTTATCATAATAATTACCAATGAAAAGTTTTCAAATATTTAGACCTTTCTAATATACCACCAGGACAGGACTTTTTCTAAAAAAGGTCCTTTACACATGATTGACTAGTTAAAGTAAAACTTCAATACTAGCGATTATGCAACTAACAAATGAATCAAAACATATTTAAAATCTGAAGCACTATAAAAAAAGGTCACATAAAGCAAAATGACATTTTGAGAATCAAAAGGAAAAAAACAAGAAGATTCATACTACTACAAATCAACTGAGGATCATCTGTGATCTTTTGAAAATTCCATCAATGACTGTTTCATTTGGCTTTTGACTTTGAGATCAAAAGGGATTCTGTATCCAATTCACCTGGGGATATTACTTCTCTAATCCAAAAGGTTGGGGGAATTAAATTAACTTACTCTTAATTCAAAACTTAATTAACATCAGATCTCTGGAAAACATGAATACAATAATTGTGGTTTGATCTAGAAAGACATATACTCAATACTACTGCTTAAAATTCATACCACTAATAATGGAGGATCATTTGTGACCTTTTTGAAATTTCTGTATCCAATTACAAATGTTAAGAGAATTAAGTTAATTTACTCTTAATTCAAACCTAAATTAAAACATAATTAACATCAAATATCTGGAAAATATGGCCTGATCTGGACAAACATGTATTCCCTTCGTCTCAAATTGTTAGGAACTTTCTTTTGAGGGTGTACGCGCCCCTAAAGATAGTTTTGATATGTTATACATATTTAGCTTGTGTATCAAAAGACCGGAAACAACCTCTCTAATTAAGACGGAGAGACCATCATGAACGGAAAATTTGAAAAAATAGATCAAATCTGTCTGGTCAAAACAGGAAAATGTTTTCATCGTCTTCCTCTACAATCGCACCTAATTAACATTAAATATCTAGAATTTAACTTTAAAATTAAATAAATCCGATTTGGAAAATCCTATTCTGCAGACATTAATTAGTAAATTGCCTAATGAGGCTTAAATCCAAGCAAGAAGATCCATGAATCTTCATCATTTTATCTAATAGATCAAACACATAAGAATAAATATGTCATACCTGAGCGGCTTTGTATGCGGAGAGAGTGCTCTCTGCAGCTTCCTTACGTTCAGCTCCGGTCTTAAATTCAGCCAAATAACGATGATAATCACCCTTCATTTTAAGGTAAAACACCTTAGAATCACCATTAGAAGCTGAAGGAATGAGATTAGAATCAAGTAGCTTGAGAATGCCATCACAAATATTAGAGAGTTCAGACTCAATCTTAGATCTGTACTCCTTTATACATTTGACATGATCCTCATTTCCCCTCGATTCCTCCTTCTGTTCAATTGAGGAGATAATACGCCACGAGGCTCTACGAGCCCCAATAACGTTTTTGTACGCGACGGAAAGTAGATTCCGTTCCTCAACGGTGAGTTCCTCTGAGGTACCTAAGGAAGTTGAAACTTTCTCCATGAACTGCACCATTTCTTCGTATCTCTCAGCTTGCTCGGCAAGCTTCGCCATGTACACATTCTCCTCACGCGCCATAATGGGTTCTAAAATTTGGGGATCTCTTTTTTTTTTTTTTTTTCCTTGTATTGGAATGGAAATTTTTTTGAGATCTGAGAAAAAGTTTGTGTGTGTTGAGTGGATTTAAAACTTAGTGCATTTGCTGTTAGACTTTTTTTTTGGTGTTGAATTTAACGGGATGGGAGAGATTTCAGGATTATTTCTTTTAATTTTTGGAAGGATAAATATAAGCCGTTGGATTATGGAATTTTTTGGAAAAGTAAGTGATTGACAGCTGGATTTTTCGAAGATGTGATTGTACGGATATGGGCAAGAGATATTTGGGTCGAAATTGGGATGCGTGGGTTATCACGTCCAGCCCGTCTATTGACCAATTAAAAACTGTCTTTATTTGTTTCGTTTTAATTTGTTTGCTATCTAGGTTTTATAATTGAAAAATTGGAATTGGTAATGTATTAAATAGGATAAATAAATTAAAATAGTATTTTATTTTATTTTATTTTTTTTGTTGATTTTACCATTTCTCTTGTTTGGTTCCTATATGATGGAAATCGCCTGCACTCATCTGTCCTTGTGGAAGTCGCACATTTTTTTTTCTTAAAAAAAAAATTACATTCTTGTTTGTTTGGGAGGAGGCTTGTGATGTTAGACCAATTGGTATTATAAAAAAGAATTAATATAGTTAGAAATTGGATGATAAATATGTTGGGTGTTTATCCTGACTTTTTTAGTATAATTGAGTTTTTTTTTCTAAAATGAAAACACAAAATCTCCATATTTGACTAGTCATTTTTTTGGTTGAAAAAAGTTTATGATTCTATAAATAGATGTCCATTCCTTCTAACTTAGTAGTAATTTATAGTCTTAAGGGTTTTGAGAGTTTTGTGTAAAGGGAGAATTTGTGAGAGACAAGTGTTACATTATTACTTGTGTGAACTTCTTTTTATTTGGAGTGAATTATGCCAGGTTTTTCTCTCTCGATATTTTATACTTTCATATTTATAATGGATTGCTCATCTCGTCTTGTGGACGTAGGTCAGTTGACCGAACCATGTTAAATGTTTGTCTCTTTTGATACATTTCATATTTATCTTCTTATTCATTATCTTTCCAAATTTATTTTATTAGCTCCCGTAAGATACCTAATTATTTTCTGTCCTAATAAAATAAAGGACTCACGGGGGTGGCTGAAGGGTAAGACCACTATATATTTGCCGTATTGTGTTACTCGGCGAAGAAATTTCAAAAATTTTATTACTGAATTATTTTGAAATATAAAAGGATTCAAATGCTTACGACGGTGTGGAAATAAAGTTGCTTGCACTTGACAAGAGGGTTCAAAAATCTACTGAGGGGAGGAGGACTAGAATGTAAAAAAAATATCTGAATATATAGATTTTATTTTTATTTAAAAAATTATAAATTTAAAATTTAAATAAAATATTAAATTGATCTAATAGTATATTAATAAAATATTTTAAAATTTTTATATGACAATTTGTGGTGATAACTAATGATGGTGATTGTGTGTGTGTTGATTTGAGATGGTGATGATTGATGATAGTGGTTATGGGTAGTATCTTATGGTATAGTGGTTGACAACAATGATTAACCATGATTGTTGTTGTTGGCGGATAATAATTAGTGTTGGAATGCTATTTCATAGCAAATGGCGATGGAGAATGATGACGGCGGTTAGAGATATATAATATGTTGTAACGACCCATTAGGTCATTTTGAGTACTAGGGCTTTTTATTTCATAAAAGACTCACCCCATAAATTTTTAATAGGTACTTTGGACTAATTGATAACTATGGTTATTTAATTAAGGGGTGAATTTAGACAACTTAATTCAATTAGTGGACTAAATTGATAATTTAGTTAATACATTATACCACTTGTTCAATACATATAAAAATATACTAGTAGGATTTAACTTTTATTTATTGATTGATTCATGATTAATTATCCTAAATTATAAAAGAAAACAAACAGAGAGAAAAAACATACCTGGGCGCCGACGAAGGGAATTCAACTGCTGCAGGTGAAGTTTTCGTTGCATAAGTATTTTATCAAGAATGTTAATAGCTATATTAACTTGTGAAAGATTAGGAAATTGAATGTGCATATTGCTATGCACAGTGGGTTATGGATGGTAAACAAACAAACAAAAAAAAAACTATATATATAGTTACTATTGAATTGAACAGAAGGAAGAAAAGTTTTTTTTTATTTTATTTTATTGGAATACGTGAGTTGTTGATGTTGTCTTCATGGACAATTAATATACATATGTGTCCTTAGATCGTAGCCTCTGTGAAGTGTTCGTAAATTGGCTTATTTTCTTATTATTATCACATTATAATTTAAGTTGGTAGATAGGTAATTAAATGTTGGTGTATTATATTATATGAATACCATTAAAGTTATATTATTTGGAAGAATTAAGACCTAATCCTAGATTTGAGATATTAGTTGGTATCAAAATTTAAGAATTGATCATAGAGTTGGGGTGAGTTGTGGGGTCTAGGTTAAACATATATATAATATTGGTGTCTACGGGTTCATTTACTTATGAATATTATATATTTGATAGATTGAAATTGGTCAGAGGTATCAAAGAAAGAAAAGACATTGGTGAATTAACTTGCTTGGATTTGGTTCTTCAGTTGAGGTAGGTTATGGTTTTTATTCTATATCATGGATAGACTCTTAATAGTGATTGATATTCATTGAGTAAAATGTGTGAAGTTTACTACGCATTTAATTGTTGTGGTTTGGATGGTTGATATGTTGTTGTGATTGGTCTAAAATTCCGAGGCATGAAATCCATAATCTTGAACTTGCCCTATCAAAAGTGGTGCCTTGAATAAAGAAGGCTTGGTGAAATATTGTTAATGAAGTGGAATGTAATCATGAAGAATGATAAATTAATTATATTTGGATCGGGTGTCACGTTCCGACACGGTATATTTGGATCGGGTGTCACGTTCCGACATGATATATTTGGATCGGGTGTCACATTCCGACACGGTATATTTGGATCGGGTGTCACGTTCCGGCACGGTAATAATAAAGAAAAATAAATTAAAATGACTTAATAATACCCAATATCCATAACTCATTTTCCAAAAGAGTGTGATGTGGAGGCTTGAGTCCTCATGTGTGATCTTGACATTGTTGACTGGTTATGTAATTGTTCATTGGTTGCCTCTTGTTAAGTGTTGTTGTTGATTTTCCGCTATTACTTTATGTATATTGATTTCTATTTTGAGTCGGCCGATGATACCTGCTCAGTACGTGTTGTCCTGTACTGACCCCTACTTGTATCTTTTTTATTTTATTTTGTGGAGTGCAACGAGTCTTCCATCGGCTTCGATTCGACCTCAGCTCTAGTCCGTCTCAAGTTCATCGGATTTAAGGGTGAGCTATCCTTCTAGCTCGTGATGAATTCTCTTAGTCATGACATGATGTCCTTAGTGTTCGGACATGAACTATGTCACTTATTTTATTTTAGTGTTTGACATTCTAGACTTAGTATTTTAAAATTATTTGTCCTTGATGTGATGACTTTCAGATTTTGGGGAACGTTATGTAGTAAACTCTTGTGAATTGTTAATTCTTACTTTATAAGTTTGAGCTTCCGCGTTGTTGTTATACTTTATAAGTTGGGGTTCACATCGTTGGTTCTCCCACCTAGGAGGTTAAGGGTGGGTGCCACTCACGACCCATTTTGGGTCGTGACAAATATTGACTGATGGTGGTAATTATTGATAGTTATTAGTGAATCTAATAATAGTTGGTGGTGATGGTTATAAGTGATAACTAGTGGTGATGAAGATTAATATTGGTGATCGACGGTAGTGATGGTTGTGGTTGATTGAGGATGGTGGTTATGGATCATAGGTGGTGGTGATTAATGATGATAGTAGTTGGGGTGAAATTGTGGTTGTGGATGGTGGATATAAATAGATAGAGTAGTGGTAAATTATCATCTTTGTAGAAATTCTTAAATATACATATTAATCTTAATGATATCAAGACAATGTTATAGATCTCAATTATTCAGAGTTATTCAGGCTCATTAAGTGATTATATAATACTCCCTCCATTTAAAATAGAGACAAGTGTCAAGAACTCATCTGAACTATTTTTTTTTGAGTTTCATACCTAAACTATTGAGAATGTGAGTTTCATACTTAAACTATCACTTATTAGTTTGAGAAACATACCTCTCTCTTTTATTTCACTCTCATCATGATGTGTGTATTGCACTCTCTTTCATTTTAAAATATTTGTTACATCACACTCTACATAGGCAAAATATTTCACCTTAACAAAAATTAAGTAAATTATTCAAGTTATTTAAAATTAAAGATTAAAGTATTACTATCTCTCGCCCAAAAAAATTATAAAATAAAATATAAAATATTTTTTCTACCTCACTCCACCACTTTCTTTCACCATCCTCCCCCCCCCATTTTTTATTTTTATTTTTATTTTTATTTATTAAATTTCTTTTATAATTTTTTTTAAAAAAAATTCTTACTTCATCCCCCCTCCCCCTCCCCATAAAATAATAATTTAGATATTTTTATCTTTTTTTTAAAAAGAAAAATTCTACCCCACCTCACCAAATCCTCCGCTTTCAATTTTTTTTCTAGTTTTGTGTTATATATATATGATTTTAGGAAAATATTTTTTACTTGCCACAAGACTTTTCTTAAAATAAAATTTTTATTTCTGTTATATTCGGTACGCAAGTAGATAAATGTATTTTCCTAAAAATATATGTACATATATAACACAAAACGAGAAATATATATTAAAAAAAAGATATAAATTAAGAGCGGAGGGGGTGAACTATGATTTTTTAAAAAATATTTTATAAGAAAAATTTTAAAAAATAAAAGGACCGGGATTGTGGGCGAGGGGGTGGTGGTGGTGGAGTGCGTGAGCAAAATATTTTTAAGAAAATAATTTCTTTTTTAAAAAAGTAATTTCTTTTTTAAAAAATAATATTTTTTTTGAAGATAAAAATACTTTAGTCTTTAACTTTTAACTAATATTAATAATTTATTTAATTTTTGTCGAGGTGAAATATTTTATCCATGTGGAATGCTATGTGGTAAGATTTTTTCAAAGACCAGAGAGAGTATATTACACACACCACTGAGGTGTGTTTCTCAAACTAATAAGTGATAGTTTAGGTATGAAACTCATACTTTAGTTTAAGTATGAAACTAAAAAAAAAGGGATAGTTTAGATGTGTTTTTGACACTTATCTTTTTAAAATGATTGAATTATTGAGACATTTTCATATTTCAAATTAACTATTGTTCAATCTTTAAGAATAATTTTAGAATATTCTTTTATTTTTATAAGTTCAAGAAATTTTAATTGTTGCATAGTCATTCTAAAGTAATTTGACAATAATTAATAAGGGTAAAAATGGTAAGCAATGTGTAACTAATGTCTTAATATTCTTTTCTTAGAGGTTGTGAAGCACTCCAACAATTCAATTAATTTTGAAATGGAGGGAGTAAGAGAAACAAGGCACTTAATGATTAACATTCATACATTAAAAGGAAACAGACTTAATGATTGAGATCTGAATAATTAATATTAAGACCTTTATTAAGTGCAAACAAATAAGAGTTTAATCTCCAATTTCTAAATGGCCCCCCATAATGCTACTTTCTTCGTCCCAATTTGTATAATATATTTTGATTAAATCTTAAATTTGTGTTATAAAATAAATAATAAGTGTTGAAAAATAAAATAAATATTTTAAAGTTAACTGAGCGAACAATATATATCCTTATGTTTTCCTTAATTTCATTGTTTAAGTCGAATAAAGTCAAGGATCACATATATGAAATTAATGGGAACCTACATTTTACAATCAATATAGGTCCACCAGCCAATTAGTGGCTATCCATGCCCAAATACTTCGTACCTACGTACTCCTATCTTCGTGCTTGTCCCTCTCAATCTTAGTATATTTTTGAGCTTTTAAGTTTCACATATCATTCGTCCTTTTGTGTGAGGGCGGAGCCACCTCGTGGGTAGGAATTTGATTTGATTTTTTTTATTAAAAAATTATATTATTTATATATGATTAAAATATTTTTTTATATTTATATAATAGATTTTGAATTCCCTTTGACAAGTTCATATCTCTACTTTTTAAAATTTTAAAATTTTTTGATCAAAATTCTGACTCTGCCACTATTTTCATGTATATCAAATCATTCAAATGATAAGATTGATAGTCCGTTTGGATCAGCTTATAAGTTACTTACAAGCTGTTTTTAGGTTTGACTGGCCAACTTAAAGTCATTTTATGCTTAAAATAAATTTCAATAAATAATTGAGTTTGTTTGAATGAATTTATTTTAAGCAACTTATAAATTGAAAACAGCTTATAAATTTTTTAAAAAGTTGAACTACACCTAATTTTTTTTTAACAAATCCATCCAACCTGGCTATGAATCTCTATGCTCAAAATCTCGATTTAAATAATCATTTATTTTGTATCACGTAAGAAGTGGAAATTGTCATTCTAACCTTTCGCGAAAATATATGAATTTAAAATTTTTTAAAATAAGATACGCTACTTGTTATTACAAATAAAATAACCTAATAGGATAAAAAAAATTATTTATGTATTATTTAAATGGCTAATCCTCAATTTCCACGCTGACAATGAAAACTTTAGCTGCACCCAAAACACGCTTTCTTGTCTTCTTTTCAGTTTGGTGTCACTTTTTTCCAAATTATTTTTTATGAAATTGCACGTTAATCTCATTAGAACAAAAAAGTTTGCTTCTTTGTGAATTGTGAAGAATCTTGAAATCCCCCTTTTCTAATTTCTTTTTATTATTATAATGGAGGGTTATGAATTTGTGAAGGATTTGGGTTGTGGTAATTTTGGAGTAGCTAAGCTTGTAAGAGATTATAAGACTAAAGAGCTCTTTGCCGTCAAGTTCTTTGAAAGAGGACAAAAGGTCAGCAACATTTGATAATTTTAGTCATTTGGTATTTATGGAATAGTTTGTTTGTTTTTGGATTATAATTTTATGTAATATTGCAGATTGATGAACATGTACAAAGGGAAATTATGAATCATAGATCATTGAATCATCCAAATATAATCAGATTCAAAGAGGTAAACTCTGCATCTTTACTCTTGCTAATATTTTATTCTTCCTTATTAGCGAAGTTACTACTTTTTTACTCCCGTTTCAATTGGTTTGTACTACTTTTTCTTTAGTTATTTCAGTCCGTTTAAAAAACAATGCTTTTCGATTTAGCAACTCTTTGCTTTCATTGTTTCACGTTTTAAATTAGACAAATAAATTCAAACGTTGATTCCCATGGGAATTCTTGTTTAAATGAGTAGTAAGTTAGTTCTGCCTCCTTTTAAAGGACTCTGCATCCTGCAATTACCAAATGCAACATTTTTTTTTAAAACTGAAAACTTTAAAAGCAATTACCAAATGCAACATTTGCTTCTTATGAAAATGAACTTATCGATCCTTTTGATGATCTTTGCTTTATTTTTTGCTGGCACTCCTGGTGGCTGCTAACAGTAGGTTTAGAATGAATATATTGCCTTGGTTCGAACGAATTCGATTGAAAATGAAGTAAATCATGTAGTTAAGCAGCAAGAATACATTTCAATTATGTTTGTGGCTTTTTGAATGAATGGACTCACCTCGACCAGGTTTTGTTGACGCCTACTCATCTAGCAATAGTAATGGAGTATGCGGCAGGAGGAGAACTCTTTCAGAGGATTTGTAATGTTGGAAGATTTAATGAAAACGAGGTAATAAACGATAATTAGAGTGTGATTCTTCCTGTCTATGATTTGGCTAGATCAAAATTTACATTTTGCAGATTTCTATTGATTATTATTTACTTCTGACAAACAACTGTGTGTGTGTGTGCGTGCGGGGGAGTGTCGTGCTTGGTATTTACCCGTCTTCATTGCACATTTACATCCCTTTTCATATAGAAACTCCATAGTGTTCTGCGGTCTTCACGTAGTTATGGAGGCAGAATGTAAATGCTCTTCACTGAAAACATGGATTATAAACTTCCAAGTATAAATGACATTTACACCGAATGTTGAAACCAAAAAATTGTTATGGCCTGAAAGTTCTCATGTTTTGAGTTCATTATTCATGATGTTTGTGTGTGTGCGCATATGGGCGTTTTAATTTGTTTATTTATTTTATTTTTGCTCAGGCCAGATTCTTCTTTCAACAATTGATATCAGGGGTTAGCTACTGCCATTTCATGGTAAAATATCTGATATTAATTTCTCACGCTTTCAGGTTCCATTTCGTTTGTATTTTTCTTGGACCTGTTATGTTTATTACTCTTTGGCTGCAGCAAATCTGTCATAGAGACCTCAAATTGGAAAATACATTACTAGACGGAAGTACTGCACCGCGCGTCAAAATTTGTGATTTTGGTTGCTCGAAGGTCAATATAATCTTTTACCTTAATTCTAACTACAGTTTTTTGTTGAGTTCTTGTTAGAAACCAAAATAATTAGGTGTCATGCGGAAGCTAGCAACGCAAACCTCGAAAGACCATAAGTAAGAAGACAAAAACGAGAAATATATCAAAAGAGACACAAATATTTAACGTGGTTCGGTCAACCGACCTACATCCACAAGAGGAGATGAGCAATCCACTATAAATATGAGAGTACAAATAATCGAGAGAAATAACCTCACACAATTCACTCGAAATAAAAAGAGGTTCATACAAGTGCTAACGTAACACTTGTGTCTCACCGTTTCTCCCCCTATACAAAACTCTCAAAGCCCCAGGACTACATTGTGAATGCTACCAAGTTAGAAAGAATAAGCCTCAATTTATAGAGTCATAAACCTTTTCCTATAAGAAAAAGGACCAGCCAAATATGGAGACGTTGTATTTTCCTTTTAGGAAAAGGAAAACCTAATTATACTGGGAAAATCAGGGCAAACACCTAACATTCTTGTGTAACTGACTTCACTTGTTTGCAGTCATCTGTCTTTCATTCTCAACCAAAGTCCACTGTAGGGACACCAGCTTATGTTGCACCGGAGATCTTATCAAAGAAAGAGTATGACGGGAAGGTACTAGTCGTTTCATGTTCTTGTGCCAGCAGTTTCACAATGCTTATATCATTTAACCGCCTTTTCCCTCTTGTTAATTCTTGAGTCCTTAGGTTGCAGATGTTTGGTCTTGTGGAGTCACTTTATATGTAATGCTGGTTGGAGCTTATCCATTTGAAGATCCCACTGATCCGAAAAACATGAGAAAGACCATATCCGTGAGTATATGAAAACAAATTCACTTTTTTATATACATAAAGTCGAACTTGATCTAACTTATAAAAAGAGGAAAAGAAATTGGTCCGTTTTGAATGTTGTAAAGGGGCAGCCCAGTGCACTAAGCTCCCGCTATACGCAGAGTCCAAGAAAGGGCCCGACCACAATGGTCTATTGTACGCAGTCTTACCTTGCATTTCTGCCAGAGCCTATTTCCAAGCATTTTGAATGTTGTAAAATCGATTTAGTGCCCCATTCTGATTGAGTTTAATTCTCTGTAACAGAGAATAATTAGCGTCCAGTACTCAGTTCCGCAAAATGTCCCAATTTCCATGGAGTGCCAGCATCTCTTATCCAGAATTTTTGTGGCAGACCCTGAAAAGGTAATAATATACTCTTCTTGCAAAAAAGAAGGCATTATATCATCATAAATCATGTATGTGAAATGTTGTTCGGAACTGTTTGAGTGACCCGATCAGTCAATCACGAATCACTTATTACCTCATCATATCAGCATAGGCGGATCTAGGATTTGAAAATTTTGAATTTTTTTAACGACATCAAGTTAATATACAGTAATAAGTGAGTTTATAATCATATATTTATAGATAAATAGTGGGTTCTGGCAAAAGTTATTGGTTTCACCTGAACCCACCTATTACATCTTAGTATTTCCTATCGATAATCAGTCCTTGGCATTTCAAGTTTTAATTCCACTACACTATGCTTGGACATGCCTCCATGTGTATTTTTTCGAGTCTCAATCTTATTAGTGGCTTGCTGATTCTTTTGCAGAGAATAACTATTCCAGAAATTAAGAAGCATCCTTGGTTTTTGAAGAACTTACCTGTCGAATTCATGGAAGAAGGACGGAACGAGTGCATCGATGTAAATAATCCGAGACAGAGCATAGAAGAAGTATTGGCAGTAATACAGGAGGCAAGAATTGCTTTGCAGGTTCTAGCAAATTCATCTGAAGGCATTATGGAAGAACTAGATGAATTAGATGATGCTGATATTGAAGATATTGAAACAAGTGGTGATTTTGTTTGTTCATTGTGATGTGTGGACAATGGTGTTCACTTTAACAAAAGAGGTTGAGTCTAAATAATGATGTAAATACACTTCCAATGCCGGGGCGGATCTAGGATATCAGGTGTGGATTTTCGAGAATACAATAACATTTGTGCCGACTCTGTATTTATATTGAGAAATATATTGAATATATAACATTTATTTGTTAGGAACCCAATAACAAATGAAGTAGTCTCTTGGTCCAACGACAGAAATGAAACCTACTTAAGGTTTGTTGTTCTCCTTGATGAGGGTTTGATTCCTCTCAGAAACTCATAAACATCAAATCTTGAATTCACCTCTGTCCAAATGTTGTATATTCCTCAACAAGCAACTGGAGTTGTCTATGTAAAGGTGTTATTTTGGCACCCACACGACACCGACTCATAGATTAAAAAAAATCAGTCCGCACAGGATTTAACCCAACTCCAATAAAACAAAGAATCAAATACAAATTACAATTTTGTAATCTAAGAGATTAAAAAGGATAATAAATAAAAATTCATGTGTGGCAAGTTGTTTAAAATCTCACTCACCCAAGGTAGTCTCCCCACTCACCATTCAAATTTGGAACCACACTTCTAAAGAGTTAATTAGAATTTAAGCGATTATCAACCATAAAAATAAACCTTTGACATAGACATGACATTTGATTTGGTGCTCAACATGTCTGTATGGACCAATTTTTTTTCCTATGGACCAGGCTCTAAGGGGAGATTTAATTTTTGTTATTGTTCAAGAAAAAGGATGTCTATACTGTCTTGCAAGAGAGAAAAAAAAAATTGAGGATAGAATTTGTTGCTTGACAGAAAACATTTGATGACCTTAGAAAGATAGTTTCACATATATACCAAGTGATTAGTTTACCATAAACATAGTCATATAAATAATCAAAAGTCATAAAAATATAACCGACTATAGATTATGATACACTAAAAAAACTGAATATAACTTAGAAGCAGGAGGAGGAATGTAGCGACCTTCTTGAGAGGATGCTACGTACTACTTAGAAATTAAAGAGAACGTATATAATACTCACGACATTTAAAGAGCTTAACATAAGATATATTTATATAATCTAGTAGTGAAATTTGGTCCATTTAGAATAGTTAAAGGTATAAAATTTCGCCTTTTAAAAATGCATTTGACCTCAATTGGACCAAATAAAAGTTTCAATTTATGACGGGGCAGCTTTTCAAAATAATTTAAGAAAATACCTCATGAGACTTCCATGTACCATTCCATACCACTACAGTTCACGTTATAAAATATTACCAACTTACGAGTACCAAAGTTAACTGGTTCATGCTTCATACAACTATTCCAACACAAACAGTAAATTTAGTACATTACAAGATCTGAATTTACACGCCCCAAAACAACAAAACAAACAACCAAATTTAAGCTACAATGTCATGAATGGATCAACTCTCAAAAATAAATACATAAATACATATACACAAGCACCCCATACATTATATATATGTCCCAAAACTACTACAAAATATAGATATCAATATGCAAATGTAATCTTCCTTAAAACTCCCAAAAACTTTATCTCCAATGGCCAACTTAAAGCATCTCTTCGAACATTTCCTTCGATAGAAATAACTATCGCTAAGCATAAAGCTTAGTGGTGTAAAACTACAAGTTTGAAGCCTTTAGATTCTCCAATTACTCTTCTCAGGTCATGAGTAAAAGAAATGTAAACATAATAAATACATCAAGTAAGAAAATATGTCACGAGCATCAAGTTCGATAGTTAAAAGTTTAAGTGTCAAGAATTCATAGAACCACCTTTACAAGAGATTAAGTAACAAGTTTCGCCCAATATGTATGTCATGCCGTCACACCAAACATGATCAAGTATCAAGAAGGACTGGAACCCTGTATCAAGAAGGGTAAAGACCCAAAAATCAAGAGAACCAAGAATCATATTAAAAATGGCTTTCTAGTTCGTACTTAAAATGGACAACTTTCATACTTAAGACGAACCAAAAATCTAGAATCAAGATGGCAAAAGGTGCGAGTCAAGAGGCATGCCAATGATGACAAAGTCACAAACACACGAAGGATAAATTCCACAAGAATGTCAAGTAATCGAGCAATCCGTACACGTGGGTGAGTTAATGTCACGACCCGAATCCGGATGTGATGGCACTCATCTCAACCCACCGAGATAAGTCAGCCTAATACCCAACGAAAAGTATATGCGGAAGAAAAAGAAAGGAATTAAAATTTAACTTAAGCGAAAACACGTAAAATAAACTCAAAATCCCCCAAGATTGGTTGTCATGTGTACAAGCCACTAATACATTACCGAAGTACGAAAGAAAATATAGTCACAATGTCTTTGTCTCTAGAATAGGACTAAAACATAATAAAAGAGTAAGAGGTGTCCGCTAGATAGATGTAACAGCTACCTCAACACTCGAGATGATAGCCTGAGATGTGTAGAGAACCTAAGAGATCAAGAAGGTCCGGGCTCACAACCTACACAAGTGTAGAAGCAAGGGGTGAGTACCAAACAACACGGTACTCAGCAAGTGGATAACTAAAACTAAGCAAAGCTCAATAAATACAAGTACTCCTATCGTCCCAACCGAACCTCCTTAACTACAACCTACATAAAATCAGCCCAACTCTCCACTTGTATAATAATAACAGTAATACAGTCCACGAATACTCATCAATAGTCTCATCAATGAATCATATCAAGTCAAGTTCAGCATATACAGAGCAATAAAAGGGTAAACACGAATTCACAAATATCAACAAAATGCGATGAAATGCAATGAGATGATGCATGTCTGTCCTATCGGTACACATTTGCTGAATTATAGTCCAGAATCCATGGGGGACATTTCTGTCCATGTAACCTGCCACGGAACGTGTGGTCCGTCCCCTCAACAGATATATCTTGCCACGGAGCATGTGTCCCGTCCCCTTTTATTTTATAATACTTGCCACGGAGCGTGTAGCCCGACCCCTTTATTTCATAATACATGCCACGGAACGTGTGGCCCGATCTTTTTTTATTTCATATCATTTTCAATCTCAACACAATATGTCAGAACCAATGCAATCAATTCATGTTCATATAATTCACGATAATAACATGACAACAACAATAATTTTTCCTATCTCGCATCAACATAGTCATTTCACATGTCCAAAATAAATCCACAATCACAACAAATAAATTCCACCAATATATGTCATTATATCACCATTTTATACCCCTCATCTCCATCTTTAAACTCAATCATACAGTCAATAATCCAGTCCAATTCTCATTACTTTTCAGTACACATAACATGGAAATACAAGCATCTACAAGCTTAAACTGAGGTTTAAAAATTCACTTGCCTTAATTAATCAAGCAGTCACTCCGGGACTTGAGCCTTCCCTTTTCGTTGGGCCTCCAAATCAACGTAATCTAGTCAAATAAATAATCACAATAAGATTTTCAAAACTAACAACACCCTTATTACCATATGTCTAGCCTAGACCCAAAAACTCACACAAATGTATAATCACGTTCCTAATCTTGATGCCACTTAACATGTCAACTCCCATATTTTCTGAATCTCAATATATCAAAATTCGGGAACTAACTCATTCTATGTCATTGAAGTCAAATCTAAAATTTTCTTTCCAATTATGTTCACTCGTGATAAAATAAACTCACATATCAAATTTCAGCTAATACGGATCGTTATTCGACCCCCAAATCAAGATTTTATATGAAGAACCCTAGGGTCATATTTTCTTATTTCAACATTGTTTTTCCACCAATATACCTTAAAAATATGTTCATAATCACATGAAAATTTAATGGAAAGGATGAGAATAATTACCTTGACGCTTTGGAATGAAAAATCCCTATTTTTCTCTTCTCCTTTATTTTTCTTTTCCCCTTTCTTTTCTTTCTTCCTGCGTATTTTTTTCTTTCCGTTTCTATTTCTCGTTTTCTCGTCGCGTTACATCTGATGGCATTAAGCCATCAGATTATGTATCTATATATAATTATTTTTGTTCTTTTCTTTTATTATTATTATTATTTTTTCCGTTTCCGAACTGATTATGTATTAAAATTTACAAACTCTACTAACTTATTTTATTAAATATAAGAAAAGTGGTATAAGTATTAAATAAATTAACACTTTAGCCCATCAGTTAAATTAATTCTCTAAAATTATCCCTTAACTAATTAATCAAAGTTACCGAAAGGTCCAAAATTTTCAACTTAAATTTACGAAGAGGGTCTTCTATGAAAAGAGGAGGACTAATTCTCAAAATAACCTAATGAGTCATTACAGTTAAATAAGTGTCCTCCAAGTTTTAGAAGATACCAACACAACAATACAAAGTAACAAGAAATAACCAACTTACCAAGGTGGTGTGATGTTACAATTTTTTTAAATGAAAGTGGTTATATCAATTAGATCATTCAAACCACTCATATTATAATATAAAAATGTGGTTATATCAATTAGATCAGGCTTACCTCATCTCCCCAGACCCCAACAACTAGGGAGAAGCTACACGGTTCAAATTACACTATAACAAAATAAATGTTTCAAAAAAATATTTAGCGCATAATTATTTTTTCCGGCAAAATTTATTATTATAAAATATTTAACATTAATTATATTAATGTCGGTGTATCCAAAATTGTTAAATTTATATAAAGTATTAGTTATAAATTTTAATTGAATAAATAGAAAAAAAAATAATTTTAATTATAACCCTTCACTATCTGCTTTGATGGAAGTGAAATTAGAAGTAATCGGTCCTCACTCTATTTTTTAAAATAAAAAAAACATGATATTTTTCATCCTACACTATTCTTAAAAAAATAATCAATAATAAAATAATGTTGATTTTAAAAACACAAAGAAAAGACTTTCATTCAATTTAAGTCAAGATTAATGAAGAATGTTATGAATGATTTAAATGTGTTTTCTTGACTGAATTACTATAATTATAGGTTTATGTAAAATTATGTAATTTCACAATTCTGAATAATTAATAGAATTTCATGTCAAATTGTATATAGGCGCAATCTATTATTGGTATAAATCATTACATTTGTAGGTGCATTTCTTCAAATATACTTTTAAATATTTTTTTTTAACTTCTGAAAAAACAATTTTCAAAAGTATTTTATATCCTCCACCCCTTTCTATCAACATCTCCTTTAGTTCTAGTCCCCACTTCTTATTATTGGCCAATATAATTTCACCATGTTAAAATATCTTCAATACTAACAAGTCCTAATCCCCACTTCTTTAACTTATTAGACATTGCCATATTATTCCTTTTTGTATGATTGAATTCATTTTGAAGAAAAAAAAAACACATGCTATCTATTTAACCAATCATGAGTATTGACGTTTGCCGGAAATGGTGCCATATGAGATTAGATTGTGTATCATAAATGCCTATACTTCTTTATAAATAATTTAAATATTTAAAACATAATATTTTCAATCTTCATTGGTTTAATTAATTTATTTATGCAAGGGTATTTAATCAAATATGAACTTTAATAAAGAAAAAAAAAGGCTTTCAATACTGATAATCTTAAACATAACGAGACAATTTCTATGAGAATTCAATTATCTTTAAAGGTAAAGTGAGAGGTTAAGGTATATTTTTTTAGTGAATATATGTTATCGTTCTTCTTGGAACAAATGTCTAAAAAAGAAAAAGAGAAAAGTGGCGCATAAAATGAAAAAAAGGAGTATTACATATTTTAGTTTGAAGTTATTAATTAGAGGTGAGTCAGGTGACAAATTATCCAATATATGAAATCATAGTCAAATTGATGTAAGAAAAATTTTGTCAAAATATTTTAAAATATATATATTTTTTAATTTAATATATTATATATAGTTGTAATAAAGAATAATAGTAATTTTATTTGTAACTAACTAATAAAATTAAAAGAGAACAAATAAAAAAAATTAAAATTTAGTAAGAATTGAACAAATAGAGTTTTGACCTATATTTTGATCAATTTAATTCCAAATAACTTTTAAACGAATCAATAACCATTCATTTATTAATTCAGTTCATCTTGATCCGTACAAATACAACTCAATTAGCATTCGGCACCTCTATGATTAATACAAAAGGATAGTAGATAACCTCCCTCCTTTCTAATTTATGTGTCAATATTTGATTGGATAGTAAAATTATATTAAAAAATATTTAAAATCAAGAAATTACAGTAAGAAGAATGGCAAAAGGATGGAAGAAGGGGAAATAACTGCAATATGTAAAACTCCTACAAGAAGCATAAAATTACAAACATTTTATGAATTTAATGTTTGGATGAAAGGAGAATGTCATTGACCACCTTGTCAATGTTCACATAAGATGATCCTGATGATTTTTGTGCTGAAATTTCAGCCAATTTCTTCCATTTCATTACCTTTTTCTTCATTTCTTTGCCTTTTTCACCAATCATTAATTCCCTAACAAGGCTTTCCACTTCATCCCTTTTCACATTATTGTCAATTTCCATTCCAATGTCCCATTTACTAACACTAAACCAACAATTTGTCTGTTGTTCCGCGAAAAACGGCCAACAAATCATTGGCACCCCACTACAAATGCTCTCCAGAGTCGAATTCCATCCGTTGTGAGTCAAAAACCCTCCAATTGCCGGATGGTTAAGGACTTCTTCTTGTGAACACCAACTCGCAAGCATTCCCCTGTTTTTAGTTTCTTCCATGAATTCGTGTGGAAGAATCGATTCATAACCCGATACAATATCGGGTCTTATGATCCATAAAAACTCGTGTTGACTATTTGCAAGTCCCCAAGCAAACTCAATAAGTTGATTTTGAGTCATAACAGTAATGCTACCAAAATTGACATAAACAACAGAGTTTGGTTCTTTGTTTTCGAGCCATTGTAAACACTCTGGCTCTTCTTTCCACAGGCTCGATCCAAGCCCCTTCAAATTCTCGTCATCAACATGTTTGACGAGTAAATGTAAGGGGCCTATTGGGTACACTGGTGGAAGAAGAGTTCTGAGTGATTCAAGAACTTCACTCTCTAGTGTTTCGAATGTGTTGAGGATAATCGCAAAAGCTTTTTTCGCTCTCTCTGTTTCTTGCAGGACAAATTTGATCATGAAATCATCTGGATTTGTAGTTCTCAAAAAACTTGGAAGATCCCTTAAACGTACGTCTTTCATTCCTGGTATGCAATCCAAAGTTGTCTCTAGATACCCATTTGTCAAGTAACTCACATCTACAGTTTTCCCCAAAAGAGAAAAGGTCAAAAAACATGCCAAAATTTTTAAATAAACATAAATAAAATTTATTTAAATTTTAGATTTCTTATTAAAATTTCGACCTCCAATTATATTGAGCAGCCCTACCTTTAAGCGGAGTATATCCTTTTTCAATAAGAGTGGAGTAATGCATGTAACTTAAGAAACCACAAGCACTAATTGTCCAAAACTGAACTTCAGGGACTCCCAATTCTTGTGCAGCAACTAAGGTGAAGCTCATGACACCATCCGAGACGATGCACGAGACAGGTGGCACGTTGGACGTGTTATTAGTATCATTGAGCTTTGCAAGCAGATTCCTAAAGGGGCCTAAACAAGTTTTAGTTGTGGATTCACATAGAGAAGGTATGTCTTGTGTGGCATCAGCATCACAAGGTGGGAGTCCATCAGGAATAGTCTCGAATCGGAACGACGAAAGGCCGTCGACTGCATTGGGGCCACGAGACTTAAGAAGACGCCTATGATTAAATTCAGTGTTGACAAAAGTTATGTGAAAGCCTTTGTGATTGAGAATTTTGGCTAGTTTCAACATGGGATTAATATGGCCTTGGGCAGGGTATGGTATGCAAACTGCATGTGGTTTTTTAATTTCAGCATTAATTGAACCCATTTTTTCAAAAACAATTCTCAAAAGGGAAATGAAATGAAATGGAGGATTTTGTATAATTTTGGCAAGGAAGATTGAAAAAGGTAGAGATATTTATATACAGAAAGTGTCATAAAAGATGAATCCAGACTGTCATGAATGGGAAAGTTATGCCAATTTTGATTTGATATAATATTCATTATTGGTAGGATACAATATCTCCAGCAAAAAATTGTCATGCAATGCATCATTGAATAGACCACTCATCCCTTATCATCTATGTTAGATTCTTTACCCCAACATCAGGAAATAAGAAGTAGGTCTGGAACCATCCAAAGTTTTTTAAGTCATACAAAAGACCATCCATCTCACAGATATCGATGTGAGACTTTTCACAAATAATACTCATTTTACTAAAAATATTTGTCTCATATTACTTGATCATTTACTAAATCAAGATAAAATTAATTAAATGATATTTTACTTAAATTCCATAGTGAAAAAGCTCAATTACAATTTATCCCGACTTTTTTTGTAATTACCCGAATTCCCTTTTTTTTCTAGATTTCTGATACATACGAATGACGCTGATACATCGCGATTTAATACATAAGTCATTTTCATTATACATCTCTAGTTGATACAAACCATACATTGTAATATCAATAAAACTTATGAATCAGCTTATAACACCTAATATATCATGAACACAACAAAAATAGCAGTAAAACTTATGTTTTACCGATATATTTTGTATTTGGTTTGTATCAGATAGCGATGTATCATGAAAAAGACTTATGTATCAAATCGCGATGTATCAGCATCATTCCTATGTATCAGAAGAGGAATTTTGAATTTTTTATAAATGGTAGGGAATAATTGAAAATATAGGAATATAAGGTGTGCAATTTGGTAATTTTTTCTTAATCAAATTTATTCTATTTTACCCCTACAATTACTATGACCTTTTGAATGTAAGTAATTCGCATTACTAGCTATTTATATACTCTATGTATATTGCATTGATATAAACAAATGACAAAATGATAAAGTCTTTCAATGTATTAATAATTTTTTAATCACCATATAAAATTACAAGTACCCATCTAATATAAAACGGAGGTTATAATCAATAATATTAGTATAATAAATAATTGTTAAAGTCTATATAAAATCAGAAAAATTTAATTATACATAGTTACTTTCAAAAAAGTAACTCTAATCAGGAAATGAATAGATGGCTTGAACATTTTGAATAGGACTTATGGTCTTACCTTTTTCTTAGGATGCCACAACTAAGTATACTATTTTTGTCTTGCCTTTTGTTCTTTCTGGTTGGTCGACATTCACTGTATCAATTTTTTTTTTAGCATTAAGTAATTGATGGTAATAATTTAATTATCACTAAATATATATTTTTAGCAGTAATTAACATTCTCTGTAAAGTTTTTAAAGCCTACCATGATATTGGATCCAATTACAATTAATTAATGTCAGTAAAGACTTTAACACTCTTTGCTAATATTTATATTTATATTTATTGCCGCTAAAAATTATTTTTGTGGTAGTAATTGACTACTTGATCTTTCTATTTCAAACTTTTCATTTTTAGTATCTTAATTTATCTCTAAAGAGGATAGTTTAACGTTCCAAATTAATAGAAGAGACTGTTCAATTTGTATTCTACACTCTTTTCTTTCCATTCAAATTACTGTTGTTGTATTCTTAAATTGGTAATTAGATTTGGAACTCAATAGTGTTCTATGACTCACGCAGGAACCTTGATTTTGATTATATGAAAGTTTCATTATCATTCATCCGTTTCAATTTGTTTATGCCTATTACCTTCTTTTTTTTTTTTTATATATATAAGTAATTCTTTAATTTTCCCCTTATTCTTGCATCCTTTGGTATTTTTCTTACTGTAATATCTTCCATGAGTTCCAAGTTGGAAGGAACATTGGTCACCACTCAACAGACACCTTGATTTTAAGATATTGAGTGTTAATTTTTTTTAAAAATATAAATTTAGTATTCGATTAAACATTGTCACATAATTAAAAGGGGCCGGTTGATCATTATGTTAGGATCACATGTTAATTATCATTGTATCAAAAACTATAATTGATAATAAAGACACAATTTTATTTCTTACTTAAGTCGTTGCCATACAAACACCATGTTCAATCATGTCTCCGATCCGAATCATTCCAGCCTCCTTTTGAGCCTTGCCATAGGCAAGACATTGATGTTACCCAACACATTATCCTTCCATATTAATTATAAGTATTGAAAGACTTTTATTTTCTTTATTAAAGTTCATTTATGATTAAATACCGTTGCATAATAAATTAAATTGATGAAGACTGGAAACATTATGATTTAGATATTTAAATTATTTATAAAGAAGTAGCTAGACATTTTTGGCACAGAATCTGATCATGACAGATGCCATTTTCAATAGGGTAAGCCTCAACGCCCATTATTGATTAAAGAAGTGGGGACTAGAACTAAAATGTAGCCTTATATATATATATATATATATATATATATATATATAAGAAACAAAATTCTTTTTTGGAGTCTTGGCAAAAAGAAAAAATATTGGGGTGTTACAGGTTTAAATAGAAAAAAAAACAAAAATAAAGTTCCTTAAAGGTAATGTTTTTATAAGAAACAAGATTTTTTTTTGAAAAAAATATTTATTCGGAAAATGGTATTTTTGATCCATTTTGTATTAATATGATCATTTTTGATCTATTAAATAACAACAATGACATTTCTAGACCAAAGTATTAACAACAAAGATATTTTTTAAACCAAACTATAAATAAAAAATATTTTTATTCATTTCAAAATACTTTTAAAATATTTTAAATCATTTTCCCTTTTGAATTAGAGCACGTGTTTCGTGAATTTGCCAAAAGCGACAAGACTACCAGTGTCACAGGAGTAACAGGGATAGGGTCACCACCGACAACTTGACTACAATATCTACAGTAACAATTAGATCAAAAAGCATAAACATCAAATCTTGAAGAAAATCATCATAACTGACCAAACAAATCATACAAATTAAAGTAGGATACGCAGTAATCAGGGTGGATCCAGGTGTAGTTGAGGGACGAACCTCTTTCCTTAAAAAATTATATTGTAAATATAAGATAATTTTTTTAATTTATGTGTATATATTTAATATTGAACCCTTTGAACATAAGCCAAAAGACTAGCTCAGTGGCAAATGGGGTTCAATATTTTGCCTTTGCATGTCTTAGCTCGCGAGTTCAAATCCGAATAAGCACATTTTTTTTTTCTGATTAGCGTGTTTATTTTTTTTGAATTCCCTTTATAGAATTTCTGGGTCTGCCACTAATGTAACTAATACTTGATCCAACAAAAAAGTCAAACTGTTCAATACCAAAATAGTTTCTAAGTTAATTTTATGTATATAAACCTTGTACGTTAAACCGCGACTAATATTTGCATGACATTTCCCAACTTCTATCATAAAAGGATTGTCCGCAATCAAAAGAAAAATAACAAAATTGAGGTCGAAATAACAAAAAATTAGACATTTAGAACTCGACATATTTTAACTTAATCCAAAATCAACCTCACTTGCCACTTAGCCAAGTACAGCATCACAAATTAGTTTTATCAACAATTTTATCAAACATTAACATCACAAATTAGTTTCACCTGAAAAAATACAACTCAATTAGAACATAACTATATAACAATCAAATAAGGCTTTCAATTTAGAGAATTTCAACAAAAAACTACATCAGTGTAAACTAACAATTAATTAAAATGACACAAAACGTAATGAAGTACAGCAGTATAGAAAGACAGATCAAAGAAAACATTGGAATGGATTAAGATTTAGGGTAATAAGACCTAGTTAAGTTAAGGTGTGTCGCTGAAATTTTGATCATAGTTCAAAGATCTTTATGAATTTATCCCTTTTTAATCATGATTAGGACCTTATCTATAATTTTAGATAGAATTGTGGGATTGATAATTTTTTTAAGTGAATAAAGAAATAATTGGGGATATATTTTTAGCCCCCTCTCTCTTTAAAAAGCCCTAGGAGTTTCTCTCTCTCTCTCTTCTTCTTCTTCTTCTCCATTTCTAACAAGGAATTGCTTCCAAGAGTTTTAAGATTCGAGTTCTCCATTGAAGACTCAACACCAAGGTTTTTTTCAAGTCTTCACTAAGGTATGTAAGGCTATCTAAAACATGGGATGAGTCCACCCATGTGCCCTACTCTTGCTTTGAGATTAGAGGTCCATGAGAATGGAGTTTCTTGGCATGGTTTATGTTTAAATGAGTTTTGTCTCCTATTAATTTGACTTTGTTTGTGTTGATGTTGTTGAGATAAGAAGTTCCTAAAACCTTCATGTTAGTGTGAGTTGATGGAGAGGACTTGTTATTATGTTTTGTTGATCTCTTTAACCATGTGATTATGTTGCATAAGTCAATTTCCTTAAATGTGTTAATCTACTTGAATTATTGAGCTAAAGCCATAGAGTTGTGATGAGTCTTGAGGAGATGTCATAAATGCTTATCTAAATGAGGCTTGATTGAGTTGATTGGAGGATAGAATTGACGAGTGGACAAGATCCTAAATGAGACTTGCCATTATGACTTAATTGAGTTGAAATGAGGATAGAGTTGATGAGTGGGCAATGTTCCACATGAAACTAGCCATGATGGCTTGTTTGAGATGATTGGAGGGAGTTTTATGAGCATGGAGTCATGGGAGAAGTATCAAGCACCGAAGCGGGTGAGAGTACAGTCCATACTCGAACCTCAGAAACTACGCCGCCAATGTAGGGAGGGATGAAATCGTTAAAGTCGGATGCTTCTCGTGGGATCGAATCGTTAAAGTCGGATGTTTCCCATTTTTATTGTCCTAAAATGATAGGACTTGACTAATCGATAGTATCCATGATTAGGGAGGCGTTCATGCCCTGGCAAGGTATGAATGAACGTGGCAACAACATCTGATTGTTGTACTATCACTGGCTCATAGGTGATGGTTGTCGGATAAGAGAAACTCCCATTTAGGTCTTGATAGTGCTCCGAGTCAGTTGAGTTGAGTGGCTTATGAGTTAGTCCCGTCTAAACTATCCTTGTTAGACTTAGGACATTTGAGTGAGTTGTTATGTATGTATGAGTTGAGATCCTAAGTTGATATTGATGTTTTCTTGATGTTGTTTCATCTGACCATTTTACATACTCGAACATTTCACGTACTGACGCCATTTGGCCTGCATCGTTTCATGATGTAGAGGCAGGTACCAGAGATCATCAACCGGCGCACTATTGATTATCTACATACTTTCAACTACGTGGTGATTCCTACTAGTTTTCGGAGGATGTTGAGCTTTCTTGTATAGTTTTGTTGTCGTTTCCCTTATTTTGAGTATTGGTATCCATGGGCTTGTCATTGGCACCTTCTATACTTTGATAGAGGTTTCATAGACTAGAGTGTGGGGAGGTTGGACTGTTATTTTTTTTAGAAGTCTTATTATAATTGTTATTGGGTTGATAGTGTTTGGCCTCCGGCCCCTCTAATATGAAATGATACATTTATGATGGAGTCTTCTTTTGAGTGTATGCGATTGAATGATAGTGTGAATGAATCAGGTAGATCGTTTGAAGGTCAGAAATGACTTTCGAGTGCCAGTCACGTCTAGGGTACCCTCCCGGAGCATGACACCAAGGTTCTAAATCAACAATTTAAGGTAAACAACATATTTAAGAAAATTAACAAAACTTATTTAACAACTCATATCAATCAACTCATACCAATATGTAGCATATCACTTTCTTAACTCAACAACATTACCATAATAAAAATTTAGTTAATAGTTGAAAGAAAGACCCATTTGGACATAAATCTATCAATAACTCTATTCTTATGAATATTCAATCTCAAAGAAGATGCAGGGCACATGGGTGAACTCAACCCATGCTTTGAGTAGCCTTACATACCTTGGTGAAGACTTTGAAGGAACCTTGATGTTTGGTCTTCAATGGGAGGCTTGAATCCTTGAAATATTTGAAGGCAATTCTTGTTGGGGATGGATTAAGGAAGAGAGGATGAGGATTAGGGCTTTTTAGAGAGGCAATAGACTGAAAAGAAATGATCTAAAACATGACCAAGTCAGTGTATATATAATTAGGGAAAATGTCCAATTTGCCCTTCCTAAAAAATATGGAAAAATGGGCTAAAACCCTCCTAGAGCTATAGAGGCGCATCGCGCCACTGCAGCACCAAGTCAAATATAGGCTTAAAAACCATGCAACCTAATAGTGGCGCATCGCGCCAAGGACCAAACTACTGAGGCTTATTTCTGGTGCTATAGTGGCGCGTCGCGCCCTTGCAGTGCCAAGCCTAAATTTTCTAGGTTTTAGAAAATGGGCTTAAAAACCTTGCACACCTAATAGTGGTGCGTCGTACCAAGGACCAAACTAATGCGGCGCCAAGATCAGGTTTTTCTTAGTTATAGTCCAAGCCTGAAATTCGTGCAGCACTAGTCCGTCGTAAGATAGTCATAACTTTTGACTCCGAACTCTAAAAAATTCAATCTTGGTGGCGTTGGAAAGAAGACTCAAAGACCTTTAATTTAATAGGTCATGGGCCACCCAGTTCGTTAAATTCAAAAAGATAAAGTCGTTGGAAGTTGACCCTTATACAAACTCATTCGAAAACTTAGCCAAGACGAGTTCTTTGGACTTGGCTTGGTTTTAGGGATCCCTTATGACCCTAAATCACATCCAACACTCTTCAATTTATTAGGAATTGATCCTAACTCATGTATGCACTTTACAATCATCTAGTACGATCCTATACGTACACGAAGAATGGTCCGAATCTTAGTGAAAAATTTTGGGGGTGTTACAACATATTATTGATAAGAGTGTGTTGTTCAAATACTAAACATTCTCACTACCTTCAATATTAAATATTATAAATTCGAGTAAAAGATAAACAAGTATAACTTCTACGAAATAGTAAAAAAAGAAGTCACTATATTATTAACACTATTGTATCATGATCATAACTTTTACTTCTTCTGTCTCAACTAATGTGTCACTTTTTTATTTTTTGAGATTTAAACAGTTTAAGTTTAAGGCTGCGTACAATTTAAACAGTTTAAGTTTAAGGCTTCTTCCCCGGACCCTGCGCATAGAAAAAGCCTTAGTGTACCGGGCTGACCTTTTAAACAGTTTAAGTTTGATCGGTAATTTGCGCATGAAATCTTTAATTTTTTTGAAATGAAATTTATATATTTGTAAACTATGAAGAAAGTACTATAAATCACAATAACTAACAATTCAAAATATTTAAAAGATATATGAAAAATTTACGATAAAAATAATTTTGTTTGAATCTTCAATTTTGAGAAGTGTCGTATCAATTTGAACGGAAAATATACAATATACAATATTTCAAGCCGCATCAATGATGCATTGCCTGACATATTTTAGTTGGAGAAATCGCATGCTACCAATAATGAATAATACTATATAATATAGTAGTAAATCATATTTGACTTCGTAGCCTACCTTTCAGCCTATTCAAATCAAATTCGAAAGTTTTCCCATTTTATAAATATTAAGGATAAAATAAAGTATTCTGGCTTCATCTTTACTACTACTTTTTTCCATCTATAAATATA
Organism: Solanum dulcamara; assembly: GCF_947179165.1. Taxonomy (NCBI): domain Eukaryota; kingdom Viridiplantae; phylum Streptophyta; class Magnoliopsida; order Solanales; family Solanaceae; genus Solanum; species Solanum dulcamara. The sequence continues at coordinate 82,234,234 of NC_077237.1, read as the reverse complement.
CCTCCATTTTCTTCAATCTTCCTTACCAAAATCATTCAAAATCCTTCATTTCATTTCCCTTTTGAGATTATTGTTTTCTTTAGAGAATTTGAAAGAATGGGTTCAATTAGTGCTGAATTAAAAAAACCACATGCAGTTTGTATACCATACCCTGCCCAAGGCCATATTAATCCCATGTTGAAATTAGCCAAAGTTCTCCATCACAAAGGCTTTCATATAACTTTTGTTAACACTGAATTTAACCATAGGCGTCTTCTTAAGTCTCGTGGGCCCCATGCACTCGACGGCCTTTCGTCATTCCGATTCGAGACTATTCCTGATGGACTCCCACCTTGTTATGCTGATGCTACACAAGACGTAACTTCTCTATGTAAATCCACAACCGAAACTTGCTTAGGTCCTTTTAGGAATTTGCTTGCAAAGCTCAATGATACTAATAATTACACGTCGAACGTGCCACCTGTCTCGTGCGTCGTCTCCGATGGTATCATGAGCTTCACCTTAGCTGCTGCACAAGAATTGGGAGTCCCTGAAATTCTGTTTTGGACAACTAGTGCTTGTGGTTTCTTAGGTTACATGCATTATTCCACGGTTATTGAAAAAGGATATGCTCCACTTAAAGGTATTAAAATTTTGTTTTTATATCTAATGTGTTCGGGGGTACGTATTACTTTCAACCAATTCAATATAAGTACCAAATTGTTTGTCTAGAGACGTATTCATAATTTGGATTTGATCCATGCAACCTTTAAGATTTCTTACACACAAATATATAACATGTTTCACTTTTGAAATTGTTGGTTTATAGTTTAATGTTTTTTTTTGAAACGCTAGTGATTTTTACAATAAATCTATGTTACGTATCAAAAATACTAGCTACATCTGCCTTTAGAGTCTCGATTTATATATCCACCAGAAATAAGGTAAAAAAGGGCAGCTCGGTGCATTAAAGCTCCCGCTATGCACGGGGTCCGGGTAAGGGCCTGACCACAAGGGTCTATTGTACGCAACCTTACCTTGCATTTCTGCCAGAGGCTTTTCATCTACCAGAACTAACGTAGATGAAAAGAAATTAACTATCGCGTTGTAGATATTCTTGATGTATTTAGGTAAATCCCATCTAAATATGTATGTGTTTTTAACCCTTTTTCTCCTTTTGGATGATTGTAGATGCAAGTTACTTGACAAATGGATATGTTGAGACAACTTTGGATTTCATACCAGGAATGAAAGATGTACGTTTAAAAGATCTTCCAAGTTTCTTGAGAACTACAAATCCAGATGAATACATGATCAAATTTGTCGTCAAAGAAACAGAGAGAGCGAAAAAAGCTTCTGCGATTGTCCTCAATACATTCGAGACACTAGAGAGTGAAGTTCTTGAATCGCTCCAAACTCTTCTTCCACCGGTGTACCCAATAGGCCCCTTGGATTTATTCGTCAAACAAGTTGATGATGAGAATTTGAAGGGGCTTGGGTCTAGCCTGTGGAAAGAAGAGCCAGAGTGTTTGCAATGGCTTGAAAACAAAGAACCAAACTCTGTTGTTTATGTCAATTTTGGTAGCATTACTGTTATGACTTCTAATCAACTTCTTGAATTTGCTTGGGGACTTGCAAATAGTCAACAAGAATTTTTATGGATCATAAGACCCGATATTGTATCGGATTATGAATCGATTCTTCCACCCGAATTCGTGGAAGAAACTAAAAGCAGGGGAATGCTTGCAAGTTGGTGCTCACAAGAAGAGGTCCTTAACCATCCATCAATTGGAGGGTTCTTGACTCACAGTGGATGGAATTCGACTCTAGAGAGCATTACTAGTGGGGTGCCTATGATTTGTTGGCCTTTTTTCGCGGAACAACAGACGAATTGTTGGTTTAGTGTTAGTAAATGGGACATTGGAATGGAAATTGACAATAATGTGAAAAGGGATGAAGTGGAAAGCCTTGTTAGGGAATTAATGATTGGTGAAAAAGGCAAAGAAATGAAGAAAAAGGTAATGAAATGGAAGAAATTGGCTGAAATTTCAGCACAAAAATCATCAGGATCATCTTATGTGAACATTGACAAGGTTGTCAATGACATTCTTCTGTCATCTAAACATTAAGTTTATAATATGTTTGTAATTTTATTTTCTTTAATTTTCCTTATATATTGTGTTCTTGTAAGAGTTCTTTCATACTATAGTTCGTTTTCATAATACTAAACAAAATATGTGATATTCCATATATATTTATTGTACGTTTAAGATTGCAAGTATCAATTTTTTCTTTATAAAAACTTGTGTTTGATCAAATACTGCCACATAAATGAAATCGAGGAGGATTTCAGATTATTATATTGAAATTATTTATAGAGTAATTTTGATCAGAGTAGAGTTGGGTGAATATGTATTTATTTTTGAATTATGGAGCCTTTCCCAGCAAATGTGAACGCCCATGCTATTATTTAATTGGTGACATTGACAACACCTATATTAATACAATAAAATACAAAATAATTATTGAACACGTCAATATTTGAATTGATAATGATAATTTTTTGTACTTTGTAATCGCTCTTTTTCAATAAGTCCAAATATTGGTGATTTCATAAGAACCAAATAAGTCGGCATATTGAAATGACCAATAAATCTACTATCATTATGTATTATTAATTTAATATATAAGAGAAATCTCAATGTATATTTTAAAGTATATATTTCAACTTTTTCTATGTTAAAATAGAGTTGGGTGAGATGTCAAATATCGCCTCACGTGGGATGGTATTGTCATGGTGCATATCCCAAATTATATTGGAGAAGGTTATTTTTGTATTGATTTTGTGACGTTCATGATAGGATAAAATAATATAACAGAGGTAAATATATCTATAGTGAGAAGTTATTCAAATATTTGATCTCAATGATCAATAATTATATATAGTATATAGTAGGGCTGTACAGGGCAAACCGATAAACCGCACCAAATCGACAAATCGAACCAAACCGGAAAAAAAAACCGACTAGTGGTTTGGTTTGACTTGATTTGGTGTTTGGAAAAAAAAAACGACCATTATAGGGTTGGTTTGGTTTTAACTAAAAAAAGTCAAACTGAACCCAAACCAACCCGATTATAGATATACTACTTTTAAATTATGTTATACATAAAAATATTTATTAAAATATAATTTATAAATATTTTTTAAAATTTTTTCATAATTTTTGTTTTCTTTCTTACATTTAGATTTGGATTTGAGAAGCTCATCTAAATAATATACAAAAAAAGCTCATCTTATAAAGTTATATTATAAAGTTAAAATTTCAAACATTGTTCTGCCTCGATCTTATATGTTGATATTTTGTATTAGAACTCTTTTTAAGAAGTGCTGCTCTCTGCTTTTTTTTAGATACTATAAAAAACCCGAAAAATCCAAAAAAACCCGAAAAAACCGAAAAACCCGAAAAATCCGAGAAAAATTGATATCGAAAAACCTGACTTTTATTGGTTTGGTTTGGTTTGGTTTATAGATTTAATAACCCGACACAAATAATTTGGTTTGATTTGTAAAAAATCCGAATCAATCCGATCCATGTACACTCCTAGTATATAGTATAAAAGTCAAAAGATCATCCATGGGGATAACTTTACATGTCCCTCGATCACATCTTTTTCTCTTTCTTACATTATTGCCGAAAAACCTTCAATCAATTGATGTTAGTCTCTCTATGATTTAACGGTATTCGTTATTTTTTTAAAATTTTCTGTCAAGTTAAAATCAGATAAATTAATTAAAATAATTTTATTGAAATCAAAAGCAAATTATGCAAAGGCTTCTAATTCTGCAAATTTGCACTAGTTTTAATTTTAATTTACCAACTACTTGTATCATGACTTTTATTTGAGCTACGGACTCCACTTTGAAAATGGAGATACCCGCATTAATAGCAGGTCTGATTCCAGAATTGAATAGGTCGGTGAATAAGAAGATTTGTCAATGAAAATTACATTAGTAAAATTGTAGATTGAAACATCTTCGGATTTTTCTCAACTATTGATAAGGCGGTCATACTTCCTTCACCTAAACTAAAACTTAATTCAGCAGCTTTTTCCAACGAAAATAGTAATCCCCACCTTATATCATCGATTCCATTGGCCCTTTTCCCAAATTCTTTTTTGCTCGATATCCAATAATATTTGATTTGAAACTCAATTAATTCATATTTATATCAAAAAGTGCACCTTAATGACACAATATTTTTTTTATGAAAGATGATTTTATTTTCGAATTGTGGATAAAAATGGTGTTAACGTTACTTGTTTGTTACTATCAGAAACAAGTCAGCATGAATATGGAAGCTGAGATCGGCAATGGATTACTCGATATCAACTTCTTGAATCATATGTTATGGTTCTAACACTTATCGTTATTTAAAATTCGTCAACTTATTACTTATAGAATTATGTTAAGTCTTCATATAATAAATGCCTCGATAAAAGGATGTTTTTCAATGTTAAATTGATAAAATTAAAAAAAATTAAATAAATAAATATGAAATTAAATTATTTATATTTTAAAATTTTGCTTTAAGCCGCCCCAGCCAGCAGGTCAGGGGCATGCCGGTCATAGCGAAAGGGAGTAGGAAAGGGGAAATTTGTTAGGAGACAAGACCAGGATTCCCTTGGTCCTTCTAAGGACCTGCAGCATCCCTCCTCTCAACTCATTTCCTTACTTGACCCTTAAAATTTACTATCGAGTTGTAATCAAAGTAGATCAAGAAAAGGGACGATGCCCAAATGACTGAGGAACAAAGTAACTCCCCTAAAAGGAAATAAACGAAGTTTCGTATTTATTTTTCTTCAAACCTCCAGATAATATCTTTTTTTTATTCGATGGTATTTGTATTGAAATTTAAGTAAATTTAAATTTAAGTCAAAAAATTTCATATGAAGTGAAAAAGACCTCCTAACAAAAGTCATTTGAACACAAATTCAAAATTTTTAGTTATAAATAAATGAATACTTATTGATCCAACACAATCTTCCGTTAGACAAGATATATTCGATACTTTCCCAAATAAAACCAAACAAAAGTGGATGAGGAGGGGACCAAATCATAAAACAATTTAAAAAGAATATATTTTTGTCGTATTATTTTTTTATTTAAGGAAATAAATACACTATTTCATCGGAAGCTTTAATAGGATTGCATTAATATTCAATTTTGAATTTTAGAATAGTCATATTAAGTGTTAGTATTTGAATTTTGAATTTAATTTTTATATATTTGATGACTTAACTTATACAATAAAATAAGCAAAGTGACCCTGTCATTATCTATTACATTATCTCGAAGAAAGAAATAATTTTTTATTATGGTGAAAGAATTAAACTATTGTTTTATTTTCAATCACCAAGCTATGAATAAACATATTGAATTCAAGGTAATCACCATCACTAGTAAGATGGAAAGTAATTATGTACGTGTTTAGTTTGTAGCGTGTCGAATGCAAAATATGTCTCTTTATTTTCAAATATAAATTATTAGTATACTATTTGATTAGAGTGAAAGAGGTCAGAGAATTTTCGTAAATCAGTTAATTAAATATTAAAATTTTGGTGTGGATGAGGATTCAATTTCCTACTTTTTAATCAGCTATGGAAATTGCATATTTTTACAAAGTACTTTCTTTATTTTATATTAACTAAACTTTTAAGATAATGCACATATATTAAGAAAAATATTCAAGGATAAAATTTTAATCATATTTTTCTCTATTATCCTTTTGGTTAATCAACTTCATAAAGATAATTAAATGTGAAATTATAAATACAAATAGTCTTTTATTGAATTATAATTTTGTAAGTAGTGTAGTTTAGTTTCTAAAAAATTACAAAACTTTATTAATGATAAAAATAAATATGGAATTTTAAAAAAAAATATTTTTTTAAAACTTTAAATAATAATAAAAAACCTCTAAAAATTTAATTAATATAGAATAAAGAGAGTAACTGAAGTAATCGTGATGCATAAAATAAAAGCGGACATACTATTAATGATCATTATCCTAAATTAGGAGATATGCCACATAAAGCTTATGGGGTCGCCAACTCTAAAAGGCTCCCTTTTATTTTTATTTATAGAAAGTTTTTACAAGAATCTGCTCAAACATTTTTTTTTTCACAAGAAACTTTTTAGGTCTTGTGAAAACGGAAAAAACTTTTTGCTAATGGCAATTGAACAAGGAAAAACTGAAAAAGAAATTAAATCCGAATTTCCACCTGCTTTGAAACAAAACATAAAAAGTATTACCGCCTCTTTCTTTATTCAAATAACATTTTTCAAAACCTATCTAAAAGTGAGTTTTTTTATTTTAATTTTTCATTCAGTGTTTGGTGTCCAATTTTTGATATCTACATTGGAGTTCATTTAATTTAAATTTGTTTCAATTGATAGAGTCTATTCGAGAATAGTCATTTTTATCAAAGATATTTTTATATTCAAAACTCGAAACTCTGATTACGAGAGAAATAACATAATTCACTGCACCACATTCTTTAAATATCCTACAGTGAGTCTGTACCAACATAAAAAATCACATTCGTGCAAAATAAAATAAAAAACAGTATCTGAACTCAAAGACTTGATTTTAAGTTATAAAAACGTGTTCCCTTTGAATTAAAAAAGTGTCGTCAGCGCATGTATTCTAACTTCTAATTATGTGTTAGGTTCAACTCTATTTGTTTTCAAATGTGAAATTAATATGTTTAGAATATTCAATAATTGTTTTGATTTAGTCACCCTATATTTCCTCGAGTTATCATTGTTTTAATCTAGTCACATGATTTTTTTCCGTCGAGTTAAATTTGGGATGACTTTTATTGTGGAATATTGAGAAATATAACTAAGAACGGATTGATTTGAATTGTTTTATTTTAAATATTTTTACGATAAAATCTTTTAAACTATTTTTTAGTGTCTCTATAAGATTAGGAAATGTTTTTAATATAAAATAGCAAAAATAATCTAAAATTCGTAAGTTAAAAATTCTATAACTGATAAGTCACAAGTTATAAGTCCATCCAATCAAACTCTTAAATTGGTGGTAAAATTCCATTCATCCCCAATTATGTGCATAGTTTTACTGAGCTTATTATGTGCACCGATAGTAGAAATACACGACCAGATCACTTAAAAAGTATTCCTTCTTTTTAATTGACTTATATTGGCTTGATACAATTTTTAAGATTTTTTTATTAGAGGTGTATTTTATTAAATTAACTTTATTAATGATGTTTTGAAATTTTAAATTTGACTATTTTTACTTTAGGTAATTATTGATAATATGAAGAAGAAGAAAAAAAAAAGACCCTTGATTTGTTAAAATGAAAAGGTAAAATAAAAAATCTATTTTAGCTAGTGTTTGGCCACAAATTTTCAAGTATTTTTGGCAAATCATTTTTGGGTAAAGTTTTTGGTGAAATTTTCTCATGTGTTTGATCATAGATTTTGGGAGAAATATTTGGCTTTTAAAAAATATGATTTATACCCATAAGTTACAAAAATTATTAAAATTACTCATAAGTTTGTATTATCATTTTATAATGAACATGTTCCGTTAAAAAATAACCTTATACCATAATTGATGACAATCAACAATAACAAAAACAACAATATGAGCAAGAGTCACATGACAGCAACTTTACCAGTTAAACAAGTTATTCTTTTTAATGGAGTTACTTGTAGATAGATATTAATTGAGATTAATAGCTTATGGTGTTTTTATAAAATATAAAACTGTGGGGTAATTTTTAAATTTTTAAAAATTTCCAAATACTAGACCTTGGCCCAAATTCTAATTTTTTCTAGAACTTGAGAACTTGGGATGCTTGCCAAATATATTTGTCAAGTAATGACAAGTTATATGGCCAAACACTAATTCCCAAGTTTTTTTTCCAAATTTTCCCACATATATATTTATGGCCAAAAGGCACCTTAATATAGGAACCAAGTAATATAAAGGAGGGAGTAATTGAAAATAACTTTATTTAGTAAGTATTTAATATCCTTGTTTTAATTTATGTGATATGATTTGATTCTTGCATGTTCAAAAAAAATGAAATTTGTGATGTTAGACATATCATAAAGTTTTTGTGGGTACAATTCTTTTGAAATTTGTGATTTTAAACACGTCATAATATTCGCGTGATTGTAAAAACTTCTTGCTAAGGATAAAATAAAAAATTTATAGTTACTCCCTCTGTTTAAAAAAGAATGACCCCCTTTTTTTTTATAACACTTTAATTTTAGTTTTCCACGTGACATGTGTAAGACCACAAGATTAAATGACATTATAATACATTTGATACAACTTTAATTTAAATAGGACCATAAGATTGAAAAGTGTTATTTATTTTCTTAAACTCCATCTAAATCAAACTAGCCATTCCAAATATAAAACTATGTCTTATTTTTTTAAACGGACTAATAAAAAAAAAATATCTCTCCATAAAGTTAAATAGAGGGAGTAATTGATAATCTTTAACAAATGGTAAGTGACCCGTTATTAAAGGTTAAATTACATTACCTTATTTTTAATTCGAAAAAGAGCCAAAATTATCTTTCAACTATTTAAAATAGGCTAAATATACCCTTCAACTATTTTTGGACTCAAAACTACCTTTTCCGTCTAACTATTGGGTCACTTCTACCCTCTTTTTTAATGGACTAATATGTGGAATCCGATATGTAAATAAAAATGCCACGTGGACGTCCACCTAAGCACACTAATCTGACTTGCCGAACCACCTATACACTAAAAGACCCCACCTCCCCTTATAACTCTATTCCCTCATTTCTATCTCCATTTCTTCAAGAAGTTTTCTTCACTGATGATTTAGTGATGAGAAGATTATATAACCAGAGATATTCTTCGATAAATGAGCACTACGAGTCAGAACACTAGAAATTGATAAATCCTATTTACAGGGCATCATTTTTTAATTATATCAAAGCACGTTGCCAACAAAATCAGGTGCTTATTCCCATTTTATTTAATTAACGGATTGACTAGCTAGCCGATATTGTTTTTTCAGTAAATCAAATCTTCATTAGTAAACATCAAGTTGGTGTCAAAAGTATATATAAAGGTGTCCATATGACAAGTAAACAGCAAGTTGGTGTCAAAATTATTAATGAGTTGACCACCGTCGTTTATCAAATTTGCCAGTTGTCTATTTTGAGCTCGTCTTAAATCATAAGAGCCCTCGACCCATCTCTCATCGTTAAACAACCAGTGAAGAAAGTTTCTTGAAGAAATGAGGGAAGAAATGGAGATAGAAATGAGGAAATAGGATTATAAGGGGAGGTGGGTTTTTTAGTGCCTGGGTGGGTGGGCTAGTCAGATTAGTGTGCTTAGGTGGATGTCCACGTGGTGATTTTATTTATACATCGAATGCCACAAATTAGTCCGTTAAAAGGGAGGGTAGAAGTGATCCAATAGTTAGACGGGAGGGATAGTTTTGAGCCCAAAAATAGCTGAAGGTTATATTTGATCTATTTCGAATAGTTAAAGGATAGTTTTGACCCTTTTCCATTTTTAATTTGAGGTTAAGTTCTACATATTAAAGATATAAAAAAAATATTTATACAATCAGATCACTTATAAAATAATCATAAATAAATCCCTTGATAAGCCTTAATTATTTATCTAATAAAAATGATAATAACCTACATTGCCGAGTAAAATCGACTGATAGCATGAAAAAATTGGGTCCTTGAAAGCTTGAAGCTCCATTAAATCCTCTTGTTTATTAAAAAATTAACATATTTCTCTAGATTTATTTGGAGAGAAAAAAATCCTTAAATGAAATTTCTTGATATTTTGGAGAATTACAATGCTCAACTCTCATTCCTTGAACATCGCATACGTATATTGTTTTGTTATATTTTCACTTACTTATCAAACACTAGAAAATAAATAAAAACACAATTTTATTTTCCAAAAAATATTTTTTTTCATACCCACCACACCCTAAGAATGGAGATCAAAGAAATCAAACATTTAACAATACGCATAACTCAAATTATTCCCACAAGGCACTATTTATCACCTTGGATCTCAAACGTAGCCACTTAATATGGTGTTAGGCTACATCTATCCTAGACTCCCATGCAATATTTTCACTAGCCCATTTGTTAATATTGATTTAGGTCCATTCATAATGTTAATTATACAAAAAGTTGTTTCATTTAGCTAAGGGTGTTGAGTGGGCCGACTGGCCCACTTTATTTTGAATCACCGGGTATCGAGCTGAGCCGGGTAAGATCGGACCCATACTTTAAAGGCTTCATACACTATATTTTATTCTTAGTCATTTGTTTTTATTATGAGTTTGACCAAGAATCATTATTGTTCTCCTTCTAATTTTAATATTTTTATGTTGTTGCTACTTTTGTTTCATTTTATTGTTGTTACGTGAGTATGGATTGTTGTCCTATCTTATTCAATATTTTTATTACTCTTAACTTAGTTAAGTTAATTTCATACAAGTTATGTCATTACCATTTATTTAATTTCTTAACTGCCTTAATCTTTTATGGGTGCACTATTACTTCTTCTTTTGAAATGACATTGCCTAAAAAGGTAACTGAAGGCTGCCAAAATTTACACTTAGACAATTTCGCATACAACCTTTGTTTTTTCAAAAATTCTAACACAATTCAAAGATGATCTGCATGTTCCTGTTCACTCTTTGAATACACCAATATATTATTTATAAATACTATCACAAATAAATCCAGGAACGGTTTGAACACCCCATTCATTAAACTCATGAAAGTTGCAGGTGCATTGGTCAACCCAAAGGACATTACTAAAATTCATAGTGCTCATACCTGGTCCTAAAAGCTATTTTGGGCACATCCTTAGGTCTAATTTTCAACTAATGATATCCATACCTAAGATCAATATTTGAGAAGACTGAAGCACCTTGTAAATGGTCAAATAAGTCATCAGTATGAGGCAAAGGGTATTTATTTCTGATGTTGACCTTATTCAACTGTCGATAGTCAATGCATATTCTAATAATACCATCATTTTTCTTGACAAACAACACCGGAGCACCCCAAGGGGAAGCACAAGGACGAATAAATAAGAAGCTCTAATCCTTAGCTCTCTTAACTCTACCAGAGCCATACAGTAGGGAATAATATAAATTAGACGAGTACACGGCTCTAAATCAATGCAAAAGTTTATGTCTCGGTTAGGAGGTATATTTGGCAAGTCTGAAGGGAAAACCTCTGAAAATTCACACACTATTGGAATAGGCTCAATAGAAGGAGACTCTACCTCTATATTTCGGATATGGGCCAAATAGGCCAAACAACTCTTCCCCACTATTTTTTTAGCCCGAAGAAAGGATATAACCTTAGCTAAAAGCTTATACATCCCTTCCAACTCTAACCTTTTCCTCTCAGGAACTCTAGAGCCATAGTCTTTGCATTGCAATTAAGTACAACAAAGTAGGGGGGACAACCAAGTTATGTCTAAGATCACATTAAAATCTATCATGTCTATGATCACTAAGTCAACCCAAGTATGGTATTCTATAAATACAACATAAGAAGAACGATACACATAGGTGACTATGATTGACTCTCCAACAGGGGTAGAAATATGAACAAGGGCATACAATATATCACACAATACATCAAAACCCAAGGCATATCTTACTGACACATAGGAATAAGTGAAATCCGAATCAAATAAAATAGTAGCCATCTGGTCATAGACAAGAATAATACCTATGACAACTGCATCAAATGCATATGACTCAGTCTTGCATGGCAATGCATAAAACTGAGCTCGGTCTTTCTGACAGTCCACTTCCCTGCCTGGCTGGACTGCTCACTGACCTGCACTACTACTGCCCCAGCCTCCACAGCCTCTCAGATTTCCTTCTTGCCCATTTTGTGGACGTCTTCTGCCACCGTTCCCTCTAACTGCTATGACAAATACTTTGGTCTGCCGAGGTGCTGAAATTGTCCTGCGGGGGTGAGAGCACTCCCTCCGTATATAGATCGACTCTCCACAGTTAAAATACGGGCGGCTACCTCGAAATGATGCTTCATGGCCCTTATGGGCCTGATGCTACTACGGAGTGCCTAAAAACTGCCAGTGGAAGCGGGCAGTGCTGACTGAAATGAGCCGGGAAGCAATCACTTGCCTACCGACCCTCTGGAATAAAACCCCTTGAAGTTACCTGCACTTTTGGGCATTTTAACCAATGCCTTGGCTAGCCCATCCTTCCTCACACTTTCAACCTTCTTACCAAAATCTGTGACCTCGTTGAAGCTCTTACTGGACAAAGTCATATGAACAGAAAGTACCTGCAACTCAAGGTCCAACCCCTTCACAAATAATCTGTTCCTCTCCTCCTCAGTACTGACCAGCTGAGTAGCGTGCCTGGACAGTGCATGAAATTTGGCCTCATAAGCATCCATTGATAATCCTCTCTGCTCAAGGGTCATAAATTCATTCTTCTTCTTGTCCCTAAGGATGTGGGGCACATACTTCTCTAAAAATATAGCATGAAACTAAGCCCAAGTGCGTGGGGGAAACACAGGCAAACGCCACTCTATATAGGTCCTTCACCATTGCTTGGCCTCTCTCTGCAGCTGGAAAGTCACATACATCTCCATACTATTCTGTAATCTACTAAACTCATTTTGGTAAGACGAGATCAATGTACCTAGGCTTAGATACCAATATTGTCACGACACCGACCCACCGTGACTGACACCCACAATACTTACTCTAGTGGGAGAACCATTTCTACCACCCAACTTATCAGCTTAAGAAATAAGTATAAAAAAAATTCTTGCAGAAGTAGGAATATAACTAAAAAATAATATTGAGTCCTCATAAATTCAGCCAACAATTCTAATAACTACGAAAATGCGAAAGTCAATACTTTTTAGGAACTTAAAGTCATCTGTACCAAAACTTTAATCAGTGTCAATGTAAGAAAGGGGGAAACACCTCCCCAAACAGGAATCAAAGTACTAAAATAATATCTAAACATCTGAGTCCCGAAAGAAAGACTGAGATTAATGAAAAGTGCACGATAGCGTGATAGAATAACTCACCCTTGGACTTTGAAAAACTTCTAATCCTCTAATCGAGGTTTCTCCGTAGTCGACTGAATATATCGTGTAATTAACAAAAAAGCAGTGCAAGAGTAGTATGAGTACACAGAATAATGGTGTACTAGTAAAATCAAGCGGTTAGTCAGTAAGTGGGTCATAGACAAGTAAATTCAATGCAATAGGCATATACATATACAGAATAAGTCAACAACATTTCAATATCATATTTCAATGTCTTCAACATGCTATAATTTTACACAAAAATCCTCTCAAGAGACCTACAAATAATCAACTTTGTGTCAAAATATGACAACCGTTCCAAATACGCGTAGGAACGTGACACCCGATCTAAATTATATGTCAGAATGTGGCATCTGATCCCAAGATATCACAATCACAAGAATAATCAATGTTTAGAACATTTATACCACCAAGAATAAGTTCATCACAATAATAGCCAGCAAGTGATCATTTCACACATAATCTAGCATGTTTCCCTTTTTCTATATACACATGCATATCATGAAGCTATTTAACGAGTATATAAAATGCATATGAAAAACTAAACTATCACCTACCTCAAATTCAAGCTTTCACAACCTTACAATGCAAGAGTCTTTCCTTTTCGAGTTTGTTCTTCTCGTTCTTGGTCTAGAAAACATTGATTACATATCAATGATCAACACAATGGCCTACCTATCAAGAAATATAACACAATTTCACTCCCTAGGCCAAACCCATAATCCTAACCTTACCCTAGGGTTATTTTCTACCATAGATTTTTAATTCAAACCCTCCTTCAATGATTATCACCTATATTTCTAGTTTCTAAGAATCAAAGTATGCATCTAGGGGATAAAAATCTTACCTTAAGCGTGAAAATCCGTAAAAAATCAATGAAAATCGCCCTAGGTTGTCTCTTGGGGTTTAGAAACTGATTGTTGTAGAAAAAACCATTTCTAGTTTTTTTCACGACTTAAGTTGCAACTATCCCACTCTGGCAGGACAAATCCCAATCTGGTAGGATATGCGGAAATAGTGAACTCAGATTTTATGCTCCAAGCCCCCATTTCACAATACACCCATTTTCAAAGAAGTATTAAAATATATTCTTCATGCCAACTTTGATTTCGGGAGTTTTACTCACCCGAATGCGATTCTGCGAAGTCTTAAATGCTCCGTATCATCTTGGCTATCAGCATATTCAATCAATTATAAATTTAACCTTCCATCATTCACGTGATCACCCTAGAATTCAACTGACTCAGAATACATCCAAGTCTAGACTACGCTCCAATTTTCTGAAGTTACTACCCAAAGTTTTCTGGCCCAAAATCCTTCCCCATTGGCATGTCCCTAACAATGAAAATAGGTCGTTACAATTATGCTACATAGCTATAGTTTGCTAATTGAAATTTGTAGCTATAATTATAGTATCTTTTGTATAATTCGCACATCATTTGTGTACGTTTATATAATTCCCTATACAATTCGCAGTTTTTGTCTAACATTTGTATATTTCACTGTACAATTCATGCACAATATTTGTATAATTCGCAATATAATTTGTAGTGTTTGTATATTTCCTTATACAATTCAATTCGTGCACAACGTTTGTATAAATAGCGCGAATTATACAAAACTCAACTATATAATCGCACGAATTATACAAACTCAACTATATAATCGCGCGAATTATACAAAACTCAAACTGTAATTACAGCTTGATATTTATCGCGAGCCATAATTAATTCAAACTATAGCTATATTAGCTAATTAACTAGTATATGTTTGCTTATCCACGTAATTTTTCCTATTATTAAAGGCTCAAGAGTGAATCTTATTGTACTTTGACGTGTTATGCTATTATTTGAAGATAAATGGTGGATTCAAGTTGTATGAATCAAAAAAGTAAGACATCGAGTTCAAGTTCCGATGTATGCACTGTGGTGACAATATGTTGGATCTGAGTCCTAGTGCATTCTGACCTAACACGCCTTTATATGAATAATTGGGCTGTAGTCCCAATACACTATAGTGATGATATATTGTTCACTAAGGAAAGATAATGTATTTTTATATGAAAAAAATGTTTCTCGTATAGCTCAGTTCAATGAACAATATATCAGAGAAGACATAATTATAACATCCCCTAAAAACGTTGTATATGATGTTTCAATTTTTGCCTAAACATGATACAGTCTCTGTATTTTGGGCATCACTTTTCATAGGAATATCCAAATTGAGTGATTCAAATTTCTGCGTAACCACAAGATCATTACCTACAATTTTTATGAAGACCATATTTTAAGATTCGGAGGTTAAGTAGGTCAAACAAATTAATGTTTGTAAGGTAGGATGTTGTGATGGAAATGAGTATTTATAGAAGAAAAATTATATCTCACTGTAGGTTTATCCAAATTGGTTGATTATTGAACAATATAAAACTAGAATTCCATATCTACAATTCTTATGAAGACACCAAATCCTAATAAGGAATTTATCTTATTCAAACGCAGCTCCCAAAAAGAGTATTCTGTCAAAGATAACTCATTTCACCTACCATAGAAAGATCTAGATACATTTGACATCATTCATGACATAAATTGTCCTCCATTTAACATCATCCATGACATCAATATATTCCATTAAATTTTTAGATTTTTCTTTATAATTATTTTATTTATTGTTAGGTCCCTCTTTCCCACCTATAAATACCCACCTTATTTCCTCATTTTATTCATCAAGCTTTCTCAAGCAAATTTTCTCTCTATACATTTTTTTACACATTCTCAAATATAGTTTTAGTTCTTAGTAGTGAAGAAATACTATTCCGGTGATTCATATACTCCGGATAGTACACAAAACATTCCGGCGAGGAGAGAAGCTAGGACTCAAGAGTGTTCATTAAGTCTTTCGGTACCAACTAAAGCTTCGATTTCCAGGTATGTAAGGTTTCAATGAGAGTATTTCTTCCACTCTCATGCCTAAATTATTTTGATTATATATTAAATTATGTTTATTTTCTTTAAGTTTTACTCTAAGTCATGTGAGTGTTAATCCATGGGTTCTTCCACCCATATAGTACAAAAACTCTTGATTTTAAGTAATATTTTTGTGATGGGAATTTTATGTTTACTTAATAGTATGAATCATGGTTAAACTAATGATTATTGGTCTATTTTGATACAACATAATTTTATATGTATGAATTGATGAATTGCAAGTAATTTATTTATTTATATCTTTAAATGTTCTTGAAATTCATGGTGGGTTGTCTAAAGCATGACTTTTAATTAATGAATTTCAAAGTATTTATGTATATTTATTTACATACATGTTTTCAAGTTGAAGTGATTTGAATCCACCTAGTTTTACTATGTTTTCAATAAAGTTTGACTTGAAAGCTTTGACTCCAAATAAATATTTATGAAAGCAATATCTATGATCAAAAGGGAGTCTTATGAAATGAAAGAATGATGAAATGATATGAATGATGTATTCTTTATGCAATAAGGACAATTCTTGCATATTTGAATTACCAAATGTTTTAATGAGTTATTCTACCGAATATGATGTTTTAATTCTCAAGTTATATGCTATGAATATTTTAAAGTATTAAACTATTCCGTGGGATTGACTTAGCACCGAATGAGGCATTGAGGTGGGATTCGGTAAGGGAATCCTAGTAGCAACCCCTTGTCTCATTAACTATGTGCCAACATAGGAGCCCTTGTAGGCTTAGGCTAATGGATCCATAAATAGCCCTTAAAGTTAAAGTTAAAGAAATGAATGAAGTTGACGGAGTTCTACCTGGCAAGTAGTCTCCCCGGCCAACGTAGGAGGTTATGTTGGATTCCATATAATAGCTCGCATGGTCTTAAATGTCGGTTATGGTTATTTTCCACAAAATGAATGTTTTAAAGGATATCTATATGATTTATTATGCATACATTAAATTATGTTTCATATTACATAAATGTTTTAATGTTTCTTCAATGTTCATGCATCCTTACATACTTAGTACATTCAAAGTACTAACGCATACTCTTTTGCCTACATGATATCACCATGTAGGGAACAGTGCTCCTCCTCGTTCTCCTCCACGTGGCTAGTTGATATTCCATTGAAGACTACTTTTGGTGAGTTCCCATGTTCCAGAAACAATACTCCTTTATCTTTCTAGTTTCTGATATGTTAAGATATTTTACTATGGCATTTCTTCTATTATGATTGAGGGTGAACTAGGGACTTGTCTTAGCCCCGTTAAATCTAATAGTTAGAGGTATTGTTGGACATATGTAAGTTGAAGATTTACTATTATGATTTCCGCTTGTTTATTTATCATCATTACCTATGAAGGGCTAAAAGAATGCTAGGAGGCTTGATTGAGGTACTTTAGGGTTCCTCATTCGCCATGTCACGTCTAGGCCCTAGGCTTGGGTCGTGACAATAATATAGTACATTTTGCCAGAGTTCTTTTTCAAATACGAGCTTCAGCAGAATATATACAAAATTGGAATGTGTCATCTCCAATAAATAATGTGATGTTTTCATCAAGAGGAGTAAAATACACATTGCACTCTTTTTCATTATATAACTTAGTTACTATACATATTATTGATAAGAGTGTGTTGTTCAAATATTAAACATTCTCTCTACCTTCAATATTAAATGTTATAAATTCGAGTCACTAAAGAAGAAAAACAGGTATAGCTCCTACGAAGTAGTAAAAAAAGAAGTTACTATAGTATTAACACTATTGTCTCATCATCATAACTTTTATTTCTTTTGTCCCAATTGATGTGACACTTTTTATTTTTCGAGATTTAAACAGTTTAAGTTTGATCGGGAATTTGTGCATGAAATCTTCAATTTTTTTAAAATGAAATTTATATATTTATAAACTACGTAAAAAATACTATAAATCACAATAACTAACAATTCAAAATATTTAAAAGATATATGAAATAATTTTGTTTGAATCTTCAATTTTGAAAAGTGTCATATCAATTTGAACGGAAGGTATACAATATAAAATATTTCAAGCCGCGTCAATGATGAGTAATACTATATAATATAGTAGTACATCATATTTGACTTCGTAGCCGACCTTCCAGCCTATTCAAATCAAATTGGGAAAGTTTTCCCATTTTATAAATAGTATTCTGGCTTCATCTTCAATTCTTCTTTTTTCCATCTATATATATACCTCCATTTTCTTCAATCTTCCTTACCAAAATCATTCAACATCCTTCATTTCATTTCCCTTTTGAGATTATTGTTTTCTTTAGAGAATTTGAAAGAATGGGTTCAATTAGTGCTGAATTAAAAAAACCACATGCAGTTTGTATACCATACCCTGCCCAAGGCCATATTAATCCCATGTTGAAATTAGCCAAAATTCTCCATCACAAAGGCTTTCATATAACTTTTGTTAACACTGAATTTAACCATAGGCGTCTTCTTAAATCTCGTGGGCTCCATGCACTCGACGGCCTTTCGTCATTCCGATTCGAGACTATTCCTGATGGACTCCCACCTTGTGATGCTGATGCTACACAAGACATACCTTCTCTATGTAAATCCACAACCGAAACTTGCTTAGGTCCTTTTAGGAATCTGCTTGCAAAGCTCAATGATACTAATAATTACACGTCGAACGTGCCACCTGTCTCATGCGTCGTCTCCGATGGAGTCATGAGCTTTACCTTAGATGCTGCACAAGAATTGGGAGTCCCTGAAATTCTGTTTTGGACAACTAGTGCTTGTGGTTTCTTAGGTTACATGCATTATTCCACGGTTATTGAAAAAGGATATTCTCCACTTAAAGGTATTAAAATTTTGTTTTTATATCTAATGTGTTCGGGGGTACGTATTACTTTCAACCAATTCAATATAAGTACCAAATTGTTTGTCTAGAGACGTATTCATAATTTGGATTTGATCCATACAACCTTTAAGATTTCTTACACACAAATATATAACACGTTTCACTTTTGAAATTGTTGGTTTATAGTTAAATATTTTTTTTTGAAACTCTAGTGATTTTTACAATAAATCTATGTTACGTATCAAAAATACTAGCTACATCTGCCTCTGGAGTCTAGATTAATATATCTCCCAAAACTAAGGTAGATGAAAAGACATTAACTATCGCGTTGTAGATATTCTTGATGTATTTAGGTAAATCCCATCTACATATGTATGTGTTTTTAACCCTTTTTCTCTTTTTGGATGATTGTAGATGCAAGTTACTTGACAAATGGATATGTTGAGACAACTTTGGATTTCATACCAGGAATGAAAGATGTACGTTTAAAAGATCTTCCAAGTTTCTTGAGAACTACAAATCCAGATGAATACATGGTCAAATTTGTCATCAAAGAAACAGAGAGAACCAGAAAAGCTTCTGCGATTGTCCTCAATACATTCGAGACACTAGAGAGTGAAGTTCTTGAATCGCTCCAAACTCTTCTTCCACCGGTGTACCCAATAGGCCCCTTGCATTTACTCGTCAAACAAGTTGATGATGAGAATTTGAAGGGGCTTGGGTCTAGCCTATGGAAAGAAGAGCCAGAGTGTTTGCAATGGCTTGACAACAAAGTACCAAACTCTGTTGTTTATGTCAATTTTGGTAGCATTACTGTTATGACTTCTAATCAACTTCTTGAATTTGCTTGGGGACTTGCAAATAGTCAACAAGAATTTTTATGGATCATAAGACCCGATATTGTATCGGATTATGAATCGATTCTCCCACCCGAATTCGTGGAAGAAACTAAAAGCAGGGGAATGCTTGCAAGTTGGTGCTCACAAGAAGAGGTCCTTAACCATCCGGCAATTGGAGGATTCTTGACTCACAGTGGATGGAATTCGACTATGGAGAGCATTACTAGTGGGGTGCCTATCATTTGTTGGCCTTTTTTCGCGGAACAACAGACGAATTGTTGGTTTAGTGTTAGTAAATGGGACATTGGAATGGAAATTGACAATAATGTGAAAAGGGATGAAGTGGAAAGCCTTGTTAGGGAATTAATGATTGGTGAAAAAGGAAAAGAAATGAAGAAAAAGGTAATGAAATGGAAGAAATTGGCTGAAATTTCAGCACAAAAATCATCAGGATCATCTTATGTGAACATTGACAAGGTTGTCAATGACATTCTTCTGTCATCTAAACATTAAGTTTATAATATGTTTGTAATTTTATTTTCTTTAATTTTCCTTATATATTGTGTTCTTGTAAGAGTTCTTTCATACTATAGTTCGTTTTCATAATACTAAACAAAATATGTGATATTCCATATATATTTATTGTACGTTTAAGATCACAAGTATCAATTTTTTTTCTTTATAAAAATTTGTGTTTGATCAAATACTGCCACATAAATGAAACCGAGGAGGATTTCAGATTATTATATTGAAATTATTTATAGAGTAATTTTGATCAGAGTAGCTGGATCATGGAGCCATTCCCATCAAATGTGAACGCCCATGCTATTATTTAATTGGTGACATTTACAACACCTATATTAATACAATAAAATACAAAATAATTATTGAACACATCAATATTTGAATTGATAATGATAAATTTTTGTACTTTGTAATCGCTCTTTTTCAATAAGTCCAAATATTGGTGATTTCATAAGAACCAAATAAGTCGGCATATTGAATTGACCAATAAATCTACTATCATTATGTATTATTAATTTAATATATAAGAGAAATCTCAATGTATATTTTAAAGTATATATTTGAACTTTTTCTATGTTAAAATAGAGTTGGGTGAGATGCCAAATATCACATCACGTGGGATGGTATTGTCAGGATGCATATCCCAAATTATATTGGAGAGGGTTATTTTTGTATTGATTTTGTGACGTTCTTCATCCGATAAAATATTTATATTCTCATCAAACACCAACAATGATTGTAATAATTTATTGGCGATAAAAAAAATTAAAGTAAAATCATATTCATCTTAATTAAAGAAATAAAATATAGTGAGAAGTTATTCAAATATTTGATTTCATGATCAATAATTATATATAGTATATAGTATAAAAGTCGAAAGATCATCCATGGGGATAACTTTACATGTCCCTCGATCACATCTTTTTCTCTTTCTTACATTATTGCAGAAAAACCTTCAATCAATTGATGTTAGTCCATGTATGATTTAACGGTCTTCGTTATTTTTTTAAAATTTTCTATCAAGTTAAAATCAGACAAATTAATTAAAATAGTTTTATTGAAATCAAAAGCAAATTATGTAAAGGCTTAAATTTGCACTAGTCCTAATTTTAATTTACCAACTACTTGTATCATGACTTTTATTTGAGCTACGGACTCCACTCTGAAAACGGAGATGCCAACACTAATAGCAGGTCTGATTTCAGAATTGAATAGATCGGCGGATAAGAAGATTTGTTAATGAAAATTATATTAGTAGAATTATAAGTTGAAACATCTTCGGATTGATTTTCAACTATTGATAAGGCGGTCGTACTTCCTTCACCTAAACTAAAACTTAATTTACCAGCTTTTTCCAACTAAAATAGTAATCCCCACCTTATATCATCGATTCTATTGGCCCTTTTTCCAAATTCTTTTTTGCTCTATATCCAATAATATTTGATTTGAAACTCAATTAATTCATATTTATACCAAAAAGTGCACCTTAATGACACAATATTTATTTTATCAATGATGATTTTATTTTCGAATTGTGGATAAAAATGGTGTTAACGTTACTTGTTTGTTACTATCAGAAACAAGTCAGCATGCATATGGAAGCTGAGATCGGCAATGGATTGTTCGTATAGACCAAAGTGATGTGCCGTCCTCTACGCAATATCTTTTTTTTTATTCAGTGATATTTATATTGAAGTTTAACTAAATTTATATTTATGTCAAAAAATTTCATATTGAGTGAAAAAGACTTTCTAACAAAAGCGACTCTATACTTAAACACAAATTCAAAACTTTTGATTATAAATAAACGAATACTTATTGATCCAACACAATCTTCCGTTAGACACGATATATTCAATACTTTCCCAAATAAAACCAAACAAAAGTGGATGAGGAGGGGACCAAATCATTAAAACAATTTAAAAAGAATATATTTTTGTGGTATTAATTTTTATTTAAGGAAATAAATACACTATTTCATCGGAAGCTTTAATAGGATTGCACTAATATTCAATTTTGAATTTTAGAATAGTCATATTAAGTGTTAGACTGTTAGTATTTGAATTTTGAATTTAATTTTTATATATTTGATGACTTAACTTATACAATAAAATAAGCAAAGTGGCCCTGTCATTATCTATTACATTATCTCGAAGAAAGAAAGAATTTTTTATTATGGTGAAAGAATTAAACTATTGTTTTATTTTCAACGACCAAGCTATGAATAAACATATTGAAATCAAGATAATCACCATCACTAGTAAGATGGAAAGTAATTATGTACGAGTTTAGTTTGTAGCGTGTCGAATGCAAAATATGTCTCTTTATTTTCAAATATAAATTATTAGTATACTATTTGATTAGAGAGAAAGAGGTCAGAGAATTTTCGTAAATCAGTTAATTAAATATTAAAATTTTGGTGTGGATGAGGATTCAATTCTCTACTTTTTAATCAGCTATGGAAATTGCATATTTTTACAAAGTACTTCCTTTATTTTATATTAACTAAATTTTTAAGATAATACACATATATTAAGAAAAGCATTTAAGGACAAAATTTGAATCATATTTTTCTCTATTATCTTTTTGGTTAATCAACCTCATAAAGATGATTAAATGTGAAATTATAAATACAAATAGTCTTTTATTGAATTATAATTTTGTAAGTAGTGTAGTTTAGCTCCTAAAAAATTACAAAACTTTATTAATGATAAGAATAAACATGGAAATTTTTAAAAAATATTTTTCTTAAACTTTAAATAATGAAAAAACCTCTAAAAATTCAGTTAATATGGAATAAAGGGAGTAACTTAAGTAATCGTGATGCATAAAATAAAAGCGGACATACTATTAATGATCATTATCCTAAATTAGGAGATATGCCACATAAAGCTTATGGGATCGCCAACTGTTGAAATGTAAAGAAAATAGTTAAAGAAGTTAGAGGAGTTGGTTAGATGTGAGGGCAGTATAGTCATTTACTACATATCCAGTTAGAACTAACTAACCACTATTTGTTAGTTAGTTAGCTCTCTAACTAGCTGTATATATATGTATAGCTAATCATGTAATGTAGAGGATTAGGGCATTTTAGCCCAAATGTTGAAAGTAAGACTTCTCTTCATTCTCTCTGCATCTTCATCTTCTTCCTCTGTTTCTTCTTAACTGTAAACGAGAGGCTCAGTCCTCAAACAAGGTCATGGTATCAGAGCTTCTGTCACAGTAATCACTATGAAGATCGAGTAGAGTTGAGTCAAAGACTCAAGAGTAGAGTCAAAGATTCATCAAATTTGTCAAGTTCATTTTGCAGATCTGAGCTTCCTTGAAGCTAAAACTGCAATCATCACTGACTTCCGCAACAAAAAGTTCAAAAAAGGTTAAAGAAATGACAGGAGAGGCTACCACAGATCCAGTCCAACAGCTCAATCAAACGCATGTCAATGTCCAAAGAGCTGGCATACCTTTGTCTACAAGCTCTGTAAGTAACAATGGACAAGGTATTGACTATAACCATCCCCTATTTCTTAGTCCTACAGATGTGAGTGGTATTAACATCATATCGTTTCAGCTACAAGGTGTTGAAAATTACACCGTATGGAATCGCTCAATTAAACTTGCTCTGTTAGGAAGAAACAAATTAGGGCTAGTGGATGGAACATGTAGGAAAGAAATATTTAGTGAAGAACTATGGGGCTAATGGGAAAGGGTAAATGTGATTGTGTTGTCGTGGCTAATGAACTCAGTCTCAAGGAGTTTACTTAGCGGAATTGCATTTGCTTCAAGTGCTTCAAGTGTGTGGACAGACCTGCAAAAGAGGTTTGATAGAATTGATGGTTCGAGAACTTACAGCTTGCACAAAGAAATAGCCACTCTATAACAAGGAACAATTTCTGTATCAGCTTATTATACAAAACTGAAATCATTATGGGATGAGTTTGAAGTATTGGTGCCATCACCTTGTTGCAATTGTGAAAAATCTAGAGGTTTTGTAGCTTATATGAATAGACAAAAGCTATACCAATTTCTGATGGGATTAAATGACTCCTATCATCAAGCTAGGAGTCAAATTCTCATGATAGATCCTCTATCAACCATCAATCAAGCATATGCTATGATAGTAGGGGATGAGAGTCAAAAGGCTGTGGTCACAAGTATCAACAATTTGGGACTACACACATCTAGTCAGGATTCAATTGGTATGTACTCTAGAGTTGGAAGCAGCTCAGGCAGCAGTAATAAATTCAAGAAGAATACATTTCTTATCTGTGAGTTTTGTAAATGTAGAGGTCATACCAAAGAGTCCTGCTACAAGGTTATTGGGTATCCCCCAGATTTCAAGTCCAAAAGGAAAGTACAAAGTGCAAACATGGCATTTGCTGATATTATTGGTCTTACTAGTCAACCTCATCAAGCAGTTCAGGCTAATTTCACTTATGGCGTGAATACAAATGTGGAGGATGAATTAGTATGGGGCAGAAATATCAAAACACCAGCTGAAGAGTCTACTTCTAACAAGACTGTAAGTCAAGCAGAGAAAGATGTCAAGCAACTACTTCAGGGGTGTACCTTCAGAAAAGATCAGTATGAATAAATTCTAAAGATGATGAGCCAACAGTCAGATTCAAAAGTCACTGCACCTAACTGCAATAAGGCAAACAATGCAGGTAAAGCATTACTTGTAACTGAAAATAGTGATGTGTGGATTGTAGATACAGGTGCAACAAACCATATGGTTTCCAAGTTGGAGATGTTACTAAAGGAGTCTGTGATAAAGCTTGACACTCCTAAGGATGTGTGTCTACCAAATGGTGGTAAAACTCATGTAACTCACCTGGGGTCTTGTAGACTACCATCTAGAAGTGTGATAACTAATGTGTTCCATATACCAGAGTTCAAGTATAACTTAATGTCCGTCAGTAAAATAACCAAGGAATTAGGTTGCTCAGTCTCCTTCTTCCCTGATTTCTGTGTTTTCCAGGAGCTCTACACTGAGAAGGTGAAGGAAGTTGGTAGAGAAGAGGGAGGCTTATATCTGTTGTGGAGACAACTAACCCAAGGTAATGCACATAACACTACAGAAGACTCTGCTTATACTGTTGATGCTGATCATTCAACAAGCAAGGAGGCAGACATGGAACTATGGCATCAAAGACTTGGGCATATATCTTCAGCTGTACTTGCCAAGCTGTTTACTATAAATAAAGTCAGTATGTGTAAGGTGTCTAATTGCTTAGTATGTCCATTTGCAAAACAAACCAGACCAGTTTTTCCTTCTAGCATCATCAAAAGTACTAGCTGTTTTGACTTGATACATATTGACATTTGGGGACCTTATAATACAGCTAGTTTTGATGGCAACAAGTATTTTCTTATAATAGTTGATGATTTCTCCAGAATGACTTGGCTGTTCTTACTTAAACAAAAATCAGATGTATGTGTATCTCTGAAACTTTTTCTGCAGTATACTAAGAATCAGTTTGGAAAAGTGGTCAAAGTTCTAAGGTATGATAATGGTACTGAGTTTGTTAACTCAGTATGTGAGAGTATGTTCAAATCACTCGGAATTATACATCAAAGATCCTGTCCTTACACTTCTCAACAAAATGGTGTTGCTGAGAGAAAACATAGACATTTACTAGAGGTCACAAGAGCCCTCAGATTTCAAGCTAAAATACCTATCAGATTTTGGGGTCATTATGTCCTAGCTGCTGCTTATCTGATCAACAGACTTCCCAGTAGTGTACTTGAGTTCAAAACTCCTTATGAAAGACTTTATGGTAAGAAACCAGTGCTATCTCATCTGAGGACACTTGACTGTCTAGCCCTAGCTAAAAATCTCACTGAACATGATAAACTCATGCCCAGATCAAAGGCAGCTGCTCACATGGGATACTCTGAAGTGCATAAAAGATATATTCTATTTGACTTGCACACTAACTCCTTTGTCAGCAGAGATGTTACCTTTAGAGAAAACATATTTCCATTTTCCAAAGATGATAAGTCTGCCCAACATCACATATTTGTACAGAACCTGCAAAGACTAGGTGAGACAGATCAACAACTTTATCAACCGGCTCCATTATCAGTTCCAGGTGATGTTTCATCAGTGCTATCAGAAGGGGATGCATGTGTTGATGCAGGTGGATGTGAGCAAGAATGTGTGCAGCAACTTGAGCCACACAATGCTACTAATGACACTGAGGTACCCCATACAAGAAGTACAACTATCACTAGAAGATCCACAAGATCTAAACAGCCTCCCTTATGGCTAAAAGACTTTGTTTCTCTGAATGTCCAATATCCCTTGTCCAATTATGTAAGCTATTCCCATCTCTCACCCTCTCACTAGTGTTTTATTGCTGCTACCTCATTTGTGATAGAACCAACCAGCTATGAAGAAGCAGTCAAGGATCCAAGATGGGTAGAAGCTATGCAAGCAGAGATTCAGGCCTTAAAAACCAACAATACTTGGGAGATCACTTCATTACCTACAGGTAAAAGACCTATTGGTTGCAGATGGATATACAAAGTCAAATACAAATCCACAGGTGAAATAGAAAGATTCAAAGCCAGGTTAGTTGCAAAGGGATACAGTCAACAAGAAGGCATTGACTACAAAGAAACTTTTTCTCCTGTTGTGAAGATGGTGACTGTCAGAACTATCCTCTCCATTGCAGCTTCCAGCAGATGGCACCAAATGGATGTTTTTAATGCCTTCTTACATGGAGACCTGGAGGATGAAATCTATATGCAGCTACCTCAGGGCTTTGTCAGTCAAGGGGGGAAGGTGTGTAGACTAACAAAGTCCCTCTATGGACTCAATCAAGCTTCAAGGCAATGGAACCATAAACTTACTGAAGCTCTATTGTCTCTCAGGTTTAAACAAAGTCAATATGATTACTCCTTATTCATCAACAAGTCAACAGAAGGTATTGTACTTGTACTTGTATATGTAGATGATATGTTAATAACTGGGAGTAGCCTAAAGCTGATAGAAGAAACAAACAAGACTCTACAAGGAGCCTTCAAGATGAAAGACCTAGGAGAGCTCAAATACTTCCTGGGGATTGAATTCACAAGATCCACAGAGGGGATACTTATGCATCAGAGGAAGTATACTATTGAACTCATAGCAGAAGTAGGGATGACTGCAGCCAAGCCAGCAGGAACACCTATAGATGCCAACATCAAGCTTACATCAAAGCAGTATGATGAACATGTAAATAAGGAGCAAGCAGAATCACATGATCCCCTGATAGACCAGGCAGCATATCAAAAACTTATAGGTAAGCTTTTGTACCTAAATATGACAAGGCCAGATATAGCTTTCAGTACCCAAACATTAAGCCAGTTCCTGAATCAGCCAAAGAAATCCCACATGGATGCAGCACTAAGAGTAGTCAGATATTTGAAAAGGCAACCTGGACAAGGTATACTATTATCCAGTAAATCAAACAACCAAATTATAGCATTCTGTGATGCAGATTGAGCAGCTTGTGCACTCACCAGAAAATCAGTCACAGGCTACTTGATCAAGATGGGAAATTCATTAATATCATGGAAAGCCAAGAAACAGACCACAGTATCAAGGAGCTCAGCTGAAGCTGAATATAGAAGCATGGCTTCTACTGTGTCAGAACTTGTTTGGCTGTTGGGAATGTTAAAAGAAGTTGAGACTGAAATGGAGGTACCGGTGCAGATGTATAGTGATAGCAAAGCTGCAATTCAAATTGCAGCCAATCCAGTG
Organism: Solanum dulcamara; assembly: GCF_947179165.1. Taxonomy (NCBI): domain Eukaryota; kingdom Viridiplantae; phylum Streptophyta; class Magnoliopsida; order Solanales; family Solanaceae; genus Solanum; species Solanum dulcamara. The sequence continues at coordinate 82,206,161 of NC_077237.1, read as the reverse complement.
TATCACGAAAGAACAAAACATATAGAGATAGACTGTCATTTCATCAGGGAAAGACTGCAACAGGGTATGATCAAAGTCGACTTTCTACCATCCCAAGAACAACCAACTGACATATTGACTAAAGGGCTGCCTAGAGCTCAACATGAGCATCTCCTATCCAAGCTAGGGGTTTTGAACATTTTTGCACCTCCTAGCTTGAAGGGGAGTGTTGAAATGTAAAGAAAATAGTTAAAGAAGTTAGATGAGTTGGTTAGATGTGAGGGCAGTATAGTCATTTATTACATATCTAGTTAGAACTAACTAACCACCATTTGTTAGTTAGTTAGCTCTCTAACTAGCTGTATATATATGTATAGCTAATCATGTAATGTAGAGGATTAGGGCATTTCAGCCCAAATGTTGAAAGTAAGACTTCTCTTCATTCTCTCTGCATCTTAATCTTCTTCCTCTGTTTCTTCTTAACTGTAAACGAGAGGCTCAGTCCTCAAACAAGATCACCAACTCTAAAAGGCTCCCTTTTATTTTTATTTATAGAAAGTTTTTACAAGAATCTGCTCAAACATTTTTTTTTTCACAAGAAACTTTTTAGGTCTTGTGAAAACGGAAAAAACTTTTTGCTAATGGCAATTGAATAAGAAAAAACTGAAAAAGAAATTAAATCCGAATTTCCACCTGCTTTGAAACAAAACATAAAAAGTATTACCGCCTCTTTCTTTTTTCAAATAACATTTTAATTATAAATAAACGAATACATTCGTGCAAAATAAAAAAAATAAAAAAACAGTATCTGAACTCAAAGACTTGATTTTAAGTTATAAAAACGTGTTCCCTTTGAATTAAAAAAGTGTCGTCAGAGCATGTATTCTAACTTCTAATTATGTGTTAGGTTCAACTCTATTTGTTTTCAAATGTGAAATTAATATGTTTAGAATATTCAATAATTGTTTTGATTTAGTCACCCTATATTTCCTCGAGTTATCATTGTTTTAATCTAGTCACACGATTTTTTTTCCGTCGAGTTAAATTTGCGATGACTTTTATAGTGGAATATTGAGAAATATAATTTAGAACGGATTGATTTGAATTGTTTTATTTTAAATATTTTTAGGATAAAATACTTTTAAACTATTTTTTAGTGTCTCTGTACGTAAGATTAGGAAGTGTTTTTAATATAAAATAACAAAAATAATCTAAAATTCATTAAGTTAAAAATTCTATAACTGATAAGTCACAAGTTGTAAGTCCATCCAATCAAACTCTTAAATTGGTGGTAAAATCCCATTCATCCCCAATTATGTGCATAGTTTTACTGAGCTTATTATGTGCACCGATAGTAGAAATACACGATCAAATCACTTAAAAAGTATTTCTTCTATTTAATTGACTTATATTGGCTTGACACAATTTTTAAGAATTTTTTTATTAAAGGTGTATTTTATTAAATTAACCTTATTAATGATGTTTTGAAATTTCAAATTTGACTATTTTTACTTTAGGTAATTATTGATAATATGAAGAAGAAGAAAAAAAAGACCCTTCATTTGTTAAAATGAAAAAGTAAAATAAAAAATCTATTTTAGCTAGTGTTTGGCTACAAATTTTCAAGTATTTTTGGCAAATTATTTTTGGGTAAAGTTTTTGGTAAAATTTCCCATGCGTTTGATCATAGATTTTGGGAGAAATATTTGGCTTTTAAAAAATATAATTTATACCCATAAGTTACAAAAATTATTAAAATTACTCATAAGTTTGTATTATCATTTTATAATGAACATGTTCCGTTAAAAAATAACCTTATACCATAATTGATGACAATCAACGATAACAAAAACAACAATATGAGCAAGAGTCACATACTCAAACTTGTCACTAATTTAGTATAAATTATAACTTAGCAAAAACAAGTTATTCTATTTAATGGAGTTACTTGTAGATAGATATTAATTGGGATTAATAGATGATGGTGTTTTTATAAACTATAAAATTGTGGGGTAATTTTTAAATTTTTAAAAATTTCCAAATACTAGACCTTGGCCCAAATTCTATTTTTTTTCTAAAAACTTGGGAACTTGGGATGTTTGCCAAATATATTTGCCAAGTAATGACAAGTTATATGGCCAAACACTAGTTTCCAAGTTTTTTTTCCAAATTTTCCCAAATATATATTTATGGCCAAAAGGCACCTTAATATAGGAACCAAGTAATATAAAGGAGGGAGTAATTGAAAATAACTTTATTTAGTAAGCATTTAATATTCATCTTGTTTTAATTTATGTGATATGATTTGATTCAATATATTGGATGATAAAAAAATGAAATTTGTGATGTTAGACATATCATAAAGTTTTTGTGGGTACAATTCTTTTGAAATTTGTGGTTTTAAACACGTCATAATATTCGCGTGACTGTAAAAACTTCTCGCTAAGGATAAAATAAAAAATTTATAGTTACTCCCTCTGTTTAAACAAGAATGACCTATTTTTCATTTTAGTCTGTTTAAAAAAGAATGACCTCCTTTTTTTTATAACACTTTAATTTTAGTTTTCCACGTGACATGTGTAAGACCACAAGATTAAATGACATTTTAATACATTTGATACAACTTTAATTTAAATAGGATCATAAGATTGAAAAGTGTTATTTATTTTCTTAAACTCCATCTAAATCAAACTAGCCATTCCAAATATAAAATTATGTCTTTTTTTTTTAAAACGGACTAATAAAAAAATAATATCTCTTCATAAAGTGAAATAGAGGGAGTAATTGATAATCTTTAACAAATGGTAAGTGACCCGTTATTAAAGGTTAAATTACATTACCTTATTTTTAATTTGGAAAAGAGCCAAGACTATCTTTCAACTATTCGAAATAGGCCAAATTATACCCTTCAACTATTTTTGGGCTCAAAACTATCTTTTCCGTCTAACTATTGGGTCACTTCTACCCTCCCTTTTAATGGACTAATATGTGGCATTCGATATGTAAATAAAAATGCCACGTGGACGTCCACCTAAGCACACTAATCTGACTTGCCCACCTACCTATGCACTAAAAGACCCCACCTCCCCTTATAACCCTATTCCCTCATTTCTATCTCCATTTCTTCAAGAAGCTTTCTTAACTGATGGTTTAGTGATGAGAAGATTATATAACCAGAGATATTCTTCGATAAATGAGCACTACGAGTCAGAACACTAGAAATTGATAAATCCTATTTACAGGGCATCATTTTTCAATTATATCAAAGCACGTTGCAGCAAAATCAGGTGCTTATTCCCATTTTATTTAATTAACGGATTGACTAGCTAGCCGATTTTTTTTCAGTAAGTCAAATCTTCATTAGTAAACATCAAGTTGGTGTCAAAAGTATTTATAAAGGTGTCCATATGTTGGTGTCAAAAATATTAATGAGTTGACCACCGCTGTTCATCAAATTTGCCAATTGTCTATTTTGAGCTCGTCTTAAATCATAAGAGCCCCCGACCCATCTCTCATCATTAAACCACCAGTGAACAAAGCTTCTTGAAGAAAAAAGGGAAGAAATGGAGATAGAAATGAGGAAATAGGGTTATAAGGGGAGGTGGGTGTCACGCCCCGGGAGGGTATCCTAGACGTAACCGGCACCCGAAGGCCATTTCTGACCTCCAAACGAACCACCTGGTCCAGTCACACATTCATTCAATCACATTCTCTTAGCGGAAACTCAATTAATGAAATACTATTCGCAATATGAGGGCCGAAGGCCAAGCATTCATCAACTCAACAATAAATATAATAAGACTCCTCGAATTAACCGTTCAACCTCCCCACACTCTAGTCTATGAAGCATCTATCTAAGTCTAAAAGGTGTCAATGACAAGTCCATGGCTACCAACAATCAAAATAAAAGAAATGACAACAAAACTGTACAAGAAGGCTCAATATCCTCCGGGGACTAGGAGGACTCACTAACTAGCTGGAAGTGTATGTGGATCTTCAACGGAGCGCCGGTTGATGATCTCTAGTACCTGTCTCTACATCATGAAATGATGCAGGCCAAATGGCGTCAGTACATGGAATGTACGAGTATGTAAAATGGCCGGATGAAACCACATTAAGAAAACATCAATATCAACTCAGGATCTCAACTCATACATATATATATGACAACTCACTCAAATGTCCTAAGTCCAACAAGACTAGTTTAGACAGGACTAACTCATAAGCCACTTAACTCAACTGACTCGGAGCACTATCAAGGCCTAAATGGGAGTTTCTCTTAACTGACAACCATCACTTATGAGCCGGTGATAGTACAACAATCAGACGTTGTTGCCACGTTCGTCCATACCTTTCCAGGGCATGAACGCCTCCCTAATCATGGATACCATCGATTAGTCAAGTCCTATCATTTCAGGACAATAAAATGGAAAACATCCGACTTTAACTGTTCGATCCCATGGGAAGCATCCGACTTTAACGGTTCCATCCCTACCTACGTTGGCGGCGTAGTTTCTGGGGTTCGAGTATGGACTATACTCTTATCCGCTTCGGTGCTCGATACTCCTCCCATGACTCTATGCTCATAAGACTCCCTCCAATCATCTCAAACAAGCCCTCACGACTAGTTTCATGTGGAACATTTTCCACTCATCAACTCTATCCTCATTCTTAACTCAATTTAAGTCATAATGGCAAATCTCATTTAGGACCTTGTCCACTCGTCAATTCTATCATCTAATTAACTCAATCAGGCCTCAATTAGGTAAGCATTTATGACACCTCCTCAAGACTCATCACAACTCTATGACTTTAGCTCAACAATTCAAGTAGAATAACACATTTAAGGAAAATGACTTAAGCAACATAATCACTTGGCTAAAGAGATCAACAAAACATAATAACAAGTCATCTCCATCAACTCATACTAACATGAAGGTTTTAGAAATTTCTTAGCTCAACAACATCAACACATATAGCATTAAATAAATAGGGGACAAAATTCATTTAAGACTCGACGACCTTTGATTTAGTTGCAACCTAGGCCAAAAATGAAATTCCTGCGGCGCTAGTTCGTCTTAGGAGCGTCATATCTTTCGACTCCGAACTCCAAAATTCGCATTCTTGGTTGCGTTGGAAAGAAGACTCGATGACCTTTGATTTAATAGATCGTGGGCCACCCAGATCGTCATCTATCAAAACATAGGGTCGTTAGAAGTCAACCCCTCAAGCAAACTCCTCCTCGAATTTAGTCACGACGAATCCTTGGGTTAAATTTGGTCCTAGGGGTCCTTCATGACCCCACATCACCTCTAATGCTGCAACATTTCTCAACAACTCATCTTACTCACGCGAAGGCTCCACAATACTAGAGTCCGACCCTACCCGAACACAAGAAGGGTCCGAATCTTAGAGAAAAATTTTGAGGGGTGTTACAGTGGGGTTTTTTTAGTGGGTGGGTGGGTGAGCTAGTCAGATTAGTGTGCTTAGGTAGACGTCCACGTGGTGATTTTATTTATACATCGAATTCCACATATTATTCCGTTAAAAGGAAGGGTAGAAGTGATCAAATAGTTAGACGGGAGGGATAGTTTTGAGCCCAAAAATAGCTGAAGGTTATATTTGGCCATTTCAAATAGTTGAAGGATAGTTTTGGCCTTTTTCCGTTTTTAATTTGAGGTTAAGTTCTACACATTAAAGATATAAAAAAATATTCATACAATCAGATCACTTATAAAATAATCATAAATAAATCCCTTGATAAGCCATAATTATTTATCTGATAAAAATGATAATAACCTACATTGCCGAGTAAAATCGACTGATAGCATGAAAAAATTGGGTCCTTGAAAGCTTGAAGCTCCATTAAATCCTCTTGTTTATTAAAAACTTGACATGTTTCTATAGATTTATTTGGAGAGAAAAAAATCCTTAAATGAAATTTCTTGATATTTTGGAGAATTACAATGCTCAACTCTCATTCTTTGAACATCGCACACGTATATTGTTTTGCTATATTTTTACTTACTTATCAAATACTAAAAAATAAGTAAAAAAAAAATATTTTATTTTTCAAAAAATATTTTTCTTCATACCCACCACACCCTAAGAATGGAGATCAAATTAATCAAACATTTAACAACAGGCATAACTCAAATTATTCCCACAAGGCACTATTTATCACCTTGGATCTCAAACGTAGCCACTTAATATGGTGTTAGGCTACATCTATCCTAGACTCCCATGCAATATTTTCACTAGCCCATTTGTGAATACTGGTTTAGGTCCATTCATAATGTTAATTATACAAAAAGTTATTTCATTTAGCTAAGGGTGTTGAGTGGGCCGATCGGCCCACCTTTTTTTTGGATCACCGAGTACCGGGCTGAGCCGAGTAAGATCGAACCCATACTGGGCCGGGCCGATCTGAACAGTGAAAAAATCCTAAAAAATCTGGCCCATAACCCATTAAGGGTATAGGGTCCAGACTTAATGGGCGGGGCTGGGTTGGGCCTGTTGAGCTTTTTAGCGGCGTTTATGTATTTGAAAAGTTGAGTCAATCATGAATATAGTGTATCGTTATCTATTTAATTTAGAAGTAATTATAACAATTTATATACTCACAATATACTATGTATGATAGTGATATACTTAATTATATATTATATATATACTTACAATCTATATCTAATATACTAACATTATACTATATATTATAGTGATATAATTAATTATATATTATATATACTTACAAAGTATACCAAAAATACTCACAATATACTATCTATTAGTATGTATATACTTACATTATACTATATATATATGTACAATGTATATCTAATATACTCACAAATACTATCTATTATAATAATATACTTATCTTATATGCTCACAATATACTATCTATTAGTATGTATATACTTATATTATAATATATATACTTACAATATACATCTAATATACTCACAATATACTATCTATTATAGTGATATACTTACATTATATATACTTACAATGTATATCTAATATACCCACAATATACAATCTATTACTTACATTATATATTATATATACTTACAATGTATATCTAATATAGTCACAATATACTATCTATTACTTACATTATATATTATATATACTTACAATGTATAACAAATATATACTCATAACATACTATTTATTATAATAATATTTTTTCAAGTATTGTAATCTTATAGTAACTACAAATTTAATTTTACTTAGATGATTATGTAAAGTAAAAATAATTATTTAATTGAATCATACAAAAATTGTAGGAAAAAAATTAAGAAATGCAAAGACTTTGACTTTATTAATATATTGATGAAATTCAAAACATACAAGTTACAAATTTACAATTAGTTGTATATAATAAATTATAACTTCTACATATTTCGAATTATTTTCTCCAATTCATCTGTATTAACATTAACAGGAATTGGATCATAATTTTTAAAATCAACAAATCCGTAATTTGGACTAGCTTGTGACGAAGGATCTCCAATTGACATCATTTCTTCAAGTTCTTTGTCTTCTTCCGTGTCTTCTGCTCTTCCTTTATTCCCACGCTCTTATCTAATCCAATCTCTGAAGCAAACTAAAACATTCATGTCATTGCTCTCCAAAGAGTGTCGATTGTCTCCGATCTGCTACCTTCCTTGACTAAATGCACTATCTGATGCAACAGTTAACATTGGAACATTTAACACATCTCTAGCCATGGTTGATAATACTGGAAATTGTTTTTGATTTTTCTTCCACCATTTCAGTGTAGTGACACAATTTTCATCATAAGTCCCTGCAGTCTGTCTCAAATAATAATTAAGCTTGTCTCGATTTATGCTCCGTGGTGATGTAAGCTGTATTCTATTCCAAATAGATAAATTAGAAAAATCATGGGCAGGCATACCATGTGCCTACTTTTTAAAAGATGATGATTCGTCAGAAGAACGAGATAAAGGAACATTATGACTAGGGTAGTATTATCAAGTAAATCGATATAATGATTATATAATATTTGAATATAATCATCTGTATCACTAAACGCCTTAAACATATTAAGATTTTCATCTTTTCTAATTTCTATAGAAGTATATATAAGGCGAATACATTCAGACATAGTATTAAATTTCATAAACGAATTTAACATAACACCAATTAAATAAATAGGAAAAAGTATTTTTTAAAAATTTTCTATCATTCCAGCGACAGCTTCTTTGTAATCATTTTTCTTTTTATATTTCATAAGCAATACAGAAATTTCGGTGAAATAAGCTAAAATATTAGAAACATTAGGATAATAAGCATCAAAAAATTCAAAAGTAGTCAAATAAAAGTTTTCTAAAAAAAACAACATCATTAATTTTAGTCCAATCAGATTCTTCCAACATGACTTCGGAAAAATTATATGCATATTGATTAAAAGTTGTAGTTATAGGGAATTTATAAATATTACAACTCTTTAAAATTATAAGTCGAATTCTACCTAGTCTCAATTTCTTTGGACATTAATCTTGGTCTAAGATTATTTTCCTCATATTTTCTTTTAAATTCTTTAAGTCTAGCTTTTCTATTATTTTCTTGAATAAAATCGACTGCATACCTAATTTTTTTTAATTGTTTGCTCAAAAAAATAAAGTTCATCTTTTACAATTAAATTATATACATAACAAACACATCTAATATGAAAAATATCTTTAAGGAGGGGGGGCAAGCTCAGTTTTAAAAGAATTAATAACAACGGTGTCGTTAGATGTATTATCAAAAGAAATACATAAAACTTTGTGTTCAAGACCATAATATTTTGCAACCATTGATATAGAATCATAAATAAATTGTGCATTATGTCTTCGGTCTTCATCATATTGAAATGCTAAAATACGTTTTTGCATAATAAAATCACTATTTATCTAATGACAAGTAACAGTTAAATAATCATATTTATTTATAGCACGACCAAGATCAGATTTAAGTGAAACTCTACATGGAAGATTTGTTAATAACCAACGTAAATAATATGCATATTGTCCATGAAGTCTAAAAATATCTGATCTACTAGTACTTCTAGGGATACCGTTAAAAAGGAGATTATAAATTTATTTTCAACCAGAATGCTCATTGTCTATATGTCTAGTCAATTGATCCATTCCACCTCTATTACCCCCGGTCTTATGCTCATTTTTTTTTTTGACAATCTTTACATTGAACTTTAGTTGTTCCGGCTATGCGTTCAAAATAATGTCATACTAAACTAGTTTTTTTTCTTTCTTTTACAGGTCTTAGAGAAAGATTAACAGTTTTAGATTGAACATTACCTAAATCTACATCACGACTAGTTGGTGTAACTCCACATCATCATTATCATCTTGTCTATTTCTACTTCAAATTCATTTGGTTCTTCTATACAGTATATTTTTTGATATTCATTTTCATTCATATTATGTGCACCTATACCTATTTCTCAAAGTTCACTAGGTGGTGCTTCAGGCATGTGATAATAATTTCTACTTGTACTACCTCTACCGGAAGCATTTTTTTCTTACTACCACTACTTCCATCGGGACACAAATTTTTAATACTTTTATCTATATTTTTTAATCTATCCATTATGCAAATTAAACTAATAAAAATTATAAACACAAAAATTAAATATTTAAATATACTAGAATTAATTTACTAAATAAAAGCAAGAGAAAGAACGATTATACCAAATTGCCGGAATCAAACAAAGAATCGTAAAATTGATGAAATGTTGAACACTTGAAAGTTAAAAACTTTCAATTGATGTTGTTAATTGCAAAAAATAATAAAAGATTGATATCACTTTAAGAGAAAATTGAGAAATTGAGAGAATTAGATGATTGTTGGTGGGAAAAAATGATTAAATGTGTTAGATATTTATAAAAAAAAGATTTGATTAATTAAAAAAAAAATTCTTTATAAAGGCATATATTCAGATTTGGCCCAAAAGCTAAAATTCCCAAAAAAAATTTAAAAAAAATTTGCGAACCGGGCCAGTCTTACCGGTCTAAGGCAAAAAATAGAGCGGATCAACCCAATTTTTTTTGTTGGGCCGGTGGCCGATCCGGTCTCCCCCGTGCCGGCCCCTTAATAGGCCGGTCTTAGGGGGCCAACCGGCCCATTTGACAGCTTTACATTTAGCAAAAATAATTTAGGGGTTATTTGATTACTGGTTAAGAAAAATATTATATATGTATTAGATTTTGTATAAGCAATACCATATTTGATGGTTGGTTAGGACTATGCATAAAATTAATACTGTGTTTGATTTGTAATTTAAAAATCCGCACAACTAATACATGTATAAATTATGAAGAAATATATGTATAATTTTAAGAATGATAGAAGATGTAATAATTAATACATGAATAACTAAACTTTGCATAACTAATTCCTCGATAAAACAATACATAAATTTCTTCATAACTAATCCACGTATTATTAATACCTGTGTAACTCTAGCTAGATACCAAACGACCCCTGATGATGTACTATACATCAAATGGAGACTTGAAAGCATCATAGGGGTGGTGGCGCAGTTGGCTAGCGCGTAGGTCTCATAGCTTCTGAGTTATCCTGAGGTCGAGAGTTCGAGCCTCTCTCACCCCATTTCTTTTTAAATCAAAATTTTCAATTACATGTTGTGGCTTCTTTAATTTACTTGGATAGAATAACATCAAACACTTTTTTTTGTTAAATAAAATGAGATTTTTGAGATTGACATTAATCATTCTTTTATGAGTGAACTTTTTGATGAATCGCTTGAAGCTTATGGTTACCTTCATGACATTGATATTATGATAAAAAGGATATTAAATAAAAGAATTCTCTCTTTGGTTTTTGTCCTCGTCAATTTGTTGACATTGATTTTAATTTTATCACTCATATTATATTCTTCTACGTCCAGAAATCTTTCTGTTTCTTTATCTGGCTTATATTCTTCATATAGATATTTTTCACTCCCTTCTCCACTAAATAGAATTTCAGTTGCCTGCAATTTTCTATCTACCAACAAGTGTCAGCTTGGAATAACCAATAGAACTACTAGGATTTTTTCTCAATAATAAATATTTGTCCTTATAAGAATAATATAATGTAACATCATCAAAATCCGGCACACAATAATTTAACACCTTAAGAATTGTTTCCAAAATTCATCTTTACACTTCACTATATTCTTGTTTAATAAACTGTCACATCAAGAATTATATCTGGGGATAATATCCTTGTGCCTAAACTTGAGTAATGCTAGTAATAACTAATAAGCTACCCCCTAAACTTGAAATAAATGGCCAGCATAACTTCTATTATCTCTACCAATTCATCTAAAAATGGAATTGTTGCTGATTTTCCAGCTTGGAAGAAGGAAAACATGGAACTGTTCACACTCCTTCCATATCTGCTTTCCAAAAGGTAGCTTTTACTTCCCCCTTCCCCTTCCCTCACTCTATATTACTTACTACTAAAAAATCACAATTTTCTCATTGAAATTTCATACTAAAAAATATTTAGTGACTATATTTTGATTGAATCAGTGAGAAAAGAAAAAAATGTTTAGTGACTATTCTCAATATTCTAATGAGAACTGGTTTTCACCATGCATTTTCCTGTGAGCTGTTTCAGTTGGAACGGGTGGGAAAATTATGTTTGCCTCTTCCTACAAGCTCATTTTATGCTCACAATTAAGCAGATTGTAGCAGGGCTGGTGGGAATGTATAAACAACGTGTACATATAATTATAAATTTTACTCATTCTGAATCCACTGACTCTAAATTTCGTATTCGCCTCTGCCTACAAGCTCCCATTATATCACTTACGAATAATGACTTATCTCATTAATTCCATGTCCAATCAATGGCGCAATTAAGCAGACTATAGCAGAGTTGGTAGGAACTTATTGAAACTTATAATTATGTGGTACACTCATTCTGAACCCACTAACTCTAGATTCTGCATTTGCCTCTGCCTACAAGCTCTTGTTATATCGTTTGCTTATAACAATTTATTTCATTTCATGTTTGATCGCGCAATTAAGCAGATCATAGCTGAGCTGGTGGGAACCTACATTTTCATATTTGTGGGTTGTGGATCAGCTCTTGTTGATAGAGAAAGGACACTCACTATGGTTGGTATAGCATTGGCATCTGGGTTATCACTGATGGCTTTAATATACACTCTTGGTCACGTTTCTGGCGCCCATTTCAACCCCGTGGTCACAATTGCCTTTGCTGCAGCTCGAAAATTACCATTGATGCAAGTAAGAACTTATCGAAATTAAGGAATTTTTGTTTTTGCACCTACAGTATGAATCCAATTTGTGCACTAGTAGTCGTGCAAAAGATAGGCAGATCTAGAATTTTAAATTAGCAATGAAAAAATACTACTACACTCACTACAACTTGATGATAATATAGTTCACTCTTAGTACGATGATAATCCCTTCGTGTTAATTTGATTATCTAGTTTTGACTAGACATGAAATTTAAGAAAGTTAAGAAAAACTTTTGAATTTGTGGTCCTAAACGTAACTAAAGATGTGTAGAATGTACCAAAATATCTTTTAATCTTGTGGTCTTAAATATGTCGAGTTGCCAAAAAAGGAAAGAGTCTTTTTTTTAAAAACAAATTAAAAAAGGAAGTAAGACGAACAAATTGAACTAGAGGGAGTATATGTTTTTACAAATGTTTCACCTATATATATAGAGAGAGTTTGAGTCGAACCCTGTGGGGGAGTCATATTTTAACATGACTCTCTAGTCTATTAGACGCGGATTCAAGATTTGAACTGTATGAGTTCTGAATGGTAGGATAGTGACCTCAGGTGCAAGTACTGTGTTCTAATATTTAGTTTTGTACATATTTATGAGATTTATTAACATATATACAAGGTTCGGACCAAAGCTATTAGATTCTGCCGAACTAGTAACTTATAGCCTACATCCGCCTCTGATTCTTGCAGGTGCCTATATATGTACTACCTCAATTCTTGGGCTCTACACTTTCAAGTCTCACCTTGAGAGTGTTATTTAATCACCAAGGTGACATACTACCAATGCTAACTCAGTACAAAAGTCCAGTCACTGATTTTGAAACTATATTTTGGGAGTTCATAATGACTCTCATTTTGATGTTTGTGATCTGTGGAGCTGCTACTGACGATAGAGCGGTATGCTTTTCGCTGATCTTTCGTTTATTTACTTAAATAGGATGTTCTCTTATCAGTTTACTATCTTCAAATGCAGACCAAAGAGGTAGCTGGAGTTGCAATTGGAGTGACATTACTGTTTGAAGTCCTCATTGCAGGGTAAAATCATACCTCAAGATGTACTTCTAATGTTTATCGTGATTCCTGTCACTAAGTTGGTGCACCCCATGTCGGATCCCACACACAACCAACAATATTTTTGAAGAGTCTGAGCAACGTAAATTGTTGACAATGAAAAGTCTAGGATAAGGAACTTATCCTGCTTCCATACTTGATTCCATCTCTTTTTGTTCCGTTGAAGAAAGGATAGATCCCAAAGAATCAATCTCTCTTTGTTTAATCAATGTGTGATATTCCAATTTGGAATTTATAGAGTATAACTATAGACAAGTTTGTTACTTACTAAAACTCATATCTGCAGGCCAATCACTGGAGCTTCAATGAATCCAGCAAGAAGTTTAGGCCCTGCAATAGTCTCAGGTGTCTATAAGAACCAATGGGTCTTCGTTATTGCCCCAATTCTTGGAGCCATGACAGCAACAGGGATATATAGCCTTCTCCGGCAAACAGAGCAGAACACTAAAATCTGAAGCATAAGATGTATACCGGCAAGTACGTGGGAGATTATGTAACACCTAAAAGTACTTTGTGTAAGCATATGAATGCCAAAATGTGATTAATCGTGCTTATAAGGAAATGAAAAATGATTGAAGCATGTAACCATCTCATCTAAAAACTAAAATTGTTAGAGAGTACACTTTTGATTACTTAATTATATTATATCTCAACGAGACTTCAACCCTTGTCGATACATTGACTTTAAAGAGAACATCCATACTATACAATGGAAACACTGCAGTACTAATTGGGTAAGAAGTGCAGAAAAAAATAAGAAAATCTAGACATATCACCTCATCCAATCAGAGGTTATAGACAAATGTGAGAGAGCCACAGTTATAGATTGATCCCACGCTAAGTGTGCTGATTCATAATCCAAATGCTGGGTTGATTTCTCAATGGTCACTTAACTAATAGTTAATATCTCAGAACGTCAGCCTTTCTTCTTGATTCCATCTTTTTTACAAAGAAAGTGACTTTCTGAGACAATAACTATTAGTCGAGTGGTCATTTGAGAAATGTGGTACTCATGTTGTTCTGTCTAAATGCAACTTGTATCTTTGGACTTCCTGCTATTTATCACAATGCCTTGGTCAAGTGTATGTCTCTCCGTGGTTCTTCAGTTACATCGATATCATTGGAACTTCTGCTCTACTATCTACAACAGAATTTCTAATATCAACAGAGATTTCTTCATCTTCAGTCCTAAAAAAGGAAGATGACATGCTAGGAACAATCTGATCTTCATAATGTCGAATAGCAGTAATTGTAGGATTATTGTTCCTAACGGATACATTAGGTTCCATTTCCATCTGCATGGCCTGAGGAAAAGCTATTGGGACAAACTCATCAGTGGAGTCTCCATGTCCTTCCTCCATTCCATTCTCAATTGCAGCTCTTGCAGATGCTTCAAGCTGCCACATTTGCGATAACGCTTCTTCTAGTCGTTCTTTTGCTGCATCTATTTCAACGATCGGAAGAGGATAATTGGAACCAAGTTCAATGCCAGCAGCTTGAAGTACAGATTCTGGTGCATCCCATGGGTGGTGTATCCATTCAGTGGGCAGCCTAGCAAGTTCAGGAAGCCATCGCCGAACGTATTCCCCATTTGCATCGAACTTGTACCCCTCAAACTGCAGTAAAGACAATAAACATTTACAATATTCAGTACATTTATCAAACGTAAAACCAGCGTAAGAGCAAGCAGAGTTATCCATGACATGATGACTGTGTTGACTACGTAATTAATTAAGCTTTCTCTAACAGCTTAAGCATTAGATGAGACAGTCACGCACGTTAGCATGATTTCAGAGCAGGCACGTGTCCTAGGTTTGAGTCTCCACCATCCGTTATAAAAAAAAATAAAAAATCACGTGGTTGACCCATGAAAAAGAATCAGGCTTGCATATGAGGAGGCCTCAACAGAGTGTCATGATCCGTCAGTCAGTACACCACCACGTCGAGACTCTCTTTAAACTTCTAACATGGTCGATTCTAGATAGAGCACGTTCTACTTTCTACTATATAGAAATTGAGAAAGAGCTTCAATACTCAATAGTTGCAAGTATCTAACTAAAGAAAATATCCTTCCCAAAAGCAACAACAACATCTTCAGTGTAATCCGACAAGTGGAGTTGGGGAGGGTATAGTAATCGCAGACCTTACCTCTACCTTGGGAGGTAGAAGAATTGTTTTTGATAGACCCTCGGCTCAAGGAAAAGTAATTCAAAGGAGAGTGAAAAAGAAATGGTGAATTGGAGAAGTTGTGGCAAAATACTATAGAGAGCATGTTCAAAGCAGTCTGAAAAAAAGGAGCAGTAACTACAACAAAATACTACGATTATAAGAAAATACCTGTGGATTATCAATTCCAAGGAACTCACAACCATCAGGTAGGGTACCGGTAATAAATTGCCAACCAAGAGCATCACTCTCAAGATCTGCATCTAACAGTGTGTCCCAAAAATACTTCATTCCCCATGTCCAAGGAAGCTGCAGAACCTTAACAGAGAAACTAGACACAACAACTCGAATACGATCATGTAGCCAGCCAGTGGCCCAAAGCTCTCTCATACCTGCATCAACCAAAGGATAACCTGTTCTACCTTGCCTCCACGCCTTAAAATAACCCTCGTCTACTAACCAAGGAAAGTACTTTAGGTGACCAAGCAATGGCCTTTCATGAGTGTAAGGATGATAAAAGCTCATGTATCTCGAGAACTCCCTAAGACCAATGGACTTAAGGAACAAGTTGACACTCTCTTCACCTGCTTTGTTTCCTTCATTAGCCCAGAGAGTTTGTTTAGTACAGATGTGATGGAATACCTTACGAACACTGACTTCACCAAAATGTAAACGTGGTGACAGAAACGAAGTTGTTGCACTATCAACTTTACTATGATTCTTGGAATACTCAATCAATGGTCCATTAATGAATGCAGTGAGTGCCTTATCAGCATTGCTCCAACCAGGAGACCACGCTCGAGCAAGAAGTGCATTGCTTCCTTTCTCTAATTCACTCTCAAACATCAAGTTGTCTGAAGTGCATCTTGATGCATCACCTGGAAATTCCACGAAACGAACAGTAGAGTACTTAGTCAAACAAAAATGGTAAAAATTGCAGGAGGTAAATGAATTGATAGCTTTCAAGGGATTCTATCTGATTCTTAGCTACATTAGTGGAACAAAATGGTGAATTTGCATATAACAAGAACATGAATAATATACAAGGCGCACAGATGAGAACAAACCAGATATTATCCTTTTAGGTGGAAGACGTGGAGCTTCAGGATCATAAGGCATGGTAAGACATCTTTCCCAAAAATCAGCAAATGTGTTGAATGGGCGACCTTCATCATCGACAACTTCCCATGGTTCATATAGCAAATCAGCATTGAAGGAACACACGGATACACCTTCAGCTGATAAGGTTTCCTTTACGCGATTATCTCTCACTAGTGATATTGGATCTAAAGCAAAATAAATAGAGTATAAGTTAGAATCACTCAATAAATTCAAATGCTTACGGAAGACAATGCTGTTTTATAATCCTATCTTCAGAAATGAGAAGCCATCAACCTTCTGATATAACAAATCCACATTCACAAGCATATATGATCAAGTATTTGAAGATACCCCTCTTTTGTCAAATTACAAATTATACTAAAAAACATGAAAAAATGATGTGCTTATTGTCCGCTTCAGGCCAAGCCCATGCGTTTTCCCCCAAAAGACCTCACACCATTAAGATTTTCTCACACATTATAAGTAGCTTCTTTTTCTCTTCGACTTTTCATGTGGGAATTTGTTCACAAACATCCAACAAACGCCAGCATGAGAACAACCAAAAGTAGGGAAAATATAACTTATATACTACATCAATTACAGAGGAAACTTACTATACACAGAATTCATAAAGTATTGTGAAAAGACTTAACACCAAATTACTACAAAATCTATAAGAAGTGAAAGCATAACAAAGCATCCTGAGCAGTAACTACAACAACCTAATACGATAATCGAAGTACAAGAAACAACAAAAAGCAATAGCACTCGAAGGAAAAGAAACTACAGGAACAAACCAACAAATAGGAGGCATATACTAATAAAGAAAAACGCATCACTAACCATATAAATGATTGAAAAAAACCCGAGTTGCACCGGTAGATTTCACAACTTGAAGAAGAGAAGAAACACTATCAGTAGATCTCTTTGTAATGAGTGAAGTGCCAAGTTTCTTCAAAGATGAATCAAGATGATCCAAACTTTTCTTAATCCACCATCTTGACACTCTTCCAGGACAATAGTATCCTTCTTCTTCTGGAGCCCATATAAACACTGCAATCACTTCTCCTGATCTCACTCCAGCAGCCAGTGCTGGATTGTCTTCCAATCTCAGATCCCTCCTAAACCATACTATACTACAACCACCACCTGACATTTTTTTTGTTTCAAGAACCTCAAAATATTA
Source organism: Solanum dulcamara (assembly GCF_947179165.1). Classification (NCBI taxonomy): domain Eukaryota; kingdom Viridiplantae; phylum Streptophyta; class Magnoliopsida; order Solanales; family Solanaceae; genus Solanum; species Solanum dulcamara. The sequence continues at coordinate 82,188,350 of NC_077237.1, read as the reverse complement.
CCAACAATGT